>NC_143520.1:1602500-1965625 GCF_031878675.1 Megascapheus bottae | reverse complement strand
TGATATCTCATTTTAATGATAGCACTAAGAGATGAGGAATGAATTAAACTCACAGACATGATTAAGTCCACTGTGTCTTCCCCATTCTTTCCTTTTATAGGGTCAGACTGTGTGGGGGTGGACAATTTTGGGAACAGATCAGAAGGGCACATTTCAAGGGGACGATTACAGGATATCAGCAAGCAGTAAGACAAGCACACACAGGCATGCAGCCTACCCTTTGACAAGAACACTGCAGAAGGACACTCCAAGTCCTGTCTTTACTCAGACATAGGGTAAGAAAGCTCACAAGTAGCAGTTTTCTACTGGCATCCAGCATTGACCATAGTTCTTGCATTCTGTCATAGTTCCAATGAGACTTTAGAGTTTCCTACATCTGAGTACCCTAGAGGTCATACTTAAAATGCTAATTGTTAAGATGATGGTGTAGGCAAGATGAAGTCTTTGAGAAGTGATAAGGTTATATAAGTAGAAGCATCTTTACTATTGAGTCCTCAGAGAGCTATGTGAGGACACAATGAGAATATATACTAGAAAACAGTCTCTGACCAGACACCAATATGCAGCTCCTTGATCTTGAATTCTCCAGCCCTCCAAACTGTGGAAATGCAGTGTTTGCTTCTTGTAAGCTTCTCAGTTCATGGTATTATATTAACAGCAGTACGTGTGGATTAAGATACCGGTCTGTTTATTATCTCTAGTTCTGAGGCATCTGCTCTCGCCTTTGCAGCTATTAGTCCTTAAGCATATGTTCTTAAGAGTCTTTTCCTCAGTGGCATTTCTTTTTGACTTAATGGAGCTCGTACCGTTGCTGACAATCATTGGCTGGCACTTCAAGCAACCGTCTTTGTTTCCATCTATGCACACGATGTTGGCAATCCTCTCCAGCCCCAGCTGCTCCACGGTCGCATCTCTTATTTTCAACTGAGCACTCGCCCTATTTACACTGCCAACGTTCAATTCTCCAGATGAGCTCTTTGCGATTTGGATGATGGAACTTTAGAAAAGTGTTTCATCACTATGCCATACATTCTTTAAAGATTCTTACTGTTTTCTCATTACCAGCTCATTTCTACACAAGACCCCTAGCGTGATGTTAAAGGCTTCAGTTGGTATATCCTTCAATCAAATTTCAGGTATTCAATAGTTTAATATTTTTTTTGCCAGTCCTGGGCCTTGAACTCAGGGCCTGAGCACTGACCTTAGGCTTTCTTAAGGTTCTACCACTTGAGCCACAGCACCACTTCTGGCTTTTTTCTATATATGTGGTACTGAGGAATCAGACTCGTGTCTTTGTGCATGCTAGGCAAGCACTACCACTAGCCCAAATTCCCAGCCCTTTTAAATCATCCTTAAGTAATTCTATAAGAAATTGCCACCCAACAAAACAGTTTATGAATACACTAAGTCTTGATCAATATTACTCAACATTCTCAACCACAACCACCTCTTCAACACGTATCTTTCCCTCACTTAAAATTTTTCTTAGGATATGTAATTTTTTTTGGCTAGTTAATGAAGTAGTTTATGCATATAATGCACCTTGATGTGTGTCATATCTTCAATATTTTATATCCCTTCAATGCACCCCTTTCCTTGTGTTTCTTAATTTTAAAGTATGTACAATGAATTCTTGATTACATTCTCTTTCCTTTCTCCTTATTTTTCTGTCATATATATATATATATTCACACACATATATATTATAAATATGCACATACCCATATATGTGTAATGTGTTTCTAATAATATGTGCTCTAATAATAATATGTTCTAAGAATAAATGCTCCTTGATAATTTTAAGGCTGTCTCTAGCACAATGCTCTACACACATGCCTTCAAATTCATTTGTGGAGTTCATTTTAATACTATCAGTTGTTATAAGTCAAACTTGGGGAAGACAACTGCTTTGTTGAATGACAACTTCTTTGTATAACTGTTAAAGATAGAATGAATACATTAAAAAACTCCCTAGCACTTTTACTTCTTCATTTACACAATATTACCAATCACTAGGATTGTGTACCAAATATTTTTAGGTCCTGAATTTCCACGGTTCCACGGTATTTGGCATATGTCCTTAAGTTGATGAAATAACATGTACTTTATGACACAGTGAAATGTCATTTACCTAAAGTTACTGTGTAGATTTAGTCAAAAGCAAGATTTTATATGGAAGAATATGATGAATAACTATTACGTGAAAGGTTGAAAAAACATAAATACTGATGTGTGTGTGTGTGTGTGTGTGTGTGTGTGTGTGTGTGTGTGTGTGTCAAATGTAATACCTAGGCAAGGTTCTACTCCACTCTTATTTCAATTCTACTATGTTGCATCACTATGTGAGTTCATTTATTGTGCTTGGTACCAAGAATTGGTTTGTTTGTTTGTTTGCTTGCTTATACTATACTAGGGACTAAGGACCTCCTACCAATTGGCTAGAGAGTCATATTGTCATCTTGTTTTGTAGGATGGTCTCAAACCACAGTCCTATGGGTCTCAGCCTCTTGGGTAACTGGGATTACAGGCATGAGTCATTGGTAGCTTGGCTTGGGGGTTCATTTTTGCTTTTGGAAATTTTTTAGCTATTGTTTCTCAAAAGTTCCTGCTTCTAAGATCTACCCTTCTTTCTTTAGAACTCTTGTTTTGGTTATGTTGGAGACTCAATCTTCTTTTTTTCTCTATTTCTCAATTGTTGTTTATTTTGAAATAAATTCCTTTCAACAGAAATTCAGTTCAGATTATCCAACCTGCTCAATTAAAAAGAAATATGTATCTTTTTTCACATATGAGTTTTTTAAAATTGCATTTTAGTGTCAAGATAATATATAGAGGGGTTACAATTACATTCATCAGGTAATGGGTACATTACTTCTTGAACCTTGATACCCCTTCTCTTGTTTTTATCCCCCTTCCCCCACCTCTCCCAATAATCTTATGTTGCCCCTTCTCTGTCATATTTCAAATAAACATATATATATAATACACCAGGTAACAAAGTCAGATACAGTAACCACATGAGATTAACCTTGAGTGGAAAAAATATAAAAGAAATAACTTTACATAGTACATTAAGAACAATCATATGGATGTGAGTCAGACTAAATGCTTATTAGCTGTATGATCTTAGTAATTAATTTCAGAAAGTTTGCTTAAAAGGTAAAATGGGAATGTTTGAGTTTAAACAATAGGAGCTAGCATGTACAGCTATATCTATTGCCCTCTATGGCTTTTAGGGTAGTAGATGTTTGATTGGTAATCATTTAGGCATCTCTTTAAGATTAATCCATGTGCTTCAAAAAGATTCAAAGAAACAGCCTGGAAGTATTTTATGGATTTTGTTTTTTTTCTTAATATGGAGAAGGCACCTCGCCTATTGTCTATTCTCACTAAAGGGTTGATATCTTTAGTATTCTTTACTTTCCTTCGAGGGTTGCTCAGAGCTTCATCAGTTTTTGTTCACAATGCATATAGGCCTTGCTCAATGAGATAGATAGCGCATAAACACTTTCAAAGTTGTAACTGAGCTGATACTTAAAAGATATATTCTAACTGGCTGTTTAAACAATGTGAGAGAGATATGATCTTGAATCTGGAACAACACTCTCCAATAAAATTTATTGGGGCCTTAAGTAATTAAAAAAGGAATAATCATAAAGATAAACCTATTGTTTCCATATCTCAGAGTTCATTTCATTTAGTCTCACCCTGTATGATCCTATGTACATAGCTTTTGAGGTATTGTGATCCTCTGCTAGGAGAGTCCTAGATGTGTTCTAATGAGGGAAGCCAGGGAGCCTATGTTCCTTTGGGTCTGGCTTACTTCACTTAATGTCATTTTTTCCAAGTCTTTCAATTTCCTTATGAATGGGACGATGTCGTTCTTTCTGATGTAGAATTTCATTGTGTATAAGTATAGAACTCGGTGTAGAATTCCATTGTGTATAAGTACCACATCTTCTTGATACATTCATCTTCTGAGGGGCATATGGGTTGGTTCCAACATATTAAGTTTTAAATTTATATTATTGCATATCATCTGCTAAAGTTCATTCCACATTTTTAATACTTTCATTCTCATTTTTCATGTAATTAATGTACTTTATTGATTTTCTTTTGTATCTACATTGGATTTCCGGATCATCCACCACCATGGTCTATTTTGTAGTTGTTTTCTGCTAGCCATCTGGTATCTCTAACCTAGATTAAAAGCTGACAGTGATGTTGGAGTCACTGTGCAGAAGCATGAGAGCAGATCCAGGTACTGATGCTAGGAGAGGTTAGCTTGACTTGGGTTGGGGAGGCTGCTTTGTTCTTTCCTGTCTTCCTAGATCTAGAATAAGTTGCATTGCGTGGCTTTAGCAGTCTCACTACAACTTCAATAATGAGTCTGACTGTTGTACCATTTCATCTAGAAGAGTATATAGTCTTTCTTATCCTGTAGGAAGAAACAGTCAAGATACTAGTGCCTCCTTTGGGGCGTTGAATAGAGCAAGTCTGTGGCTCTGTCTCTGGATGGTATGTTCATTCTTTTCTGGCCTACAGAGATATGGATGACTTTTCTAAACTTCCCTCTGTCTTAAGGTTTATATAACTTCTTTCTAATTCTTTAATTAGTTCATCTAAGAGTAGAACTGAATCAAGGTGGCATTGACTAGTGTTATTGGCAATCACCTAGATAGAAAACAATGAAGTAGTTTATTTTTAGGGAATCTGCAGTTTGATATTCATGTATACCTATCACTAAAGTCTGAAATAGCAGCAAGGTCAACTGGCCCTTACAATCTCCTCCTACTTCTCTTTGCTTCCTCTTTTAGCCTTTTCCTTGAATTTCCAGAGGATATTCTTTACAAATTCATGTAATTGTGTGGCAAGCGTTGGAAGAGGTGAAGGGAATGAAAATCAAGGGGAGTGAATTAATTCATCGGTGAAACCCACTAGACACTATGTTGGAAATAGAATATGCAATTTGGGGGGGGTCTGAAGAGAAAAAAACTGGGAGATAACGAGGAAGGGGGTGACGCTGTTCAAAAGGAAATGTTTTCATTACCTGACACATGTAACTCTAACCCCTCTGTACATCACTTTTACAATGATTTTTTTTACAAGTATGGCTTGTCTCAGTTTCACAGGACCTAGAAACCCTTAATCTGTTACAGAGGCCACTACTAGAAGTTTATTAAATATACTTAAAACTTACGGTTTTTCTTCTATTACTCAAGTAAAATTTCTTCAGTTAATAAAAAAATAGAGGAGGGAAAGTCTCCATTTCTTTTCTGTACTACCTCAAGAGATTTCAAATACTTAGATCCTCACATATATCAGAATCTATTAATCACGTGTTGGGTTAAAGAGTTTCATTGTAAGATTGAAAAACTGTAATGTGTACATTTTAAATTTCTAACACGTACTAAAGAGGTCATGGAAGAAGTCAGGTAGTGACGGGACTCTGCTATGTTCTCATAACTCAATTTTGCTCCCACAGTGGGACCTTCTTGAAATTCTGCAGCCCATTCTGGATGTGAAAACCCACTTTTTCACCCTTGCCCCTCAGGTGACAGGCACCCCAGTTCCCCCAAGCAGGCCACACCTGGTGGAACCATTGACCCACACAGTGTGTTCCCAGCACCCTACTGTTACCACAAACTCTGAGGGCACATCCCGAGAACCTCTGCAACTCTCCAGCTACCTTTGAACCTGCATAAGTCCTTCCACCCCTGCCCCTTGACTCTCCTCAGGGTGCCCCGGCATCCCTCTTCAGTTTTATTAACGTTTCAGGTAGTGGGAGCAGTCACTTGGCCATATCCTGATGGAACGAACATAAATTGTGACAATACATGGTAGTGTATGTTCAACCTAATAGTACAACCAATGACTACTGGCTTTTGGTGTCAACTTTTCTGACTTTGCTTCTTTATTATTCTTTCCATGTTCATTGGTGCAAACAAAGCTTTTTCTTTGGTTCGGGTATGTGCTGCTCCCCAGGCTCGAACTCAAAGCCTGAGGAGCTGTCCTTGAGCTTTATTCATTTTCCCCTCAAGGTTGGTAGGGGAGTTTCTACCACTTGAGCCATACTTCCACGTTGGCTCTTTGGTGATTAATTGGAGATAACAGACTCACAGACTTTGCTGCCCAGGCTGCTTTGAACTGAATCTTAAGATGTCAGCCTCCAAGTAGTTAGGATTCCAGGAGTGGGGTGCTTTATCCCTGGTCTCTCTGTACGCCTTCGGATATAGACTTGAGGTCAATTAGATCTTTGATCAGTCCTAGCTTCGTCAATTTCTCTTTACTGATTCAGGGCAAGCAAATCAATGTGCTTCATTTCCTTATCTGTACAAAGGGAAGCAGTATGGATTTAGTGAGACAGTGCTCAAGACAATACTAGAAACAACTATTTCCACTGGAAAAGTAAGTCATTCTAGTATAGAGAAGTAATACCTTTTTAAGTAAAGAAGCTGAGATCCATATAACAACAATTTGCAATTCATACAGACATTGAATCAGATACTTCGGATTCAAATCTGTTTCTAAAGACACAGTGATTTCAAGGCAAGGAGGGGGCTTGATGTGGAGATAGGAGGAGAACAAGGAAGAAAGGAAAGAGTGCTCATGCAGTCTTTGGCCCATAACTACTGGTTTTCTCCTTTTTTTAAACATCATTTTACAGTTTGAATTTTGACCTGATCTGGCCTGATTGAGCCACAATAATCCCACCACTGTGCCTTTATCCATGCTATTAAACTGTCCCTTTTTCATAGGATGAATTTCACGTTCTTTTGCAAAGCATTGGGAGAAGACACAGCACCATCTGAAAGCTGTCAATTTCACACTTCCTGGTCGCTATCTTTCTGTGTTAGCTACTTTTCATCACGGTGGCAAAAATCAATTCAAAGGAGGAAAGATTTATTTTGGCTTATGGTTTCAGGGCATTAGTCCACAGTTACTTTTGCTTTTTGGCCTGGTAAAAGGACACTGGGGAGGAAGGTTGCTCACTCTCTAGTACTCAGGAAGCAAAGGAGAAGTGGAAGAGGTAAGGACAGAAGACTCTCTTCTAGGATATTGTGTCTTTCCCTCTGCTCCCAGTGAATGAACTGCTTCCTTCAATCAGGTCTATTCCATCTCAGCCATCACCACTGGGAAACAAGCTCTTAACATGCAGAGATTTTTTTGTTTTCCCCCCCCTGGGGTATGGGGAGACTCATTTTCTGAACTGCCCATTGGGCAATAATTTTGCTCAGCTCTGTACCTTTTAAGTCTATATAGTTTTATAACCTCAAAGAGGTTCCTTGCCAGCAGGAACCATGGTTTGAACTCAGTGCCTGCAGTGCTGCCTGACATATGCCAGCCCTCAAAAATCTTTATTTATTATTCTTCATTTTGAAAGGTAACTTAAAAAAAGATGTTTGGCTTCAGTTTGAAGAGAACTCTAGAATTGCAGTTTCCATCATGGGGAAGATAACATTCTACTTGTACAGTTACTTTAGAAATATATCTAACATGTGAGTACATATACCTCTATATTTATCTATACATATACTTAATATTTTTACATATACCCATCTCTTTACAAATAAGTAAATCTAAGTCTATCACTGTCAACTCTACATGAGTACATACATTTTCATTCCTATAGCTCCAAGATTAGTGAAAAAAGGTGATAGTATAATAGGTGTGTAGAAAATCATGACATCAATAGGGTTAATATACACGGTTATTCCTTTTTTGTTGTTGTGGTACCTGAACTCTGGGCCTGGGTGTTGTCCCTGAGCTCTTCAGCCCAAGGTTACCACCTTACCATTTGAGCCACATTGCCACTTCTGGTTTTCTGGTGATTAATTGGAGATAAGAGTCTCATGGACTTTTTATTGCTGGGTCTGGCTTTGAATCTTGATCCTCAGATCTCAGCCTCCAGAGTAGCTAGAATCATAGGCGTGAGCCACCACACCTGGCCAGTTATGACCTGTGATCTCTTCTTTTACATTCTTTTAAATTTCCTGTATAAGACAAGCTATAGAATTTTAAGAATCCATCCTTAAACACTTGATGAACCTTTGGGACAGTGTATTTACTATAGGTGACATTTGCTATCTATGCTATTTACTACAGGTTATTTACTGTAGGTATTATTTGTTATAGGTGACATACAGGTGTCAGATAGTGGATAAAATTTTTTTGGAGAGTTTTATGGTCTCTCTTATCCATAAAGAATAGTGTAATTTATGATTAAAAACACTTAAAAGTAAAAAATCAAGATCATATTTCAAATATTTTCCTGGAAGAGGTTTTCTGGGATTGTTTGTTCTTTTTATTTATTTATTATTTAGTTTTCAGGGTATTGCTTTTAGAATTTATGTTTAGCTTTTGGCTTATCTCTCTTGCTCTTTTCTCTTCCTCCGACTATTTTCTGTAGATAAGGAAGTCCTGTGGAATGAGGACTGTGCACAGATGGACCCTGGAGCCTCAGGTCTTATCTGAGCAATCATTTGGCCTCCTGCCTTGTAGGAAATGCTGTTAGTGAGGTAACTAAGCATTAGGCATTATGGTCATGCTATGATGATTTGGGGAATCAAAAATAACATTTTCACTACTGTCTGACAGAAGATACATTTGCTTAATAGTTTTGTTCTTAACCTTAAGTGGAAGAAAATGAGAGTAGAATATCTAAATTTAAATAGCGATTAGACCTTGTCTCACAGAGCATTTTGGCACCGTTTCTGAAATAATGTAATTTTGCTTGTCCTTTGGGTTTCAATATCCAATTTCTCTTTTCTTTTGCATTCTTTCTTTTCTTTTATACTTTGTTTCTCTCTCTTTCTCTTTTTTCTCTTTTCTCTTTCACTTTCTTTCTTTCTCTCTCTCTCTCTTTCTTTCTTTCTTTCTCTCTTTCTCTCTTCTTTCTTTCTTTCTTTCTTTCTTTCTTTCTTTCTTTCTTTCTTTCTTTCTTTCTTTCTTTCTTTCTCTCTTGTCTCTCTCTGTATCTCTTACGTTCCCTTCCTTCTTTTCTCCCCCCTTCTTTCCCTCCCTTCTTCTTGTTTTCTTCTTCCTTTCTCTCCTTTTCATTCTTTCTTTTGTGTGTGTGTCTGTGTGCCAGTCCTGGGCCTTAAACTCTGGGTCTGGGTGCTGTCCTCGAGCTTGTGTGCTTATGAGTACTTTCCTACTTACTCCACTTCTGAGGGTTAACTGGAGATGAGTCTCCTGGACTTACCGGCCCAGGCTGGCTTTGAACTGTGATCCTCCAATCTCAGCCTCCTACTGATTATAAGTATCACTAGGCACTGGGCTTCAATGAGCGATTTTCTTTCTTCCTCCTTGTTGACCTTTCGAGCCTATGCACACGTGCTCACAGCTTGTTGCTACCTTTTATTTACTTAGTTACTGGGACCCCATACTTCATGGCTTGCAGCCTACTGTCCTGGCTGACTCTTCTCATCTCTGTAACAGATGCTTCTTTTCTCCCTGTGCTCTAATTGCTGATGTATCTTACTCCCTGGATGTTGCCATTCAGTCTCATAGCGTGGATACAAAGTATACTTTGCATATCTTCAGCCTAGTTCTAACCAAAACAAATATAGACTGCTCACTTGACTTCTCTACTTACTTCTTAACAGGCATCTCCTCCTATACCAGCTTGAGGGTATTTATTTCCGAACCTATTCCACAGCATACTCTCTTTGTGCCTCTTGATGATTTTTCCATTATTCCAATGGTAAGCAAAAGTGGAGATGCATCCTCGGTCCTCTCCTTTATTTATAACCCCTGCCTCAATCTGTATGTCATTCTGGCTGCAGTTAAAATAAAAATACCATATGGATTTTAGTCCTTTTCCCACACCAGTCCAATCATCTACCATTGTTCAGATAGCCAGAAGATCATTTCAACAACTCCATTTCTCCTCGTGACCAGTGTTCACCACCTCCAATTTCCCTCAGTGCTTTAGTCCCAATACAGCAGCCATGGTAATCTTTTTTAAAAACTGGGTCAAAGCATGCTGCTGTTTGCTCAAAACCTTGAAATAACTTCTTTGTATTCTCAGAGAAGGTCAAAGCAACTCAGTGGCTCTATGAGCCACATGATCTTCTCTGTTGCTCCTCTGATTCCATCTCCATCTTCTCTTTTCTGGCTCTTCTTTTTCTCAGCTCACATGCATACTCAGCCTTTTACTCTGGCTATAATACTTTTAAAGTTATATTTCTATTATTAACTAGCTGTGTAAAGATGTTATCATTCTCTAACTGGACCCCACTGTAGACCTTCTACCACCTTCCAGTAACACTAGTGTATGATGTATCTGTGAAGCTATCAGTCCATTCATTAGGTCAAATCACTAAGGATTTAATCATACCTGGAAATGCCACTCCAGACACATTCTTTCTTTCTTTCTTTCTTTCTTTTGAATTAGGGTAATTTTTTCTTCCCTATATTTATTTATTTATTTAATTGTTGAGATAATGTATAGAGGGGTTACAGTTACATTCGTCAGGTACTGGGTACATTACTTCTCGCACATGATACCCCTTCTCATGTGTTTGTCCCCATTTCCCTCCCAATCATCTTCAGACACACTTATTTCTTGATCCAACTAATTGGCAATTAAAAGTAACCATCACAGCCAGGAATGTGGCCTAGTGGTAGAGTGCTTTTGTAGCATGCACTAAAGCCCTGGGTTCAATTCCTCTGTGCCACATACACAGAAAAAGCCTGAGGTGGGGCTGTGACTCAAGTTGTAGAGTGCTAGCCTTGAGAAAGCTCAAGGTCAGTGCTGAGGCCCTGAGTTCAAGCCCTAGGACCAGCAAAAAATAAAAATAAAAAAGACCTTAGAAGCTGTTTTGCCCTGGCTTCTCCCCACATTCCCTGTTCTCTCCTTCCTGGCTTCCATGTGAACTATCCTCCTCTGACACTTTCCCTACCA
Organism: Megascapheus bottae; assembly: GCF_031878675.1. Lineage (NCBI taxonomy): Eukaryota > Metazoa > Chordata > Mammalia > Rodentia > Geomyidae > Megascapheus > Megascapheus bottae. The sequence continues at coordinate 1,954,716 of NC_143520.1, read as the reverse complement.
TGATAAGCTGATATCTCTGAAGCCATGAGATTATAGAAATCTTTCCTTACGTTGTTATATCAAGTATTCTGAAATGGCCACAATAAAAGTAACTAATATAATAATGATGGCTTTGAAGGCATAATCATGAAGATCACCACAACATAAATGTATGAAGTCAAATCATCAATGTGATTGTTACAAATGAACAACTTGTCGCCACAAAATTAATAAATACTCATGAATGAGTTGCAACTCCATGGTAGAGCCAGTGAACCAGTGGATACGGGACAACACCTAGAGGATGTTTTGGGGTCTTTGGTTGTGGTGGATTAGATATAGGATTTGTATTAGTATTGTGGTTTAGTGATTGTTAGAGGTAGTGGCAGTGGTGGTCCTGATACACTGTCTGGTTGGAAAATACTGCCTCGGGCTTGGTCTACATTTGGACTCCTGACTCTGGCTAGAATGTGTTTTGCTTCCCTCAGTGAATCACAGCAAACCCGTGGATGCAGGAATTGTCCCACAGACAAACAAGGTTACTTCCTGAGTCCTACTTTCCAAGGCTAATTTTCAGATTTCCATTCTTTTTTTTCCTCAAAAATAACAGAATAAATGTTCTGACATTTGTAATTTGTATGACTTTGGCAACAAGTACAAACAACTCTAAATCAGACATTTTTATAAGAATACAGTTCACAACTGTTGCTGAAAGAGCAAAAGTGGAAAAACGCATATTATCAACTTTCAAGTCTCTGTTGGCCCTAGGATACTTGAAAGGAAAGAAATCTATGCACCAGCTGTGGACAAACATAGCTCATTATGCTGTCTTCCAACACTCTAAAAATTATGCCAGGCATTCAATAAAACTAAGTAGTTCTGAGGTTCAGTACTAACTCTTGACTGATTCAATACTTGCTCATAGAACTGCTAAGCTTTCAGATCCTGATTATTCAATTCCATAGTGCTCTAAGAATTTTAAGTGTTATTTCCACAAAGATGTAAGTGCAAAAATAATCACTACAAAGATGTTTATAATAGCAAGGATGCAAAAACATCTAAATATTCTCTAAATAAATTATTGTATGTCCATAAAAGAGATGTTATCATTCAAGAAATCAGCTGATTGTCCCTCCAATCCCTGTTGCTTTCCTTAGGAAGAACATGGGATAAGGTTGTCAGGATTTTACTGCAGACACGCAGTGTTTATTATTTTTAGCTCGAGGGACTTTTCTTTTTTCAGTCTCTCATTCCTTCCATTTTCTGGCCAGGAAATTACTGATTAAATAGTAACAATATCTGTTTATGTATATTTGAAGTGTTGTAACCATAGCATCATTTTCCCTGAACATGCCCATATTCTGACAAGACAATAATTTCTAGGAAAGAAAGCTGTACATCAAATAATATTAACATGGCTATCAGTGCAGTAATAGACATTCCCATATAATTTGTATGTCTTGGCAAGGTGCTTGTACTTCTTATGTATCTGTGATAATTCCTTTGTGGTAAGATATGGTTGGTTGACAGTGAAAGGAAGCCAAGATAGAAAGGTTTGGTATAGCAGTGTAGCTCATTAGTATTGTAATGAGTAATTCCTTCCTTTCTTCTTCTTTCCCTCCCTCTTTCTCCCTCCCTCTTTCTTCCTCTCTATTACTCCCTCCCTCCCTCCTTGCCTCTCCCTCCCTCTCTCCTTCCCTCCCCCCTTCCTCCATTTCTTTTTTTTTTTTTTTGACAGCTTCTTGTTGCTTAGATCAGGCTGGCCTAAAACTGATGAGTCTATTATTTTAGCCTCCTGAACACTAACCAGATAAATGTTTCTTTCCTGCTTTACTTAAAACATTTTTGTTATCTTTTTTTATGATAGCAAAAAGATAACAAGTATTTGTTATTCTATTATATAAAAAGCTTATTTTTATGTTAATTTTTATGTGAATTCCGTTTAGGGTTTTAAAGGGGTCTCCAAGATGCTGATCACTTCTTCCACTTCCCATATGTAATTCCCTTCCTCCTGTCAAGAGGAGAAATATATCCTCAGCACACTACTTTGCCTTTTACCTGGGCTAGCCTTGTAGCTTGCTTTGACTAGTGGCAAGGTAGCAAAAACCTCCCAGCCTAACTTCCGTGAAGTACTCAGGCATCATGCATGTCCCCAACCTACCCCACAAGATGGAGAGTATCACTCTCTGCAACTAGAGAGTTGTGAGAAATAATAAATTACACTTTTTTTGGTCCTGGGCTTGAAGTCACAGCTGGGTGCTGGCCCTAGTGCTCTATCACTTTAGCCACAGCTCCCACTTCCAGTCTTTTCTTAGTAGTTTATTGGAGATCAGAGTGCTGTGGACTTTCCTGCACTGGCTGGCTTTGAATAGTGATCCTCAGACCTCAGGCTCCTGAGTAGCTAGGATGACAAGACTGAACCACTGGTGTGTGGCAGATGGCTTTTCTTTTAAGTAAGAAAACTTGAAGGTGTTTTGCCATATTGTAGTAGATAACTAATGCAATAGAAGATAGGAATACTAATACCAGAGGAGTCTCCTTTAACCTAAGTGTGGATGTTGTTTGCTATTATTTGATAGTGCCTGCACAAACTTAGTAAAGCAGTCTAGTTTATTTGGTAGTCTAGCCAGTGTAGCTACTTGCACAGGGTTTCTGAAAAAGAGCCAGCTGCTGTTGATAATCTGAACAGGGCAAACCTTCTCAGTGTGTCAAGAGGTTGGGGTCAAGGAAAGCTACTATTTTGTCACAACCTTGCTTGATCTTGTGCCCACCAGATGGCTGAGGAAGAGACATACTGAGTGGAGGGGAAGGAAGGAACAGAGTGCAATTCTTTTCTTAGGGAGGGCGAGGTATAAGCGAGTGCTGTATCAATACATTAAAACCACAGTGACTTCTACTAAAATGAAATCTAGAGATAGTAGCACCTTATTTACTGGGTGGCAGTGATAGATGAGGAGAGGGCAGGTGTTCACTTGGTGGGTTTGGATATAAATTGTAAAGTGGTTTTTTTCAGTAAAAAAATGGAACAGTGACATATTGGAAATTGCTGGATGTGTATTTCGAAGCTATCTTTCCAAAAATTTTTACCTTTTTATGGGCTCATTTCAACTGTGCATTTGAAACCAGATGGTTTATTCTTGAACTGCAAGACTGAATCTGTTAACCTTTCATGTAAATGCACTTATGCATTAAGCAGTTTGTTCTTCCTACATCTTTCTGTCCAACCTTGATGATCAAGTACCAGTTTTCATTCTTTTTTTTTTTAAGAAAATGTTTTTGAAGAATTTTACTGAGAGTTACCAAGCCACCTGATTTGTATGCTTCAAAATGTACAAGTCAAGAATAAATTAGCATTGCTAGGTTTTTGTGGAGGAAAGGGTTGCTACTGTTCTATAATCGCAAGTTGTAAAGAAGCAATTTGAGTTCTCTTGTGTGTGGGTTGACAAGTGAGATTTCTGTGGGCTAGCATTGGTAAAACAAAGACTTAGTCAAGCTGTGAAATGCACTCAAGAGTAAACAGCAATAAATGACAAGAGGCCTGTTTTGTCAGATAAGTTTTTGATGGTTGTGCAGGCTTCTGATTATGGGGAAATATGCCTGCTTCAAAGCAGAATGACGGGTATCTCATAACAGTGATAGGTTGGTTTGGCTGTAAAAGAGAACAGATGGAACGCTTATCCAGAACCACTGCTACCGATTTTTCCTTTTCTTTTAAGCATTGTACATTCTTTTTATCTTTTCAAAGCTCAGTTTCTTTCACATTTTTAGAGAATCCTTATTTAGTTTTATATAACTGCTATTTTCAGCAGCTGGCCTGCTGGGATTAGAAGTTATAAGAATTAGCATTTAAACTGTGTTATGCTATTTAGTCCTGTGTAAGAATTAACTTGATAAAGTCCAACAAAGCTGCAGCCAATTGCAATAAACATCAAAGATTTATCACTTGATATTTTCCTAAATATTCCTATGAGTCTAGAGAAAGGGCGTAGGCATTAAAACAAAATTATTCTCTCTTGGTAGGTTATCAGTGTAGAGAAAAATAATTGAATATGATGAAATTAAAGGGCTTTACAAGGAGTTAAATGCAAGGCCTTGAGTTGACTGCTGGATATAAATGTGGAAGGTGAATATGGCTGTGGATGAAGGGAAATATTGCAATCTAACTCCTTTGCATTAAGAAAATGGGCTATCCTTCTACCCATGTAAATCTACCACGCTCAGAACCCATTGACATAAAGATCTCAAGGGTATTAACTTCAACTAAAGCTTTTCCTTTTAATGTGCCTTAAAATTACTTTTGTTCTGAAATGCTGCTGTGATTGTAACCTCTTCAATTGTGCATAGCAGAGTTCTCACAACCCAGGGACAGAGTTGTAAATTTTCTGACAGTTTAATTGATTTGTATTTAGTGTTTTGTTTGTCATATAAGTTTGGACTAAATGTATCTGTTGAGAGTGATTTCATTTTCACTATGGAAGACTTCATATTCATTGCATATGGTAGTCTTTCTGTTCAGTTAGATTTTGGAGAGTTCTGTTGGTGATTACAGAATCTGATTCTTACATTATTTGCTGTTATTTCATTGCCTGTCAGAAAGCAGATTTAGTAGTTTCAAGGAAAAACATCAATAAAGGTTTCCTACTTTTAGGATTTGATTGCATTTATCAGCAAGAAATATTGATGTTGGTTGACAGAAACTGTTTAGATTTTTCTTTTTGACTAAAGGAGAATGAGGTGGCATCCATTTCTTAGATGAGGGCTGATCTGGAGTCTGTTAATGCTACTCAGCTATGTGTACACTCACCATTCACACACTTTTTGTCTTACGTTTTATTTTCTCCCTGAATAGTCAACTTGTCTCGACACCATGTAACCCTTGTAAAATTTTATTCTGACATTTTCTTTAAAAACATATTAGTCATTTAAAATATGAATTCAGAACTAGTGAAAGTTCATGTAGGATGTATACTACCTCATCACTTTTCTTCCTATTTATACTTTAATTGGAACTCTTCAAAATTTAATCTATTTGTAACCAGAACTTGTTAAAATCATGGAAATTTTAGTATTAGACTAGCTGTTTATATTGGTTGAACTTGAAATCTTTCAAGTCCCTATTTGCTTAGATTAGAGACAGCATATTCTGCCTATGTAGTTTTCAAACTATTAATGCATATGTAAGATACAAAACCAAGTAGTCCATATGCTTGGTTAGAGGATCTGGGGAAAGAGAAACTGCAGCATGGAATAGAAGAGACATCTTAAGAAGTAAGAATGATATGATAATATCTGTGCAAATGAAAGGGCATTCTTTGTTCTTGGATAAGCCAACTCCATTTTGTAGAGGTGCCAATTTTTACTTTTTTAATACACTAATTCAATATGATCTCATTGACATTGGTGATTGTTTTCTTTTTGGAGTAAGATAACATGGTGACAAAGTTGAGGCGGATAAATCACGAGAAAAGGAATCAAGAAGTACCATGCACAAGAGCAGGAGTGAGGAGATATACAAATGTTCTCTAAATCCTCTCTAATTAAACCAGTACAGAACTGGCATCAGACTAGATGGTCTAATGGTACAATTCTAATGGAAATTATAGGAAGACGTGTACATTCAAGTTTAATATCTAATGATGGGATCAACAGTTTCTGCAGAAAGACAGATTTTTTAAAAAAAAATAAGTGATGGTGAGAAAACAGACCATTTGTAAAGACATAAAATTGGATCTATACTTTACATAAAACCCTAGCATAAATTGCAAATAGATCAGAGATTTAAATATATGAAAATTAGACCAAGTATCAGAGTATAGTGTCAGTGAATTTCTCTGTAACTTTTGTGTGGGAAAACCTTTCTATTTTTAACCTGAATTTCAGAAGTAAAACGTTGAAAGACTGATCAATTTGAATTTCCATGGGATAAATTTGAGCTTTTGCATGGGATAAATCATCAGCATAGTGAAAAGGCAAATTGCCAGTTAAGATAACATATTTACACCTTGAAAAATAGACAAAAAGCAAATTTGCATAATATATAAAGGAACTCATAAAAAGTAAAGAATGGGAGAAGGAATGGTCAAAATCTGATTTTAAAAAATGGGCAAAAACCCTCAGTTGATGAGTGGATCATCAAGATGTGGTATTTATACACAATGGAATTCTATGCTTCTGTCTGAAAAAATGACATTGCCCCATTTGTAAGGAAATAGAAAGACTTAGAAAAAAATCATATTAAGTAAAGTAAGCCAGACTCAAAGGAACATAGACTCAATAGTTTCCCTCATTTGTCATAATCAGTAGAAAACTTGGGCTCTCCTAGCAGAGATTTACAGTAGAACAAAAAGATATACAAGGCCATATAGTATGACACTAAATGAAAGGACCTCCAGGATATAGAAACAAGAGCCACATAATGTGTGATTGCTGTTTTTAATATACTATATTATCTCTCATCTCTTTTGCTGTCCCTTGGTTATCTCATATTGTTACAGTATTTCACCTCGTTATCTGATATATTGCATATATGCTTAATTGGTTACTTGAAATCAGATAGGGAAGGGGGAAAACAAAATGGGGTTGGGGATGGGGAGAGGGAAATGGGGACCAAGACATGAGAAAGGGTATCAATATTTATGAAGTAATGCACCTTCTATCTGGTGAATATAATGTAATCCTTCTATTAATTACAATATAAATATATGAAAAAAATGGGCAAAAGATGTATGCAGATCATGGAGAAAGATGTCTAATGAACCTAAAACATGTGAAAAGGATAGAAAACACATTTTCTACCTTTCATATTGGCAAAGACATAAAATGTTGGCTATATAATTCATTGGTGAGATTGTGGGTACACAAACATTTGTTAATTTTTTTTGTGTGACCATAGGGCATAAACACAGGGCCTAGGTGCTGTCCCGAGCTTTTGCACTCAAGGCCAGTGATCTACCACTCTGAGGCACAATGCCATTTCTGTTTCTTTTTAATTTTAATTTAAAATTTTTGGTGGTTCATTGAAAATAAGATTCTCACAAAGTTTCCTGCTCAGGCTGGCTTTGAGTCCTGAGCCTCAGATGTCAGCCATCTTAGTTGCTAGGATTACAAGCAAAATATTTATTTTTGATTAACACATATAAGGTGTACATGTTAGTGGGTTCTGTTTGCTATTCCAACCATTCAGAAAACAGGACTAATCAAAGCTAGATCCTCTTTTTCCACTTGCTTTCCCTGTGTTCCCAACCTAAAGAAGTCACTATTGTATGTTCAGGTAGACTGCTTAAATTTAAGCTTCCAGATACAATAAATATTCACCACTTGTCATTCCCTGTGTAGTTTACTTGACAAAATGTCCTATTGGTTTATCCATTTTGCTGCTAATGGGTCAAAGTAAAATACACAAGATATGTACATTCCTAATTATAATAAGTTAACTGAGCACACTACAGTGGAAAAGAAAGCATAGATCAAAAAGAATTGTACTCATTACCTGATTCATGTAAATGTAACTCTTCTGTATATCAACTCCACAATAACAATAAATAAAAAAATAAAGTATTAGGAATGTACAAATAATCCTCTGTAAGTTGACAGTAGCTTCTACAATTTATACTACTTCTACAAGTGCAAAAAAAGAACTGTAAAATAGTGCATATATTTGGGATAAGGAAATTCTGATTTTTCCTAATGGTCTCTCTCTCCTTCCTGGTATTTATGATGTAGGTACTTTCCTTTGGGGATAGCTGGACTTTGTAATATACTTTTCATGATTACAGCAAACATGATGGGATACCATTTCTTTCATCCTATAATACTTGCTGTTATTTTGCCCTTGGGTGCTTCATGCCAGTGTTGTGAGGAAGAAGCCAGGTCCTCAGCTTAGAGAAATGCGATAATGCCAACAACCAGTGAGTGCTTTAGTTGAACATTGGAATGACTATGGCTGTGCCTATGGAACCCTATGTGTGAGGCTGGCTGCTAGATTTATTGTTCTCATGTCAGGAGAAGTCTCACAACAAAGGAACCGAATACCCCAGAAGTGCCTGGATTCCTTCCCTATAAAAATTTATAGGTATTAAACTGCTAAATTTTATGGTAACAGGCTAGATTGTTTGGTTAATAAAGGAAAAATATACAAAATTTATTTTTATAAACAAGGCACATGAAATGAGTGATTGTTGTCCTTAATGTACTATGTTATCTCTCATCTCTTTTGCTGTCCCTTGGTTATCTCATATTGTTACAGTATTTCACCTTGTTATCTGATATATTGTATATATGCATATTTGGTTATTTGAAATAGGATAGGGAAGGGAGGAAAACAAGATGAGGGGTGGGAGTGTGGGAGGAAATGGGGACCACAACATAAGAAAGGGTATCAATGTTTGTGAAGTAATGCACCTTCTATCTGGTGAATATAATGTAACCCTTCTATTAATTACAATAAAAATATATGAAAAAGGCACATGAGAAAGTAAATTAGAAGTATCAAAGTGTGGGTACCTGAAAAATTATTACTGAGTTCATACCTTAGGACTCAACATCTTGAGTACTCAGGTTAATAAAGTAGTCCTTTCAGTCTTGACCGAGTCTCATTTTAACATAGTCACAGCCTCGAGAAAGCCAAAGAACAAGTCTTCATACAGATTTCCTGGGAATCTGATTCATAATAGAACTTGAAATGTCTATCTGCTTCTGGTAAAATTTTGGCTTTCGTCTGTGCAGATGAAAGGAGAGTTTGATTTGTTTTCCCTTCTATAACTTGACTTAGGTCACCTCTTTTAAAGTTTATGTATATGTGTGTGTATATATATATACATATTCAGCTTTTGCTGAAACATAATTATTGCAGAAACTTAACAAGTCTTTGAGATAATTTGGGCATTTTTAAAGATCTGTAAAACTATTTCCCCAGAAGTGGTGCTTTTCTTTTACTGAATTTTCCAATCAAGAAAGAATGCAATTTACAAATTCTAAGTAAGCTTTATGTTTCAGCATTCTTTTCACAAGCTCTCAAAACCTGCTGAATCATGCCAGTTTCTTAGGAAGGGCTGTCTGGCTAGACAGAAAGATAATGGATTAATGAGGCTTTTGTGGAGGAGCCAAAGGAAGCTCTCTTTTTTAAATCTCAGAGGGAATTTATGGGAGGAGACTTTCAGTGTAAAGGAACATCCTTTTGAAAAGTCTGAACATAGTTCACAATGTCTCAGGTTTTCTTTCCTTTTCTCCTCCTCCTCCTCCTCCTCCTCCTCCTCCTCCTCCTCCTCCTCCTCCTCCTCCTCCTCCTCCTCCTCCTCCTCCTCCTCCTCCTCCTCCTCCTCTTCTCCTTCCTTCATACAGTGCTATTTTTGGACTCTTCCTTTCCCATCCTTCTAAGCACATGGAGATAGTCATTACTATCTTTAACCCCAAATTCCTGTCATGCATAATCAAATATCTAGAACCTCAGTCAAGCATCAGAGAATGGACCCACATAGTCATGCATTATAAACTACCATGGGAACTGGGGAATGGGTAGCATTGGCACCTCTTGGTAAAGGTTTTTCTTTATAGGTATCTTATGGCTTTCTTACCCACAAGACTTGTTAACAGAAATGGTTGGGTAAGCTAGTGATGAGTTTAAACACTCCAGTGTACTTACTTTCTCAGTACTAAAGGAAAACACACTGTTAAGAAGACACAAGTCTTGGGAGTTACCTTAAGTTGCAAATGAAGGACAATACAGGATACAGTGAGTTATAGGTTGGCAATATTGCATAAGTAAACCTAATTGTGTCAGTTATGGCTATTTAGAAATTTTGATTTACTCATCCATTTCTCTGTCTGCTGGTTATATAACCTGTCCTTTGGTATAATTTTCTTAAGGAGATTATAGTTCTTTTTTTTAATACAGAATACCAATTTTTGCCTGTGAAAGTTGTAGAAGGACTCCTTCTGTGAACACATATCAATCCTCACTGAGTGCTTCCTCACTTGGACTCAGTGGAAATATGATACATGCTCTTACAGGAGGAAAAGAACTCTATTGACATCTGACATTAGTTGGATTGTAGATAGATGACTTTTCTATCCAAGTATTGATATTAGTTTGGGTGTTGTGTTCATGACTTTACATTTGGAGTCTTCATTTATAATCCAGACTGTAATTGCATTGGGGGTAACACTGTGAAACACTCAAGAGAAACAACACTTTCTAAACAAGAAGAAAGGAGAGAGACTTCTTGGATAAAGTGGACGCTAAGTGCTGTGGTCAGTTTTGGTCTTTGGGAGGAAGAAATGACACACGTCTGACATTTTGATCAGTTAGAAAAGTAAATTATACTCAATACTGGTGCAGGCAGGCAGCACAGATTCAAAATTTTAGCCCTTGAAAAAGAGAAAATAGACCATAAGTCTTTTGCTATACATGTGATTAAATCTCAAGAGTCCATGGTGAGGAAAATTGAGAAGCTGGAGAACAAACGATGTTGTAAAAACTGAGTACATTGACCTTGCAGACGGTGACGATTCCTAAGGGAGATAAACAGTTCCTAATGATTTCAGCTCCAGCTAACTAGGACCATATGCTGGGACTTCACACCATCCAAGAATGTTGCTATCAGCCTTTCTTCTTTTCATATATTTTTTATTGTAATTAATAGAAGGGTTACACTATATTCACCAGGTAGAAAGTACATTACTTCACAAGCATTGATACTCTTTCTCATGTCTTAGTCCCCATTTCCCTCCCTCCACCCCGCCCCTCATCTTATTTTGTCTGATTAGCACATCTAGACAGTATTCCAGTTGATATGGATATACTTCCTAAATCGATGTGACTTCTAGCACTTTCACTGTCATGAAAGTTCATCTTCCTACACACATTCACATGCACACACACACATGCACACACATTTAATGAAGATCAAAGTTAAAAGAAGTATTTTGGATATTCTAATTAATATGTTGAGTAGTAGATGTTTATAATCTTAGTGATTCAGGAGGTAGAGATTGTGAGGATCCTGGTTTAAGGCCAGTCTTAGCAAAAATGTTAATATTAAACTATTTCCCCCAGAAGCTAGACATGGTAGCTCATGCTGCAGATCCTACCTAAAATCCAGATAGGTGGGAGATCTTGAGATCTCATCAAGATGAGTTCAGCCCTTGGCCTATAGAAAGTTGATCATTCCCAGTAGAGTTTTCCTCATTTGGTAACAGTCTTTCACAGATATCTTTCTGGCTCTGAAAAGTACTTTATCTTATATCCCGCTTCCCTGTTCAATGTACTGGAGGAAATAACAGTAGGTGTATTCAAAAGGCGCCAACCACCACAATAAAAGGCACTACAGACAGCTTGTGCTGTTGAGTATTTCCTAAAATACATAAGTTAATTGATATTTTCTAGTAGTTTAGTACAGTTTATTTAGAAAATAGATTTAGTTTTCACAAACGGCTTTGAGATTCACAGTTTTATTTCTCTCTCTCTCTCTCTCTCTCTCTCTCTCTCTCTCTCTCTTTCTTTCTCTCTCTCTGTATGTGCTAACTAAATACTTAATATTGGGACTCTTGAAATGTGCGGACACTTTTTTTGTGGGAGACTATTAAGCAAATGAGTGTTTACACTTGAGAATGGAATGAAGTAATAGCAAATAAGGTTTTGGTTTTCATGGTTTGACAAGTTTGCATGGAGACACATCCCAAGATAATTACAATTCATTCTTCAAGCAGAATTCTACATCATCAAAGTTTTCATTCAGAATTGCTTAGTTGAAATAATTTTAAAAATGCAACTTCTTCTCTGTTGAGATAAGTATACTAATTGTTAAAGTAAGTCTGTTCATTCCGAGTTATGTTTAATTAATTATGAATATATTAATATAATACACATGAATACCGAAAGTTTATCATGGCATCATGGCATGCACAGGGTCATCTCTATCTCATAGTAGATAGCGATATCTAAGAACCAAGCTTATTTTGTAGGAGTGGAGGAAAGAAAGACCCTATGCTTGGGATATGCTGCTGCTGCCACCACAGCCTCACTCCTCTTCCTTCTTCTTCTCTGCTCTTCTTTCTTTTCTTTCTCTTCCTCCACCTCTTCCTCCTCCTTTTCTTCTTCATCTTCTTCTTTCTTCTTGCTTTTCTTCATATTCTTTTTTCAATAGAGATATTTTCTATTATAGTTTAGCTTGATGGACTTAAAAATGTAAAGATACCATTAATACATATGAAGCATTATTCACTATTTACAAAGGAAGGAAATACTGTCATATGTGACTATGAGGATGAATCTTTCCTTTTTGTGATGATGTATATATGAAATTTTATATACACCTATTGCTTATTGGCCTTAAATATAGCATTCATCATATAATCAACATATTAATAAAAGAATAGTTATTTCTGAAAATTATTTAAAGATAAGGTATTTCTATTTTGGAGCTGCATATAATTCATATAGTTCTTTATATTTAAAAATATGAAAGGCTTCTTGTCTCTCTGGAATTTTTTGCAATGGGCTGAGCATGTGATATTATGCTAAGCCTGAGTTTTTTTATGTATTTTTATTGTAATTAATAGAAGGGTTACATGATATTTGTCAGATAGGAGGTGGATTATTTCACATGCATTGATACCCTTTCACATGTCTTGGTCACCATTTCCCTCCCCCCACCCCCACCCCTCATCTTGTTTTTCCCCCTTCCCTATCCAATTTCAAATAACCAAATACAAATATATCTTATATATCAGGTAACAAAGTGAGATACTGTAACAATATGAGATAACCAAGGGACAGCAAAAGAGATGAGAGATAACATAGTACCTTATGGAACAACAATCATTCATTATATGAAAGCCTGAGATTTTATGGCATTTACTCTTGTTTAGTTTCTCTGAGAAAAATATACTGCCAGGCTCCTTGTGTAATTATTTTCTAATTTCATTGAGTAGTAGTACATTTTAATGTTGTCAGTATGGCAGTTACCTAGTGTGTTACCTGAAATCTTTTATTTTTGTGCCAGTCCTGGGACTTGAAAAAGGGGTCTGGCTTTTTTTTGCTCAAGACTTTTGCTCTACCACTTGATCTACACCCTCCATTTGCTGGTTAATTAGAGATAAAAGTCTCTTAGATTTTTCCACTTGAACTGGCTCTGAACCACAATCCTCAGACCTCAGCCACCTGAGTAGATAGGATTGTAGGAATGAGTGTCTGGCACCCAGCTTTGAATCTTAATTGTGGTCAAAATATCTTAATTAAATTATGAGTGATAACAAATCAAAGAAAGTTTGGACAAATGAGACTGCATTAAACTGCAGAGCTTCTGCACAGCAATGGACATAGCTAGCAAGTTAAATAGAAAGTCCACAGAGTGGGAGAAGATCTTCACTTGTCATACAATAGACAAGGGCCTCATATCTAAAATATATCTACAGCTCAAGAAATTAAATCTCTCAAAAACAAATCCTCAGAGAAAGAATCATCCCATTAAAAGGTGGGCTAAAGACTTAAAGAGAGACTTCTCTGAAGAGGAAATAAAAATGGCCAATAGACACATCCATCTCTGGCCATAAAAATGCAAATCAAAACAACTTTGAGATTCTACCTCACTGCAGTTAGAATGGCCAGGATCAAGAAAACTAATGCCAACAGATGCTGGCATGGATGTGGCCAGAAGGGATCCATCCTGAACTGTTGGTAGGAGTGCAAACTCATTCAACCACTCTGGAAAGCGGTTTGGAAGTTCCTCAAAGGACTAAACATAGAGCTCCCCTATGACCCAGCAATTCCACTACTTGGCATTTACCCAAATGTCCAGAAATGAGGCCCTACTAAACCCACCATCGCAACTACGCTCATTGCAGCATTATTCACCATAGCTAAGATAAGATACCAACAAAGATGCCCCTCAGCAGATGAATGGACCATGAAGATGTGGTATATTTATACCATGGGATTCTAGGCTGGCATCAGAAAGAACGACATCACCCCATTTGTAAGGAAACGGAAAGACTTGGAAAAAATCCTATTAAGTGAAGGAAGCCAGACCCAAAGGAACATAGGCTCCATAGTTTTTCTCAGTGTATGTCTAGGATTCTTCTAACAGGATCGTAATAGCTCAAATGCTATATACATATGACCATATAGGACGAGGCTAAGCAAAATGAACTCCAGGATATGGAAACAGAGGTTTAGTGATTGTTGTTTTTAATGTACTATGGGAATCTATTTCTTTTCTCTTCTTTTCCCCTTATAGTTTCTCTCATGTTGTTACTGTATTGCAATGTGGTACATGGCATACTGTATATATGTTTATTTGTTTATCTGAAAAAAGGAAGATAAGTGAAAAGATGAGTGGGCGGAGGTGGTGGGAGGAAAAGTGGGAGAAAAACATGGGAAGGGGTAAAATGTTCAAGAAGTAACGTACCTGCTACCTGATGAATATAACTGTAATTCCTCCGTACATCACCCCGAGGATAAAAAAATAAAATCGTAAAATACTAGTGCTAATGTAGTTCATCACAGATGAAAGAGAATCTGTGCCCACTTGCTTCTGCATCTCTATCTAGATAAAGTTCTCTATACTGGCCTGCCTGTCTTCTTCCCCTCCCTCCATCTTCCCTTTCCTCTTTGTTCTTTTTTTTTTCTGTCAGTTTTGGGGTTTGAATTCTGGGCCTGGCTGCCTTCCCTGAGCTGTTTAGCTCAAGGCTAGCCCTGGGCCTGGTTGCTGTCCTTGAGCTCTTCAGCTCAAGGCTACTGCCATACACCTTGAGCCACACTGCACCACTTCTGATTTTCTAGGGGTTAATTGGAGATAAGAGTCTCACAGACTTTAGTGCCAGGGCTGGTTTTGAGTAGAAATCCTCAGACCTCAGTCTCCTGAGTAGCTAGGATTACAGGTGTGAGCCACTACTCCCAGCGGCAGTATTTGTTTTAGAAGACAGCTTCTTCAGCTTCTTTAGGCACACCACCACTTGAACCGTGGCCCCAAGCCCCCACTCTCTTATGCTTCAGGTCTTGTTCAGTGAAGGTCTCAGATTTTTGCCTAGACGGGACCTCAGCTATAGGTGCTCCTTCTTATGACTTCCTGCATAGCTGGGATTACAGATGCATGCATGCCAACATACTCAGCTAATCTGATGAAATAATTTGTCAATTTATGACCAGGCAGGTCTACAACCACAATTCTTCTAGTCTCTGTCTTGTTAAATAGTTGGCATTATAGGCATGAGCTACCTCACCTGGACACATTGGCTTTTTTGTGACATCCACAATCTTCCAGACCAGCCTCAGACTTTCAGTATCTGATAGAATGTAACACCTCAGCTGACCTTTTTCTGGATATTTGTACTGAGCTGAATCATTTGGAAAAGAGGAATGCGCCAATGAAATAGTATGAATACTATAATAGTATAAATAATATAAATAGCATATATGCTGAACTCTGAAGGAGAAAGTAGAAATTAGAGACTACCTTCTAGTATGCTGCTGTCTAGCCTTGATAATAAAAGAAGGACAGTTTATGAATAAGAGGCTGCTGAATTTGTTCAGTTTTATTTGTTTACAACAAATACTTTGGAAGATTCATTTTTCACAATTTGACTGGTACTTTGGTCTGTATAACATTTTTTTAATTCCTATGTATATACACATATAATGTTATCATAGTACTTAAAATTATGATAATTTTGTTCAACAAACATACAGGCTTACTGTATGTATCTAGAGTTCTTTGCTTTGCACTGGTGAATAACAATTGTATAGATAAATCAAATTTTGTTTTTTCACTCAATGGCTAATAAACTTTGCATTGTCTCTTGTTTTCAGGTTTTATGATATTGACTTGTCATATTATATCTATCTATCTATCTATCTATCTATCTATCTATCTATCTATCTATCTATCTATCCATCTATCTATCTATCTACCTATCTCATCTGTCTAGTCTGTCTTCTCAATACTTGGACCAGATTTATCCTAACAGGAGGATTTTTTTGTTAAGAGGCAAGTGCATCAAAGCCACAGTAAGATCCTCTTTTTTTTGGCTAGTAAATTCTGTCAGTGTAATATGAAACCTTGGATGAGTTCAAAACTACCTTATTGTCTTGAGAAGGGAACAATTGAATTTACCATTAATGTTTCCTTATTACAATCTTCTATATTGTTTTCTTTCAAGTGTGTGTTTGTGCAGTTGATTTTGTGTCAAAAATAAATTTGTGAATTAATTTTTTAAAATATGCAGTGGATGGTAAGCCAATTATAGTTCTAACAGATTTATTTCTTTGAAATAAATTTCTTTCTATTATAAATTCTAATAATTTTTCTAAATTTTTATTTTTAATTGTTCTGGACTCTACTGTTATGTTTGTATACAGTTGAAAGTTTAAATTCTGAGCATTATGAGTGAAACTGTTTCTAATCTGTTATAAAAAGAAGCTTTTAACCCAATTTTTCTCAAGATAAAGAAATATTCAAAAGGCACAGATCTAAATTAGGCTGAAGACAATGAAGAAAAATAGTGCCAGAAGTGTTCCTCTATTAACAGAGTGATGTTACTCAAGTTATTTTATTTCATTAGAGTGCACTGGTTTCTTATCGACCTTCAATTGCTATTGATAAGTATTAAATATGACCCACAAAAAGAAAATAATGCCAGAAATGACATGTACATTGACCCTTCAAAATTCTGTAGAAGAGCAATGGAGTAAAGAGAATACATGTGGAAATGTTTACACATATGCATAGCCATTCCATGGTGTTCGTTATTCCTCATGCTCATTTTTGGCTGTTTTTCTTTGTGACCTTTGTTTTAAAATCTGAAGAAGAAATTTGTCTCAGCGGGAGTTGGAAATTCAGGGTCTGGATCAAAGGAAGCCAAGGAAGGCCATGCCTAACCTCACTCCTCAGTGGACAATGAAGCCTTCAGTCAGAGTTTGGAACACATGCCAGATTTGAACAGACAACCTTCTGACACAGTCAGGCCATCACTGCCATTATGGATCTTCGTTGTCATCTGCATTTTTTATGATCCAATAGAAATGTAAATTGCTTCTGAAAGTATTGACTTTTCTGTGCTACCCCCAAATGAAGCTGCCTTCTATAGAGTGCAGGCTTAATAAATGACTATTGAATTGAGTGAATGCATGGATAAACACGGTTGTCAGATATGGCCCTGAAGAGGTGAAATGTTTAATTTAGTATGTATATTCACTTTCCATTTTGTTAATAAGAAACTACAGACTGGAGCTGCAAGATAACCTTTACTAATGAGAGTGACATTGCATACACAAACAACGGAAATCTCTTTACCAGGCTTATAAAGTATTTTCATTTTACAACTGAATTTGATTTGTCCTGCTAAATTTGAATGGCTCTGCTCATTATTACCAGCTAAAACTCATTCTGTTTTACCTATTTCTCATGAAAATCATGGACTAACTTCAAACATTTTTAGCCGAATATTCTTTTATTTATAAAATAATGATGTAGTAATAATTATTGGCAGTAAAGTTTTGAAGCCTGTGAAGCTAGGGTCCAGACCCTGAGACTTGGCAATTTTAGTGAGACTACAAGAGACTTCCTTAGAAACATTGTCATCCTTCCTTGGAGTCTTTTTTTTAATAAGGCCATTTGCTGCAAACCTCTACATTTATACCACACCACCCACAGAATCATGGTGAGTGCTATTTAAGGGAGGGAATCTATATATACCAATTATAATAGGTGGAGCAAATCATTGTAGCATCAATGCCATTTGACAGATGGGGACAAGATAAGTGATGACATTTTACATACTTGGCAGATGCATTCAGAGAAAGCTAGACTCTGCTGACGTTCTGGTTTAAAGTGTCTGTAGGTTTCAAGGAACAACAACCAAAACTTTGCGAGAAAATCAGTGCATCAATTAGCCTCTGGGCTCCTAAGTGATGTGCTGGCAGGGCAGTTCCATTTGCATGTGGACAGGGTGATGGATAAAGCCTGAGATTTGCAGAGGGCTCAAGCTCTGCTCTGGTAACAGCAGTGGCTCAGTCATTTTCTACCGTGAGGACCCTTGGATGTTAACTTGAATCCTTCTTCAAGGCCAAAGCCAATTAATTTAGATCACGTGGTATAGAAGGATTTTTAAATCCTTCTTTCCAGGCAATTTTCCAATTATACCGCATGAGTTATTTAGGAAAATAGCTGTACATAAATTGTACATTATGTGATAAGTCAAGATTAGGGTTTACTCGAGAAATATTTTAATAAGCAAAAGCATGCTTGATGTCCTCTGTTTTCTTAAGTGAAAAGTGATTAGTTTTGTTTGTTTTCCTTAATGCAACTTCTTACCTGGAAGATATTTCTCTTTAAAAACAGATATCAGAAAGGAGGTACATATTAGGAAAAAATTCAAATTTATTTTCACATAATTAAATTGGTAATTTAAAATGTTTATCTCCAAATGATGAAGGAACTAAGGATCTTGGAAAATAAGCTGAGTAAGAGGCAATGAATTAAGGTGAAACATGTCTAAAAGTTTATTACTCAAGCAGTGATGGTTAATATGATTCTGGAAAAAATATCAAATTTGAATGTAACATTCAACAACTTTAAATGATTATGTATCTTTACATGGTTTTGTTTTTTGAGAGAAAAAAATGAGAAATGCAATTAATATGGTTGAACTCTGCAGGATAAATATTATTATTTAATGATGTATAAAACAACTGTATTCTAGCAGCTTCATGCTGAGTGTAGAAATGAAAAAAAACAAATTTATGTTTATATAAGTATGCATTTGGAACATTTAGTTCTTTGTATTGAGCACGTGAACTCATTTAACTTTGTTATCTATCAAGTGAATATTTTGGGAGGCATGGTGCATGCCATATTATCCTCAAAGCTCTAAATGTCAAACAGAATAAATGTAGACATAGGGATGAACATATCCATTTGCTGATGGATCGTTTCCTTTGCCTACTTCACTAATTCTATTAATGTAAAAGATATGTTGTGATTAATAATGATGCAGTTGGTACTGCTGTGTGAGTACCTGCCACAACCAAACCACAGTCAGAACTAGGTAAAGCAGCACCTGGGAGTGTTAGCCATGGCCTCCAGAATTCTAAAACTCTGACTCCACAGCCAGGCATGGGATTGCTTTACAAATCAAATACACTTCTACAAAAATCCTCCTTCTGTCCTTCACTACCAGCTAGTATGCTGTACTGTTTTGTTCACATTCTCTGAGGCTTTCATTCTGATGAGCCCTTTCTTGCTTGCTCCTGCATCTGGGGATATTCTTGTGTTATAATATTGTGTTATATTGTGTTGAATTTTTTTTTGCCAGTCCTGGGCTTGAGCTCAGGGCCTGAGCACTGTTCTTGGACTTTCTCAAGGCTAGAACTCTGCCACTTGAGCCTCAGCACAACTTTTGGCTTTTTCTATATATGTGGTACCAAGGAATCGAACCCGGGTCTTCATGCATGCTAGGCAAGCACTTTAACCACTAGGCCAAACTCCAGGCTTTTTTTGCCTTTGGTTTTGTTGCTTTCAGCAAGAAATGACCATTTTTTTCATATATTCTTCATTGTAATTAATAGAAGGGTTACATTATATTCACCGATTGAGGGTGCATTACTTCACAAACATTGATATCCTTTCTCATGTCTTGGTCCCCATTTCCCTCCTCCCCACCCCCACACCTCATCTTGTTTTTCCCCCTTCCCTATCCAATTTCAAATAACCAAATACAAATATATCCAATATTTCAGGTAACAAAGTGAGATACTGTAACAATATGAGATAACCAAGGGACAGCAAAAGAGATGACAGATAACATAATACATTAAGGACAACAATCACTCATTATATGGCTTTTGTTTCTATATCCTAGAGGTCCTTTTATTTAGCGTCATCCTATATGGCCTTATGTATCTAGGTTTTGCTTTATTGCAAATCTCTGCTAGGAAAGCCCAAGGTTTCTACTGATTATGACAAATGAGGGAATGCTTGAGCCTAAGTTCCTTTGAGTCTGGCTTACTTCACTTAATATGATTTTTTCTGTCTTTCCATTTCCTAACAAATGGGATGATGTCATTCATCCTGACAGCAGCATAGAATTCCATTGCGTATCTCACTTTGTTATCTGATATATTGAATTTATTTGTATTTGGATATTTGAAATTTGATAGGGAAGGGGGGAAAACCAAGACGGGTGGGGGGTGTGGGGGGGGGAGGGAAATGGGTACCAAGACATGTGAAAGGGTATCAATGTATGTGAATTAATGCACCTTCTATCTGGCAAATATCATGTAACCCTTTTACTAATTACAATAAAAAAATAAAAAAATAAAAAAAAATAAATACCACATCTTGTTGATCCATTCATCAACTGAGGGACATCTAGGTTGGTTCCATATCTTTGCTATGGTAAATAGTGCTGCAATGAACATTGTTGTGCTAGTGGATTTAGTATGTCCTTGTTTCTGGATGGTTGGGTAAATGCCAAGTAGTGGAATTGCTGGGTCATAGGGGAGTTCTATGTTTAGTCTTTGAGGAACTGCCATACTGCTTTCCATAGTGGTTGAACAAGTTTGCACTCCCACCAACAGTGTAGTAGTGATCCCTCCTGGCCACATCCCCTCCAGCATCTGTTGTTATTAGTTTTCTTGATCCTGGCCATTCTAACTGGAGTGAGGTGGAATCTTAGAGTTGTTTTGATTTGCATTTCTTTTATGACCCGAGATGTTGAGCATTTCTTCATGTGTCTATAGGCCATTTTTATTTCTTCTTCAGAGAAGACTCTCTTTAAGTCTTTGGCCCATCTTTCAAGGGATGGTTGTTTCTTTCGAGATTTATTTTGGAGTGATTCAATTTTTTTAGCTGTTGATATATTTTAGATATGGGGCCTTTGTCCGTTGTATGGTTAGTGAAGATCTTCTCCCATTCTGTAGGCTTCCTAATTTACTAGCTATGTCCTTTGCCATACAAAAGCTCTGCAGTTTAACACAGTCCCACTTATCCAGCCTTTCTCTGATTTGTTGTGATTCCTGGTCCATATTAAGAAGGTTTTGACCTGTGCCAAGGAGGCCTAGTGTATCTCCTATTCCTTCTTGTAAAGTTTTCAGAGTGTCAGCTTTTACCTTGAGGTCTTTGGTCCATTTGGAGTTAATTCTAGGACAGGGTGACAAAGAATGATCCAACTTTAGTTTTCTGCAGGTGTTTAACCAGTTCTGCCAGCACCACTTGTTGAGGAGGCTGTCTTTTTTCCATTCTGTTTTTTTGGGTCCCTTGTCAAAGATTAGGTGGCCATAGGTCTGTGGTTTAATATCTGGGTCCTCAGCTCTATTCCATTGGACTTCAGGCCTGTTCTTGTGCCAGTACCAAGCTGTTTTGAGAATTATAGCTCTGTAATAGAGTCTAAAGTTTGGTATTGAAATTCCTTCTGTGCTGTTCTTTCTGCTAAGAAGTGTTTTTGCTATACGGGGTCTTTTATTATTCCATATGAAATTTTGAGTTGCCTCTTCTATTTCTTTAAGGAATGACATTGGGATAT
This sequence comes from Megascapheus bottae, assembly GCF_031878675.1. NCBI lineage: Eukaryota > Metazoa > Chordata > Mammalia > Rodentia > Geomyidae > Megascapheus > Megascapheus bottae. The sequence goes on along the minus strand of NC_143520.1, from coordinate 1,933,221 downwards.
TGATGGGTATTGCATTGAATTTGTAAATAGCCTTTGGCAAGGCTATCATTTTCACCATGTTGATTCTTTCAATCCAGGAGCATGGGAGGTTTTTCCATTTCTTCAGTTCTGCTTTAATTTCCTTTTTCAGGGTTTTAAAGTTTTCATCAAAAGTCCTTTACAGTCTTAGTTAAGATAATTCCTAGGTACTTTATTTTCTTTGAGGCTATTGCGAAAGGAGTTGCTTTCCTGATTATTGCCTCGTTCCTCTCACTGTTGGTGTAGAGGAAGGCAGTTGATTTTTGAGGATTAATTTTATATCCTGCTACCTTTCCAAAGTTTTGAATCAGCTCAAGGAGTTTGGGAGTGGAGTCTATAGGGTTCTTTAAATATAGAATCATGTCATCTGCAAAGAGGGAAAGTTTTACTTCCTCTTTCCCTACTTGGATCCCCTTTATGCTTGCTTCTTGCCTTATTCCTCTGGCTAGGAATTCTAATACTATGTTAAATAGGAATGGAGAGAGTGGGCATCCTTGTCTCATTCCTGATTTTAGAGGGAATGGCTCAAGTATAATACTAGCTGTGGGTTTGTGATACACAGCCTTTATCATACTGAGGAATGTTCCATGGATTCCTAGTTTCTCCAGAGTCTTTAACATTAAGGGGTGTTGTATCTTGTCAAATGCCTTTTCTGCATCTATTGAGACAATCATGTGAATTTGGCCTTGCTCTGTTGATGCGTTGAATTATATAAATGATCTTTCAGGGTGTTTTCTCTATATTTTATTATAATTATTTCCCTCATGTTCAATTTTTAAATATATTAGATTGAGTTTTGTGAATGTATAATTTGTGTACTCATGTTTGAGTGTGTTTTTATTCACCCTTGGAAAGTGTCTGTTCTAGGTGCCTATGTAATGCTTTTTAGAGACAGCACAGAATTCTACTTGCAAGCACACACACAAGAATGAGAAGCTCTTCATGAATTTCTTCCCCCTCCCCTCTTTGGTGTGTTGTGGGGCTTCGACTCAGGGGTTGGGTGCTATCCCTGAGCCTTTTTGTGCTCAAGGCTACTGCTCTACAGCTTGAGCTACAGTGCCACTTCAGGATTTGGAATAGTCAATTGGAGATAAGAATCTGACGGGGACTTTTCTGCCTGGGTTGGCTTCAAACTCTAATCCTCAAATCTGAGTCTCCTAAGTAGCTAGGATTATAGACATGAGCTACCAGTGCTCACCTAATGTCTTTACTCTTTCTCTTTACTATATTTGATCTTTGCATTTTTTTTCCATTGGTACTGAGGTTTTGAATCTAGGCCTTTGCCCTTGCTACAAAGATGCTGTATGACTTGAGCCACCCTCTAGTCCTTGATTATTGAATCTTCCCACATCTGAGGCTTTTTTATTTTTAAAAGTAAATTTGTAAAGTGGAGAAAATATTACTAGCTCAAATACGCAAAGTGAACTAAGTAGACTTAGGAATAAATTTTAGTAGAGGAGTTACTAGTAATTTACTTCCTATAACTTTTTGGGTTATGTTTTAAGGATATTAAAAGGTGATGTTAGAAATCTTAAGATGCATTCAAGGTCTGTGCTTGAATTTACCAACAGCTATGTAAATCATCTTTTTTACTTAGATGATCTCTCAGGTCAAAATAATACTAATTTTTTACTTTTTTGGTGCCAGTCCTGGGGCTTGAACTCATAGCCTGAGCACTGTCCATGAGCTTTTTCACTCAAGGCTAATACTTTGCTACTTGAGCCACAGCTTCACTTCAGCTTTTTCAGTGTTTAGTTGGAAATGAGTTTCCTAGACTTTCCTGCTCAGGCTGGATTTGAACTGCAATCCTCTGATCTCAGCCTCCTGAGTAGTTAGAATACAGGTGTGAGCCATCAGCACTCAACAATACTAAGTTTTATTTATGAGTATAGTGATTGTCACAAGTATAATGCATAAATTCAACAATTTCTCTGTATTTTCTGGTTTTATCTTTAAATGCATAGCTGTAATGCAAAAAACTGGACTGCCACGGTTCAGTGCTAGATATTGTCTTAGATCAGGTAGTGAACTTTTCTAGCACTTGTTTCATCATATATGAAATCAGTCTCTACTTTGAGATATTATGTAGTTTAAATGTGGTAGCATTTGTAAACATGTAAGGTTTATTATTGCTGTCACTGTCATAGGTTACTACTTTCAATAATGACATTTATTAGATTGGGAAAAGAACTTCCTCTTGCAATTTATTGTGCCAGTTTCTTCTTTCCATCTCTCCAATATTTAGTAAAATAGCTCTCCTTTAATACCCGAATAGAGATTACAGAAAATATATAGCTATTTAATTTCTCTGGAGACTGTTTACTGGAATAATGGGCATTCATGTTTTTTTTTCTATTATACAATTAACCTCACGTATTTGTCAGTGTGCTTAGATGCAAGCAGTAGAACTCTATCTATTTAAGAAGAAACATCTTTAAAATAGAACATTGACATGGATTCATGAAGATGGCTGCTTGGAGTGTTGAGACTTTGTGCGCAGAATAACACAGGACTCTCACAGTTACAAAAATCCACCCCAAATGTACTAGAAATATAAATGAAGACCTGAAAATATGGAAATACTGAAGGAAAACAGGCATATGCTTCAGAACATTAGAATGGACGATGATGTTTTTTGGTTAAGATTCCCAAACTATAAACCAAAAGCAAAAATAGAAAATAAGATTACATCAAACTAAAAAGAATCTGCAAAGGATGAACAGACTTTGAGACAGCCCACAGATTGGGGGAAATATTTGCAAGCTATAGGTCTGAAAATGGGATACATTTCTAGAATATAACAGGGAACTTCAAAAACCCAACAGCAAAAAAGCAATGAATGACAATAACAATCTCTTCCCCGCAATCTGACTTAAAAAGTTTTAATCATAGAGAATGCAATTCAAAAGCACAACTAAATATCATTTTACTCCACTATGATAACAAAAAGAAATGATAAAAATATGTGATGTGGAGCAGGGAACAGTTTCCCATATGGTTTGTGGGACTATTAATTAGTATAGACGTGATGGAAAGCACCAGGAAAGTTCTTCAAAACCTTAAACATAGAACCGATGTGTAAAGAATGCAGTAATTACATTTCAAAGCAGACAAAATCAGCAACCAGCGGTCATGATAACTCTGTTGACACCAGCCAAAAAGTGGAAACAATTCAACTGGTCATCATCTAAAGGATGAGTGAAGAAAATGCAGTGCATACACAACAGGAACACAAGCATAAAGAATTAACTCCCAGTGTTCAGGAGAATGTACATAGAAATGGAGATCATTATGTAAAGTGAAGTAAGGCAGGCATAAAAAAACAAGATGTATGAATGAGATCACATGATCTCATTCATACATGAGACATAAATCACCCCCAAAGATGCTGAGAACGGTAAGGAGGTTACCAGAACCAGGAGCAGCAAAGGTCCATGAGTGTTACTTGATTGTTAGACAGTAGTCAAGTCTGGCGTGTTACTGAGTACTAGACTATAGATATTTTCACCATAAAATATCATGCAAAGAATTCTGTGAATTCTGACTTCAAATATACACACATATACATGTATACAAGTATCATAATCATAATATCATGTGGTATCTCATAAATATATATGATTTTTATGCATTAAGACAGAAATAATTGTTAAGAAAAACTACTCTCCCAATAAATAAGTAAATACATAAAAGAAAGCAATGCTGCCATGGAAAGTCTCATAAGTAGGTCTTTGGCACATTTATGAATTACTTGCAGGATAAATTCTCTGCAGCTGAATTGCCAAGGCACAATGTGTTTCATTTGATAGCTTTTGTTAAATTGCCTCTGTACAGATGATACTAACTTGCACTTTCACCAACAATGCATGAGATTACCTTTTTAACTTTTGTCAGCATAGTATCTTCAATTTCTCTGGGCTCTGCCAATCACATAAATGTGCACTCCCCCCCCCCCCTCTCTCTCTCTCTCTCTCTCTCTCTCTCTCTCTCTCTCTCTCTCAATCTCTCTCTGTGTCTCTGTATATGTATATATATACATATATATACATACATACATATGTATATATATATGCCTTGATGCAATTTTAATTCACTTTCTATCTATAGTAAGATTTAGCAAGTCATGCCAGTGTGTATTAGTTCTTTTAATTTTGTGTTTATATGGTTTGTTTCTTCCCAGTGAAGGTCGTCTTTTTTTCATTGACTTACCTGTTGTTTACAGTTTAGAAAAATAAATCTTTATCTTACAGATAAATTGTAAATATGAAGTTTGTCAAATATTCTTTGATTTTTCTCTGAGTGCTATTTGGAATGTGAGTGCTTTCTCACATTACATTTGGTGATATATGCTAAAAGTTTATTTTTAATCTGATAAATTATGTGTGCTGACTTCTACATCTTTATGTCACTAGATTAAATTTTCACAAACATATACATTGATACTAAAGTAAATCCATTGTGGGGTGTGTGTGTGTGTGTGTGTGTGTGTGTGTTTGCATGAAATGAATGTCTTTAGTGTTTTCCCATTTTTCTAAACTTGTATTTATACCATGATCCACATGGTCATTCATGGTAATTTCTGTAGCTCTACCTGTCACACTTCATGGATATGTCCGAGTCAGCATTCAGCATTCCATTTTAATTTCTTCCTTGTACTTTCTCTTGGTCTTGTTCTTTCTCTAGTGACAACTTTCTCTTTTTTTTGCATTTTTTATTGTAATTAGTAAAAGGGTTACATGATATTTTCCAGATAGAAGGTGCATTAATTCACATACATTGATACCCTTTCACATTTCTTGGTACCCATTTCCCTCCCCCCCACACACCCCACCCGTCTTGGTTTTCCCCCCTTCCCTATCAAATTTCAAATAACCAAATACAAATAAATTCAATATATCAGATAACAAAGTGAGATACTATAACAATATGAGATAACCAAGGGACAGCAAAGGAGATGAGAGACAACATAGTACATTAAGGACAACAATCATTCATTATATGGCTTTTGTTTCAATATCCTGGAGGTCCTTTCAATTAGCTTCATACTATATGGCCTTATGTATCAAGATTTTGCTCTATTGCAGATCTCTGCTAGTAGAGCCCAAGGTTTCTACTGATTATGACGAATGAGGGAAACCATTGAGTCTAAGTTCCTTTGAGTCTGGCTTACTTCTCTAGTGACAACTTTCTTTTTTTGACAATACAATACTTGGTCAAGAAGTATTGTATTCATAAACTGACAGGTTGAATTGAAATGCTTTTGTACAACTACTTACAGATAATGAATTATTAAAATAAATGAAATCTTTCTGTTGATGGAAAACACTTATATTAAGAACTAAGAAAAATTTCAGTTAAAATTCTGTCCATAGATAATTGGATTGAAGTTTTAAACCGTATAAACTTTCTTTTTCTTGATTTTGAAATATTCTTCTTGCTTTATATCTCTTTATACAATAACTCCTATTTATTTTACTGGTTTAATTTAACTGGTTAGTTTCTTTAGTAAGTTCTAAAATCCCCCTCTCAAATCAAGATTGTAAATACTTCTTTTAACTTCTCAAGTTATCTTATTGAAATCCTGATAGGAAGCTCTGAGGGTAGACAATTTCCTGAGAATAGAATTGCTGGTTATCTTGTTCACTACTTTGATAGCGTTTTAATTGAAATATAATTCATGTTCTACAGTATTTGCCTATTTAAAATGCAATTGAACAGCTTTTAGTACATTCACAATGTTAATGAAACTGCCACTACAATCAAATTTACATCTTCATTATCCAAAAACAAAATTTCTTGCTTTTAGCAGTCCCCCAATCCTTTGTCCCATAACTTTAACCATAGGAAACAACTGACAGGAACTGAACAATTTTCTTTATAGATTTGTCTAGATTAAACCTTTTTTATGGGGTCGAGAGCATGGTCTAGTGGTAGAGTCCTCGCCTAGCATTCATGAAGACCTGGATTCAATTCCTTGGGATCACATACACAGAAAAAAATGCAAGTGGTGCTGTGACTCAATTGGTAGAGTGTTAGCCTTGAGAAAGCCTAAGGACAGTGCCCATGCCCTGAGTTCAAGTCCAAGGAAATTGGCTCATCTATCTTTTATCAGTGAATTTTAAGAATTCTTTATATACTCCCAAAAGGAGTTCCTTATTAGATTCATGATTTGCAATATTTTCTCCATCTTGTGAATCATTAATTTTACTGTTTGCTTTTAGAGGAAAAACTCCTTAATAATGGCTCTTGAAACTCAAGTGTTTTCGGTTTTGATGAAGTATAATGTGTAGTTTTAAAATTATCGTTAAGTGGGGTGCCTGTAATCCTAGCAGCTCCAGAGGCTGAGATCTGAGGATTGTGGTTCAAAGCCAGCTGGGGCATGAATGTCTGAGAGACTCTTATCTACAATTAACCACCAGAAAATGGAAAGAGGCACTGTGTCTCAAGTGGTAGAGCCTTAGCTAGTGTTGAGCTGAAAAGGTCAGGTTCAGAGTTCAAGCCCCACTACTGACAAGAGAAAAATCTTTAAGTAGTTGTACAAAAGAGTTGCATTTAACAAAGCAGTTCATTAATAAAATATATCTTGATCAGTGTTACCTCTTTCAACATCCTCATTCATCCTTCCCCTCCCATTTCTTCCCTTATCTTCTTAATTTTGTAGAATACACATTAGATTTTTTTTTAACTCTGGCTTGGGCATTGTCCCTGCACTCTTACTCAAGGCTACTGCCCTATCCCTTGAGCCACAGGCCAATTTTCCATTTTTTAGTGGTTAACTGCAGATAAGAATCTGGCTTTGAACTGTGATCCTCAGATCTCAGCCTCCTGAATAGCTAGGATTACAAGGGTGAGCCACCACACCTGGCTACACATTGGATTCTTGACAGCATTCTCTTCCTCTTCTCCTCTTCATTCATCTACATCTTTCTTTCTTACCCAACCCTACCCTTTACAAGTACATGATTCCTGGTGTTTTATTTTGCTAGACGTTAACTTTGCCTTTCTAGGGAAATACACTATTTGAGTTCTCTCCTTGAGTTCTTCTATACTGCAGCTAATATATTCACTTAGACTTGCATACAACCCAATGCGTATACTAAATTTATAAGCTAAATCTGGCTCTTGCATATAAGGACAAACATGTATCTCTTATCTCTCTGGGCCTTACTTATATCATTTAACATAATTTTTTGTGTCTTTACATTTCTTCACAAATGGTCCAAGACCATACTAATATATAAGTAAAGTTCCATTATACATATATGTGTGTGTGTGTGTATGGATAAATATATATATATAACATTTTCTTGATCCATTTGTCTATTTTTTATTGTAATGTATAGAGGGTTTACAGTTATATTCACCAGATAGTATGTGCATTACTTCTCACCCATTGATACCCTTCTCATGTTTTGATCCCCATTTACCCCCTACCAATCATCTTGTTTTTCCCCCTTCCCTTTCCTTTTTCAAATAAACAAATAAATGTATATACAATATATCAGGTAAAAAAGTAAGATACAATAACAATATGAGATTAACCAAAAGGCAACAAAAGAGAAGAGAAATAACATAGTACATTAAGAATACCAATCATACAAGAAAAAGCTCTTCTTTTTGTATCCTGGAGATCTTTTCATTAAGCCTCATCCTATATGAACTTATGTACCTAGGTTTTGAGCTATTGTAATCCTCTGCTAGGAGAGTCCTAGGTGTGTATTAATTATTACAAATGAGGGAAACCATTGAGCCCATGCTTACTTAATATGATTTTTTTAGTGTTTCTATTTCCTTACAAATGAGGCAATATCATTATTTCTGATGGCAGCACAGAATTCCATTGTGTATAAATACCATATCTTGTTGATCCAATCATCTGCTGAGGGTCATCTGGGTTGGTAAATTGTGCTGCAATGAACATCATTGTGCTAGTGGATTTAGTATGTCCTTGTTTCTGGATGTGTGGGTAAATGCCAAGGAGTGGAGTTGCTGTGTCATAGGGGAGCTCTATGTTTAGCCTTTTGAGGCACTGCCATAATGCTTTCCATAGTGGTTGAACGAGTTTGCACTCCCACCAACAGTGTAGTAGGGATCCCTCCTGGCTGCATCCCTGCCATTCTCTGTTGTTATTAGATTTCTTGATCATGGCCATTCTAACTGGAGTGAGGTGGAATCTCGAAGTTGTTTTGGTTCACATTTCTTTTATGGTCAGAGATGTCGAGCATTTCTTCATGTGTCTATAGCCCATTATTATTTCTTCTTCAGACATGTCTTTAAATCTCTGGCCCATCTTTTAATGGATGGTTGTTTCTTTGGAGATTAGTTTTGGGGTGATTCAACTTTTTTTAGCTGTATATACATATATATTAGATATGAGGCCTTTGTCTGTTGTATGGTTAGTGAAGATCTTCTTCCACTCTGTGGGCTTTCTATTTAACTTGCTAGCTATGTCCTTTGCCATACAGAAGCTCTGCAGTTTAATGCACTCACATTTGTCCAAACTTTCTTCAATTTGTTTTGTTTCTGGGACTTGTTTCAACTTGTGCCAAGGAGATCTAGTTTATCTCCTATTCCTTCTTGTAAAGTTTTCAGTGTATCTGCTTTTACCTTGAGGTGTTTAATCCATTTGGAGTTAATCCTGGTGCAGGTTGACAAAGAAGGATCCAACTTTAGTTTTCTGCAGGTGCTTAACCAGTTCTGCCAGCACCACTTGTTGAAGGGGCTATCTTTCTTCCATTCTATTTTTTGGCTCTCTTATTAAAGATTAGGTGGTCATAGGTCTGTGGGTTGATTTCTGGGTCTTCAGTTCTATTCCCTTGGTCCTCAGGCCTGTTTTTTTGCCACCATTTGTCTATTGAGGGACATCTGAGCTCATTCTATACCTTGGCTATGTCTATATATTTTCTTTAGATGTTTGTGCTTAAGGTATTATATGTTAAAAAATCCATTGATTAGTATAAGTCCATGAAGATTTATACTTACTTTTTCTTCTAAGAGTTTTATACTTTTATTTCTTATTTACTCTTTGTTGCACAAAACATTAATATTTTCCTGAAGTTATTATATTACATTTCTATGCTCCCCTCAGTGCCATGGTATTAGGAGGTGGGGCCTCTACTTTCCTGGTTAAGTTGTTAAGATACAATCCCCTCCTGCTACTTATGATGCTGGAACTAGTGAGAGATAGACCTGGACATGTCAGTGGCTTCTGTAACCATTATTGGACTGGGTACATTGGCTATACATCGAACAATTAAATCAGAATCTTTTGAGGCTGGGCCAATCATTAGCTTTGCAGGTAATTACATTGATTAGCCAAAGATGAGCAAACAAAAAGTCCAGTGACTAAATCTATCAGCTGCACCATCTGGCACCATGTGAGGCGTGCAGTCCTCAGCCCATCGAGGATCAGAAGGTGTAGATCAACAGCATTCCTAGGCTGCTCACTTGGGCGTTCATGTTTTAGCTGCACTGTTCTTCACCTTTCTACATTCACAAGAATCCCCTAGAGCAACTTACTAAACAAAGATTCTTAGAATGGAACTCTAGAATTTCGGTTCAGTAGGTTTAGAAGGAAGTTGGTTATTTACATTTCTAACTAGTTTGCACATGGTGACCCTTCTGCTGGTGTAAGAGCTGCACTTTAAAAATTGAGCTGTAGAGTCAAGTGTTCACTGAAGAATACAAATCAGTGAAGAACTCACACTTTTCATGGCCTAAATTGCAAAGATTCTGAGGATACACCGTTACTCTCCTTCTACTTTTGCAGTTTGGTAACACCTGTTTTCCTTAGGCAGGGAGAGAGGAGTCAGTTGAGTAGAAAGGGTGGAAGCTCTGTCCCTGATATATATATTGCCTGGGTGCTATCCTTTAGTTTTTCCACTCTAGGATGGCTCTACTTCTTGAGCTGTAGCCCAACTTCTGGATTTTTGCTGGTTAATTGGAGATAAGTCACTACTTTTTTCCCACCTGGGAGTCTTTTTAATTTAAATTTAAATTTTTGCCAGTCCTGGGGTTTGAACTCAGGACCTGGGCACTGTCCTTGGACAGTTTTTGCTCAAGGCTATCACTATATCCCTTGAGCCATAGCACTGTTTCTGGCTTTTTCTGTGTATATGGTACTAAGGAATCGAACCCAGGGTTTTGTGCATGATAGGAAAGCACTCTGCCACTAGGCTCTACTCCCAGCCCCTGAGCTGTTTTTGAACTGTGAGTCTCAGATCTCAGTCTTCTTAGTAGATAAGATTACAGGCAGGAGCTACTGGTGCCCATACTTCTCCCAAATACTTCTAAAAGGGAAGAAAATGTCTTTTCTTGCTACAATGTGGGTATCTTCACTCTTACAGAGATGGGGGTGCACAGGCCTTCTTCATTAAACCATATATATGGTGCAAAATATAGAGAAGGAACAAAAGTATTAGAAGACATAGATTCAAAGGGATTTCAAATTTTATTTTGAAATGCTTGTATATTCTCTTCCCTATTTCTATTGAAAACTACAGTTACAGCAGGATAACCGTTTGTGTAGTGTCTCTTTTCAGAAGTGAAAGGAACATGTTCATTTGGTTGAGAGAAAATGAAGCTTTGGCTATCTTTAACTGATATGTTGTAGGCAGTTACTAAGTTAGGAGTAACTTCAGTGTGAAAAAATACTAGTTGTGACACTGAATATAAGGTTTAGGAACTTCAACTTTCATTAATTATTTAGGAGGTTTTGCTAATTTAAAGGTAACAGAAAACAAAGGTATCTTCTTTCCAAGTCTTCTAGTCTCCTTACCCTTATCTTCAGGCACATAATAATAATGGAATTTAATGTACAATGACACAGAAAAAGCCCCAACTTTGCAAGCTGAAAGCTATTATGCAATGTTTAGAAATCATAAAATACCTACTTGTCATAGAACGATTTCAAGACTTTTCTTTAAAATTCCCTCAGGGTTTTACTTTAGTGTGCTTTGTTTTTTCAAAACAAGGATCCTTAGCTCTCACAGGCATAGAGAAATAATGCGTCTGATATACATGCTTTGTGTTGTGTTCTATAATGTAGAAAGGGGTTTCTGTTTCTTTCATTTATGAGTCCCAAGTCATAAAGCAGGTGTTTTCTACAGCACAACCCCCTGTGAGATATTTTCATCTCCAAGTTTATCCCACATTTTACTTGTGAATTGTTAAGTAGACCCTAGGTATAAGTTGACTGAAACATTTTGTTTCTACTACAGAAATTCAAAGCTTTTCTGCATAAGAGTTTAAGTAATGGGTAGATACATGAAGTTGCTAATGAGCAATAAAAAGTAGTAGATGGGGAAGCTTGGTGAGACAAGTGAGAGAATTAAAGATATCAGGTAATGAAATGGAATGTTGGGACCAAGAGTAATAAGGAACAATTTGAACAGGATAGAAAACATTGGGGCATAATCCTAAGGGAAGCCAATGAAATGGCTAGCTTTCAAGTTCCTGGAGAAAGGACATCATTTATCACAGAAACTATGGGAGAATGTTCACACCTAGAACTGTGAAAATTTTCAGTTTTTTTAATTTTAAAATTATTTTGTATTTACTTTTTATGTTTAGTTGTGCGGTGGAGTTTCAATTCAACATGCCAGTCCAATAAATTTTATTAAGAGTGAATATAATGAATCCCTGCATTTTCAGTCTGACTTCTTTAACTTATTCTTCATTGCCATATGATTTAACCATACCTAGAGCTCAAGTGCTCAAACTCTGCCATTGTTAATTGATATCTGCAATGCCAGTTCAGATAGTGAATGATTCAGTACTTTTAACATTTATTTCTATAGAGAAATATGATAGTTTACCTCAACAAATCCAATAGGAGCGTTTTACTTCAGGGCCTCATTCTTGTTTACTTGCTTGCTTCGTTGATACCCTACTAGGTAAACCATGCCTCTATCCCAGTTTTTCAAACACATTAAAAAAAATTACAATAGTTCTCTGAAAACTTCAGAGGGTTTGAATTCTTGCTGCCACAGAAGTGAGGAGAGGCAAGTAAGCACACTGAATTGGAATTTCTCGCAGTGGGGAGAGTTCAGCTGAGAGAGATTTGTTGTTATCAATTCTGGGCATAAGGGTAGGCCTTCTCCTCTTCACGGTAATAGAAGGATGTCACATGTGAATCAAATGAACTGACATTAGGGGAAGATCAGTATGTGGTCTAACTGGCCCTCCCTGGAGTGGCAGCTATTGGTTCAAGAAAGTGGAGATCAAAAAGGTATAAGGAAGTGACTGTACTGGGCTTGACTCAGAGCTGCTGGAGGCATTAAAGAAAATGTATTTCACTGGGCAAGATGGCCTTACATAAATGAGGTTGAAAACATCTTTCTGGTTGCTTCACTCCTGTTAAAGGTGGAAACATTTGGGATTAAGTGGCTTTGACTGTTGTCCTTGTAGTTTAAATATTTATCTATGCTTCTGTACCTACACATTGTTTTTCAGCACAAAATGCATTACTCCCCTTTTCAGTATGTGAACCTTATTTCAAATGACTCTGTTGGGACATAATCACCTCAAGGAAATCCTTTTTGATTAGTTCCTCCTGACATTTCACTTTTTTTCCTTTTCATGCCACTTTGCCTCTTGTGATCTGTGCTTATGAATTTGTCCTTTGGTCCCCTGCTTTATGCCCTTATGCCTTATAATCTTAATTTGACTTACTTTTCCCAAGGGTAAGGAGTTTTCATTATCCCTTATGGCATCTAATACAACACTACATTTTTTTTTCTGTAAATGTTGGTGTGTTCCAGTGATTCTTGTAACAAAACCTACTTTCACCTTCACAGAGGATGCAACCTCAGTTAGTAGATTATATCTGACATTTGGAAATAAGTCCTGTTTTGCTGGAAGGAATTTTGTGTCCTTTAAAGCCAAGGTCTTTGTTTTCTAGGTGAGGAAAGTCAGAACCAGAAAACTGAAGTTCTTATTGAAGAGTAGAAACTTGACCAGGGTCTGGGCATCCTGTCTGAGGCTCTTCTGGTTACAAAGTGCTGTTTTACTGATAAGGTTCAGGTTCAGCTACTAGGGCTGGCAATTAACTTTCCTGGGCAGAATCTGAATCAGTTTCATAGTGAGTCCTGTGTGACAAAAGAGAAGAATGAATGCTACCAGCATAGGCTGAAATTAAACTGAAAGGAATATGGCACGCTATTTAAAAATGTTTAATTTCATAAAATTCAGTGGATCAAAGTAATTACAGAGCAATAAAAGGTGAGCTGAAGCCTTAGATGGACCCTAGGAAGAGATAACACTAGACTTTTTAGAACAGCTTCTGTTCTTCCCATAAAACATTTTCTGGTTTTGTTTTCTATTGTCTAGTTTTTATTAAACTGGCTGGGTTGCAAACAAAGCCATGGTAATATAATGTGGATGTAATTTATTCATGAGCACATCTTCCCTTCCATGTAGAAAAATACCCATTTAAATAATACAAATGTTGCCCTGAAGATTTTAAATTGCATACTTACATAAATGAAACACTTATCATTACATCATACAGGAAAACTGGAATGTTATTTAGATTTTGATATTTATTTGGGAGTTACATTGATATTTATTTAATATTACTATATTAAAATAATGAACTATTTTGACTTTTCAAATATACAAAGACACATAAAGAAAGAATTTTTAAGAAATTTCTCTGTAAACAATAAATTAAAAATTCATATTCTCAATAAAAGAATTGCATAAAAATTTTTTACAGGAATGATTTCCATGCAGCTAAGGTCATGACGTGAGTATTGTACCTCATTTACAGGCAGCAACTCTGAGGAATGGTGAGATTTTTCTTTATCAAGAGTTCACTAAAGTACAGAAAATAAGTCAATGTTTTTAGAGAAAATTTTGAAAATTTCCAATCTTTAACTTTTAACTATTCAATAATTATAGTAAGAAATATCAATTTCAGTTTTATATAATGGGTTCTTAATGATTTGAAATAAAGGGAGAGGATAAAAAAGTGAGTTATTTAGGGTAAGAAAGAGAAATAAAACCAAAAAAGAGAATCAGACACAAAGCACACCTAAAATGGAGAGTCAACATACACAGATTCAAACTGAACCTTCCAGTAATAACCTTTAGCTCACAAAATTATAATTATGTCAAGTGAAGTAAGTCAGGCCCAGAGAGACAAAGGATTCATGTTTTCTCTTGTTTGTGGAAGCTAGATTTAGCTTATAAATGTATGAATAAATATGCTGGGTTTCATGTACGTGTATACAAATATATTAACTGAAATATGGTAAATTGCAAATTCAAGGGAGATCTCAATTTGTATAATTCCTTTGCAAAAAATCAAAGTTGAGCAAAATAAAACACCAGGAAGCTGGTAATAGAAAGGGGTGGGGATGGGGTAAAGGGAAAAGGGGTAGATAACTGAAGAGAAAAGGGAAGGAGACATGGGTACGAATGATGAAAGATATGGCATTGGTCAAGATTTGTTATATTCGTAAACGGCCTTCATAAACGGCCGCTTCTTCATATAGCTACTTAATGATGAAACAATTGAATAAGAAATAAAATTCTGTTTTCTTCTTTTTCTGCTCAAGAATGGCACTCTCATTTGAGCCACAGCTCCACTTCCTGCTTTTTGGTAATTAAAGATGAGTCACAATTTTCTTCATGGGCTGACTTGGAATTGCGATCCTCAGTTCTCAGCTTCCCAGGAGCTAGGATTACAGACATGAGTTGTCAGCACCCAGCTGCAACTCCTAAAATAACCTTTCATTCCTTTTTTTTTTTGTCATTGGGCTTGAACTCTGGCCAGTGCCACTTCAGGTTTTCTGGTGGTTAACTGGAGATAGAGTCTCACAGACTTTAGTGCCTGGTCTGGCTTTGAACTGCAATCCTCAGGTCAATCTCCTGAGTAGTTAGGATTACACACTTGAGCCACCAGTGCCTGACATATCTTTTTGCTTTTAGTGATGGTTCTGTAAGTGAAGACTATCATGTGTATAACTCTTAGGAAGACAGAAAAGTTACAACAGACACTCATGTAATATAGTTCAAAAAATTAAATGCTTCCACTGTCTTCTTTTTTCTCTGCAAATGCCTATGTGTTCTTTTCTTATTAAAAATAACAAGAAATGCTTTCTTTGTATAATGAGTTGTAACATATATTAGTAAAGGTAGAATAGGTGTTGTAGATAAAAATGTTAATGTATGCAGTAGATTAAACACATAGATTTATAGGTATACACATGTGTACAGTATACAAATTCCCCCCCACCCCAACTATAAAGTTGCTGCCTGGTGAGTTCTTCAGAATGACCTTGTTCATTGCTTGACAGGACAAGACTCAGGCTATCAATCAGGAATAATCAATGGTGGAATGAAGAGCTATTTGAAAGTAAAAGGGAGTTAATATAGGAAATTGGACTCTCAGAATGACTCCTATGATTTTGAGACATACACTGTAGCCATGATCCAAGGGTAGGAAGCCAGACAAGAAGAAACATTGGTGCTGGGATGGTCCCTATGCCTTAGATTGGTTAGGGGATTACTGTATATTTGTACAGAAATAAATAGATTACAAATGGTGTGTTTTTTGTTTTTGTTTGCTGGTCATGGGGCTTGAACTCAGGGCCTGAGCACTGTCCTTGGACTTTTTCTCAAGGCTAGAGCTTTATCACTTGAGCCACACACCACTTCCAGCTTTTTCTTTCTATGTATGTGGTACCGAGGAACTGAACCTGGGCCTTCGTGCATGCGAGGGAAGCACTCTACCACTAGGCCAAACTCGTGGCCCCTACGAATGTTTTTAAAACTTCATTTCCTAGCAGACAAGAGAAGAAGTACTCTATCTAGAGCATGCTTTACATTTCAGTTTTACATTTCAAATTTTATACATCCAATTTATACTAAGAATATAGCTAAGTGAAGGTGAGATGCATCATTTTCACATCTACAGCTAGGAAAGCATAGAATGGAAATGGACACTGCTAACTCTAAGATGACACAGAGATTCCATGAAGTGCCTGATTTAAGGAAGGTTGCTGGCATCTCACATTCCCCTAGACACACTCCAAGGGCACATGTATCAATATGTGCCTAAACATTGTTGATCCTTTGAAATGACAGCTGTGTACTTCCCTCCCTCCAATAAAATAAAGATTAAGTTACTATATCTAAACATTGATATTAATTACTTGTGTATCTCCAATCAAATATATTGGCTTTCTATAAAGTGAAATAGAACCCAGAACTTTTCATTGATACTCCAAATTAAAATATAAGTATAAAAAAGCATATTATATGTGTAGTGAGTTTTAAAATTATTTAATGTAGATAGATGTAATTTTGGTTGTGGGGTTGAACTCAAGACCTGGCTGCTGTCCCTGAGTCTCTTTGTGTTGAACGCTACCCCTCTACCACTTGAGCCACAGTGTCGCTTCCAGTTTTTGAGTGGTTAATTGGAGATAAGTGTCTCATGGGGATTTTTCTGCACAAACTGGCTTTGAACCACAATCCTCAGATCTCTGTCTCCTGAGTTACTAGGATTATAGGCATGAGCCACTGGTGCCCTGATGGAGATGTAATTTATTACCTGTTCAGAAACTTCATAGTTTATCTGAAAATAACATGTTTAGTCTACTGATGAGGCTACTTAATCATCTCTGCTATAGGTTACATTACTTGGAATTGGAAGTAACTTCAGAACCCTTTATAAAGACCCATAATATTGTGGGTAGGCATGGAATAAAAACAGCTTTATCCTGAAGTTCAAGGAGGACAATTAATTTATTCCACTTGTAAGAAAGTTCATTTCAACTTATTTCTTATTTGATTTTGATGACATTCTTAAAATAATTTTTCCCTGATAAGGCCTAAAAATGTCATAACTACATCAAAATGATTATTTTTTGGTATTTTGTCCTAGGGCTTGAACTCAGGGCCTATGTGCTATCCCTTTCCTATTTTTTTTCCTTTTGACTGTAGGTTCTACCACTTGAGACATAGGTCCGTTTCCTGGTTTGTTTACTGGAGATAACAGCCTTTTGGACTTTCCTGAGGGGTTGGCTTCAAATAGTCATCCTTAGGTATCAGTGTCCTGAGTAGCTAGGATCATAGGCATAAGCCACTGCTATCTGGCTGAAAAGGATTTTTCACACTTGTATTCATATTATTTATTTGATGTGAGATATCACTATGCAGTTCAGGCTGGTCTTGAACTCACCATCCTTCTGTCTCATCATCTCAAGTTCTGGGATTACAGGCATATATTATCATATCCAGGTATTTATGTGCATTTTAATTTCACCTATTTTATGAACCTAGATATGAATCCCTGCAAGTTTAATAATCTAATTACCAAACAGCTTTGTGAATTACAGAAGAGAATTCTAATAAAATGTGATTTGTAGGCTGCATTTCTAAACTTGCAAATACATTTTCTAGTTGTCATTTATTCTATGGCATGCTCAGTTATACTCTCAACACCATGACTTAGCTATTGCTTGACTAGCTCTCTACATACACCACTTATAATAGAAGTAAATGAGCAATCCCCCTTAAACAGTAAGTGATATTGACACATTACTCTGTTAGAGTAGCTCCAGTGTCCTATTATTGGATAAAGTGAATGATCTGGTGTCACAGGTATCTAAATTGTGATTTTGCTTCCTTATGTTAATTTACAAGTGTGTTGTAAATAAACCATTATACAATTTTCTCAGCCTGATATGAGCTTTTTTTTAAAAGCAATGCAAAGTATCTTATTGCATTTTTTTCATTTGATCACAGTATGAGATGGCCACCATTCTTAATATCACCCGTAGATTACCACAACATACCATTATTAATGTTAGTATATTCCAAAATAGCAAAAATAATTATAGGTTGATAACAATCATTATTAGATGTCATGTTCTCTATACAAAAATGCCACTTGCAGTTTGAATAAGTACATTATTATAGTATTAGGTGACAGTTTCTCTTTCACATATAGACTATACTCTCATTTAATATGTCTTCAAATAGATACAATTCGAGTATAAAATCAATATTAGAATGATTTTGTACTGTTTTAAAACTGAGGTAGATATCATGCATACCACAGGCAAACCAATATTAAGTTGCCATTACCTGTGGTAGATTCTTAGGACCTGTATGTATGTTCCAGCTAAAGAAGATAACAGAAGCTAAGTCATTATCCTGTACTTTTATAGTAAGATAGTTTCAGATTTAATTTGGAAGCTTATAGTCAGAAAATTAGTCTCAAAAATGCTCCAGAGGAGGAAAACCACTACTTTTATCAAAACAGAAAAAAAATTCCATGTGAAAGATGGACAGAGTATTAGAAACCCAATTTTCTGTAATCTGAATTTTATCTAGTGGGTGTGAGGTCATTTATATAAAACAGATGATGCTTTGAGAATTATAATCTACATGAGTACTGGCCCTGAGAGCTGTGCTGAGATATCTGTATGGTATTCCACTGTAACCCCACCTTTGGAAATTGAGTCTCAGCAGTATCTTAAGGGATGAACAAAAGTTGAGAAGACTCTGCATTTTGATGTTTTAGAAAATGCCTTTTATTGATGGTCCTGGGTGCATGTGTATGCTCTTTCCTCATAATCTTTTAAAACAGGAATTTTTCTAATTGAAGAAAGATGATCTTTAATTGTGAAATCTGTATTAGTTTCTTTTTGTAAATTCAACTTTATTGTCAAGGTGATGTAAGAGGGGTTACAGTGGCATATGTAAAGTCAGGAGTGTATTTCTTGTTGAACATTGTTACCTCCTCCCTCATTTTTCTCCTATTTGAATTTTAACCTCAAGTTCACTACTACCTCTGTGATAGCAAGCATGCTCTTTCTTTTTCCTGGGCCTTATTACTGTCCTCTGTGGAAATATGCTATCTGGAGTACACTAGGAATTTTCAACCCTTTTCTTATGTACTGGAAACCTTAAAGCTTAGCAGAACTTAGTTGTAAAACAATTAGATTGCCAGATCCAGTTGTCATTGAGTAAGTTATAATACTGGAAAGGAAATGTCCGTCTTGATATTCCTTGGTAAAAACAAGTAAGATTCCATTGCTGAATGACCAAAGTGATTTTTTTCTTCATACTCAGATTATATGAAGCACTACAACCTTTTGTGATTATTTTTGGGGAAATAAAATTAGACGCCATATTTCATTTTGAATAACAGCTAAAGTTACCGATTCAGATATTTTGGAGACAGACCAACCTTTTACCAATGTGAGTTTGGCCACTTTTTAGCTCTATGTCCTTGAGCAAATTATTCTGCTTTTAATTGTCTTCATTTATTAAAAGAAACAGTAATATTATTCAGCTCCCAGGATCTTTGGGAGAATTAAAAAATACCCAAATGCTTAAAAGAGTTTTTGGTTCAATGTGAGCACGCAATTTATTCTGACTCTTGTATATACAAATGATTTGAAGAATTTTCCTTCTTAATAAAAGGGGAGATCATACAATAAGAAAATTCCCATTCTACTTTATAGGAAAATAATGACCGCCACATAAGAAGTCCACATCAGCTCCTTTTCCCAGATGGGGCTTTCTTTGACCAGCCTCCTGGCTAGTCAATATTCTTAAAGTAGGAAATTAGGAAGAAAAGGAGAAGAAAGGATTCCAGGGATAAAGTGAAGGGAGGTGGAAATGTTGATAGGGGTCCACGTCTATTTATAATTCTTTCTTCTGCACATCTGGTGGATGAGTTTGACTTATTGTTTATTGTCAAATTCTCTTCTTTATAAAAAATTAATTTTATTGTCAGGATGCTGTACAGAGGGGTTGCAGTTACATATGGAAGGTAGGGGGTATATTTCTTGTCAAACATTTTTACCCCTCCCACTTTTTTCTCCCACTTCCCCATCCTCCTTTTTATTGACTGTTTTTGTTTGCTGTCAGCATTTTAAGTGCTCTACAGAGATCATTTAAGTTAATCCTTACAATCTTAGGACATAGATGAGAAGACCAAGACCGAGAGAGAGGAAGTTGCTTGAAACTGTAATCAAGGAATCAGGTTATCAGAGGTGAAAACTCAACAGTCTGACATCATCTCTAAAACTATTTAATCTCGTACTCTTTGTCTGGTAATCTTTATTTTGGAAGAAGAAGGAAACAGAAAAGAAGTAGAGAGAATAGACAGACTCAAAGTTCCTATTGAACACAAAAACATGGTAGCTATAGATAGTGGGATAGCTATAATTTTTGTTTTCAACAATTCTATTAACTATCTATTATAGCCTCCTACTGAGAAGTCTCATGTGCTTCTTGAATTTACACTTGATCATAGGATTTACTTTAGAAATATTAGCGAGCATGATGTAAGCAAATGCTTGAGTGATTTTCAGTGCAATTGGGCTTGTCCTATTGCATGTGCTTTGGTTAACTACTGGTAGAGCAAATGAGGACATATATGACTTGCAAATCTTAGATCCAGATGTAGTCCTAGTTGATGAATATTGATGGATTAATGCTTATGGTGCTATGGTATTGAGTTTTGTATTATTTCTTGGAAAAATTAAGTAGCAGTACGTAGTATAATTTATAGATACTATTGTGATCTCATCAACCAAATGTTCTTCCTCAACATTTAATATAAAACTTAAAACAGGTATACTTAATTCTCAAAATAGTAAGTTTAAAGAGGAGTTCAGAAAGGAGTAGTTCCAAAGTTATTAAAGAAAGACCAGGAAATAGGGCAAAGAAGAAATGGGTAATCTATGATGCTGGACAAGTTACAACAAATGTCTAAGTATTTAAGTCATAAATGACAAGGAGAACCAAAAATAGTGTGAAAGAGATACATAGGTTCAACCAAGACATGAGAAAGGATATCAATGTATGTGAGATAGTGCACCTTCTATCTGGTGACTATAATGTAACTCTTCTATTAATTACAATAAAAATATATGAAAAAAGAAATACATATGTTCAAAGCTGAGGGGCATGGAAAGGGAAAATTAGTGAAAATATCTGAAAAGTGCTTTTCTATAAAAGGATTTTTCACTGATTATTTCTACCTTTTGCTTCATAAGTCAACTCCTTGGGGAATTTGAGTTTGTATATCCTTTGGCTCTCTATAAGCAAGTGTTGGCAAAACTTTACTTAAGGTTTGTCTTGAAATTTACTTTGAAAATTCAATTGAGGATTGTCTCATTACCACATTCTATAATTACATGCATTCATTCGGCAGTTATTTATGTGCTTGTTTGGAAAAAATGTCACTTTAAAGTTCAAGTTGGTTTTAATGTCTTTGCCTGCTTCAGGCTTTGTGGGTGCATGGTGTTAGCAATAGATAAGGATACTGATGCCTCCTTTATGAATGTTTTGAAATGATGTTCTTGTTCTTTTATGCTTAGAGTCTGGTAGGGAGAGGGAAAGAAAAAGAATAATTTAGAGATCCTTTGGTATGTAATGTTTTCAAGATGTTTGCATCAATATGTAATGAAGTGCCTGGATTTTAGAGTTCAGGATATCTACAGGGAGAAAATTAAGTAAGACACATAATCAGGTGGTCAACAACCTTGAAACTCAAGAATATAAACCTTAAAATAAAAGTTTTAGTGTTCCTTCCAATGTGAAATCCTTAATTTCTTCAAATGGCCAACATAGGCATCACATAATAGAAGGGGTTAGAGCGAAATAAAAGAAAATAGGTAAGATTTGCATTAGAGTCAGTTAAAATAGAAAGATGTAGCTCTGGTGGTGATTAAAAATTCAAGGGGCACTTGGTTCTTACTTACTTTGGCCTGAATTTACCTGAGAGCTTAAAAAAAAAGCACTGACACTGTCATTCAGTCCCCAGATTCTCTGATGCAAATGGTCTGGACTATGAGAATTTTACAAAGTTCTCCCAGTTATATATTCTAATTTGTACCTACATGTAAGGATCATGATTTCTGATATCTACAGCAAAATTTCACACTCTGGTTACACATTAAAATAATTCGGCAGTTCACTAATGTAAGTGAATATACACTACCCCCAGTGGTTCCAATTATGTGTCCCAGGAGAAGACTATGTGTCACATGTTTTCAGCATTTTCTCAGATGATTTCAGGTAGAGAGAGAGAGAGTGAGATGAAGTTTCAAAGACTCTGTGATTTCTCTGCTCAAAAGAGAACAGGGTGCAGGGAGGAACAGGAAGAGAAAGATATGGTACCCTTTGTGGGAAGATAAAGGCTCCACTCTTGAGAATTAGAATTTACCCCCACAAATCCACAGAATTCAGAATGCTTGTCAAGCATTACAGAAGCAAAAGCATAATCCTTGAGTTTGGACTACACAAGAGTATGGGGTTTCAGTTATCATTCAGTTAATATGCTCGTTTTCATGCACTGGAGGCTCTGGTTAGAACTAATTCCTATGGCTCAAGGGTGGATTGGATTGTCAGTTTGGAAAATACAAGTACACGGTGTCTGATGAAAGTGTTACATAAACACTTTTGACTATGAATATGCCCCCTGAGGGACTTGAGAACTTTAGAAAATGTGAATCAATAACAAAAAAAGAGAATTAGTTGTATAAGGAGTAAACATTCTGCCTTGAACTATATTTAATCCATTGTTCGGTGACAGTAGAAATATGAGAGATCTGAAAATATGAAAGCATGGGGATTCGGCGGAAGATGGTGGCGGTTCAGGGTGAGATGTACTGAGCTCCTGCTAAGATTCATGTACTGGAGACAGTCCTTTAACAGAAATTGATCCTAAGTAAGCTTTAGGACCACAGAGAACTCAGGCAGAGAGGAAAAAAAGGAAGAATACCAGAGCAAAAAGAGAGCGTGGAGCTCTGCCATGGAGCCGGGAGACAAAGGCTCTTCTGAATCAGAGCAGAGAAAGCGCTCCACAGCAGCGCAGACCCGCCGGCTGCAGACAGAGCCACACAGAGCTGCGCCAGCCCAGAGCCCACACCCGGCCGTGCTTCTCCACTTCACGGAACCAGAGAATACAGCAATATGTGAGTAGCTCCGAGAAGTTTCCATTGCTGCTCCCTGAAAGGCATTGGGAGGGAGCCCCTTCCCTACCAGCTGAGAGCAGCTCCATCTTGACTGCTGGCAACAACCCAGGCCAAAGCAATTGGAGCCTGAGAGGTGTTGCTGATAGCGCCGCCTAACTGAAAAAGGATTTCCCAGAGATCCCTTAGCCAAAATCCAGTTCCAGCGCTGCTGAAGTCCATCCCCCTGTGCCTTCCGCAGACCTGGTAAACAAAGCTGCCCACAGATCTTTCAGCTTCGTTTTGCCAAACAAGCAATCTGAACTGAAAAACCTCAAAGCCAAATCACAAGAGAAAAAGACGTTGTGAAGTGTTTAGATCCCGAATTTAGTGGAGACACAAGTTTCCTAACCTCTCCCCCACCAAAAAAAAAAAAACAAAAAAAAACTGAAGAATACCCTTTTTTAAAATCTTTTTTTACCCCATTTCATTTGCATTTTTAAATGTTCTTATTTTTCTCTTTGCCATTTAAACTACACCTTTTTTTCTAATGTTATGATTCATTCCTTTTTTTATTCTTTTTTTCCCTCTCTTTTCCCACAATCCTGCTGTCACTGTGGTCGTTCCTAGAAACACAGTGACAGCTCTGGGTACAGTTTGAACAAAAATGATTTCAATATTGATACAGTCGCCTGCTTGTTAAACTCCGGGTTCTCAACCCTACTATCTCTTGGGTAAGAACTCAGAACACTGAGGAATCTCCCCTACCTTTTGTTTTGTTTTGTTTTGTTTTTGTTTTTGTTTTCGTTTTGTGTGTATGTGTGTGTGTTCTGTTTTCTTTTATTTTGTGGCTGTTTTGTTTCTTTTTTCTTTTTTTTCTTTTCTTTCCTAAATTGGTATCATTGAAATCTCCTATATCAACTTCTCTCTTTTCTCTATATACTCTTCTTATTACTCTTTTTTTTTTTTTTGCCAGTCCTGGGCTTGAGCTCAGGGCCTGAGCACTGTCCTTGGACTTTTTCAAGGTTAGAGCTCTACCATTTGAGCCTCAGCACCACTTCTGTCTTTTTTTCTATGTATGTGGTACCGAGGAATCGAACCCAGGTCTTCGTGAATGCTAGGCAGGCACTTTAACCACTAGGCCAAACTCCCGGCCCCTTATTACTCTTCTTATTTTGATAAGTTTTATCTAAGTTCATCTAAACTTTCTACACAAATACTCTACCTGTCTATCACCTTAGGTCAGCCTTTCTTCATTACTATAATATTCTTACACTCCTGTATTATTCTTTTCCTACCTCCCTTGTCGTCTTTCATATTATTTTTCTATCTCTGGTCCTCTGTTCATCCTTCAACTCTTATAATGCATGGATCTACATTTGATGGTTGTTGAGCAACGCTGTGTATCTAGGTGTTCAATTATACTCTAGGTCCAGAGGGACATAAATACAATAGAGATTGGATTGAGGGGCTTATTGTTTTGGTCATAAATTGGTCATCTTTGATTGTATTAGATTTGTATGTAAGTGTACAAAAAGAAAGAGAGAGTGTTATTACCAAACTAAAAGAGCTAATATCTATTGTCAGCCAACTAAAAGGTCTAGGTTGGTTATATCTGACAAATTATAATCGTGTTTAGTATTAATCTTGCTCCCATCCTCAAATGGACAGAACAAGAAACTCAAGAAAAATGTCAAATCAAGGAATAGCATCTCCCACTCAACATAAACAGGCAATGGAGCAGTCAGTGGAAAATCTAGAGGAGAGCTTTCCAAGTGCTATACAAATGCAACTGATAAACATCACTAATGAAAAATATGAAAACATAAAGAAAGAGATAAGGGAGGAAGCCACAGCTAAAAAAGAGGAAACCATAAACAAGGTGATATGTGAAAGAGGGGAAGCCATAAAGGAAGCCATAATAAAGGTTTTTCAAAGAAAAATGGAGGAATTCATAGAATCCACAAACAAAAAGGTGACTGAACTCCAACAAATGTCCAAAGAGAATAAAGCTTCTGAGTTAATCACTCAAATGGAAATCAAGGAGCTAAAGAAATCCATACATAATCTAAAACAAGAGATGCGAGGCATCAAAAATAAGCAATTAGAAGCAAGGGAGATGAAGAATAAAGTAGATAGCTTTGATAGCAGGTTAGACAATGCAGAAGAGAGAAATTCTGGGGTTGAAGATAATTTAGTTGTTATAGAAAAAGAACAGAAAATGAGTCAATTCAAATCTAGGAAATATGAGAAAATGCTACAGGAGGTCCAAGATACAATTAGGAAGCCTAATTTAAGGCTAATTGGTATTGAGGAGTGTCTAGAGAAAGAGGTCAATGGTATTGGAAATATACTTCAGGGAATCATCTCAGAAAACTTCTCAAATATCCAGAAGGCAAGCCCATCCAGATACAAGAAGCTTTTAGAACTCCAAACAGACCTGACCAGAAAGGGACATCCCACTGCCACATTATAATCCGAACTGGATCAATAGAGGCCAAAGATAGGATCCTAAAAGCAGTCAGGGAGAAGAGAACAATCACTTATAAAGGCAAACTAATCAGAACAACCCCAGATTTCTCAGCAGAGACCATGCAAGCAAGAAGAGATATATACCATGCCCTGAAGTCAAATAACTACCAATCAAGAATACTGTACCCAGCTAAGCTCTCATTCATAACTGAGGGAACAATAAAAACATTCCATTCCAAGGAAAAGCTTCAACATTATGTAGCAACCAAACCAACATTACAGAAAATTCTCAAAGATGTTCTACACATGGAAAACCAACAAAAATATAATACAGAGAAAGACATGGCACCTAAAACTCATAACATCTAAGTACCACAAAAACTATCAACACACAGGCCCTAATGAAAGCTTGTAAAAATTGCAGGAACTAATAAACGTTTTTCTATCCTGACTCTCAATATCAATGGACTTAACTCTCCAATTAAACGGCATAGATTATCTAGTTGGATCAAAAAACAGGATCCATCATTCTGCTGTCTTCAAGAGACACATCTTACCCCAAAAAACAAACACCTTTTGAAAATGAGAGGTTGGAATAAACTCTATCAAGCTAACGGCCCCCATAAACAGGCTGGAGTTGCCATCCTCATATCAAATAAAATAGATTTCAAACTAAAATTGGTGAGAAAAGACAAAGAAGGTTACTACATACTACTAAAGGGATCTTTCCTCCAGGAGGACAAAACATCCTAAATATCTACACACCAAATCCAGGAGCTCCGAACTTCATCAAGCAAACTTTACTTTCACTGAAATCATACATAGATCGAAACACAGTGATTGTCGATGACTTTAACACACCACTCTCACTTTTGGACAGATCAACAAGGCAAAAACTCAACAGAGAAACCTTAGAATTGAACAACTATATAGACCAACTAGATCTAACAGACCTCTGCAGAATATTCCACCCAGCAACAACACAATATACGTTTTTCTCAGCACCACACGGGACATTTTCCAAAATAGAACACATTTTAGGCCATAAAACAAACTTGGTCAGATTCAGAAACACTGAAATTATTCCCTGCACTCTCTCAGACCACAAGGGCATCAAACTGGAACTGAACACACATCTCCACCAACGAAAACTCTGTAACTCATGGAGATTGAACAACACATTGTTGAATCACCAATGGGTCATCAAAAGGATCAGAACAAAAATCCAACAGTTTATGAAATTTAACAAAAAGGAGCACACAAAATACCAGCTCCTTTGGGACACGGTAAAGGCAGTACTCAGAGGAAAATTTATAGCTCTGAGTGCCTACAATAACAAATTCGAAAAATCTCAAACCAACAATTTAATGTGTCACTTTAAGCTCCTGGAAAAAGAGCAACAAACCAACTCTAAACCCACTAGAAGGAAGCAAATTATTCAAACCAAAGCAGAATTAAATGAATTGGAATCCAAAATAACTATAGACAGAATCAACAAAACAAGGAGGTGGTTCTTTGAAAGAATTAACAAAATTGACAAACCCTTAGCAAATCTTACCAAAAAAATAAGGGAGCATACCGAAATAAACAAAATCACAGACGAAAATGGTAATATCATGACAGAAATTACCAAGATCCAGGGTATTATGAGGGAATACTTCTCAAGCCTTTACACCAACATATTTGAGAATCTAGATGAAATGGATGAATTCCTACCAAATATTAACATACCCACCTGAACTAAGAACTAACCCAACTAAACAGGCATATTTCAAGCACTGAAATAGAAATGGCAATAAGAGAACTTCCACCTAAGAAAAGCCCAGGGCCAAAAAAAAAAAAAGAACTGGGCGCGGAGACAATAGGGACGCTGCCTAGCTCTCTCTCACAAAAAGAGAGAACCAGGGAGTTCCACGAGCCAATTATCTTAAGAAATCCACAACAACAAACTTAAAAAGCAACAGAGAAGGACTCAAGCCAGAAAAGAAATCCAGATAAAGCTCACATCCAACTTCTCAAAGAATTCGGAATGCGAGGACCCCTCCCCCACCTCTCTCCAATGGCTCCAAGCCCCGAAAAGCGGCGGCTGGCGGAGGGCAGCTGGACCGCTGCAGAAACCAGCATAGAACTGGCCAGCGAGCATCTGAAGCAGGAGAACCCAGATGCGGAACACAGGCGGCGGTGGAGACCCGAGGGGAGTAGAAGACTCCTGCAGACGGAACGCAGAGGCGTGAGTAATACAACGCGTCCCAAAACCCATCGGGAAAGCAGAGCGGGTGCCAAGCAATAGAACTCAACTCAGATCCCTTCACCCAGCCGGAGAAAGACTGGCAGGAGCAGGAGGCAAGGAATTAAGAATCCTGTCCCTTTCCTCAACAGCCCCCTCCCTCAGGCCATTGACTGGAGATTGACAGGCAGGCTACCTAAGACCCAGCACCCCACCAAGGGAGGCGGAGCTGTCCCAATTTCCACCCGCCCAACGGGCTTAACTCCCAGCCCTCTGACTGGAGACTGACAAGCAGGCACACCCTAAGACTCCTCTCCCAGGCCACTGGCTCTGGAGAGTGGAGGGCACTGGGACCCGGACTTACAACAGCGGGTTGGGTGTGCCGGAAAATAGGAGCCAGCACCTGTCCCCCCTCAATTCTTGAGCGGGGCATCCTCCAGCTGGGAATCCTGAGCAAGACAGCTCCGAGGGGCCCCCCCACAGTCACAGACTCTCTTCAACAAGTTGTGCTGGCAGAACTGGTTAAGCACCTGCAGAAAACTAAAGTTGGATCCTTCTTTGTCACCCTGCACTAGAATTAACTCAAAATGGATCAAAGACCTGGAGGTAAAAGCTGACACTCTGAAAACTTTACAAGAAGGAATAGGAGATACACTAGGCCTCCTTGGCACAGGTTGAAACTTTCTTAATAAGGACCAAGAATCACAACAAATCAGAGAAAGGCTGGATAAGTGGGACTGCGTTAAACTACAGAGCTTTTGTATGGCAAAGGACATAGCTAGTAAATTAAAAAGGAAGCCTACAGAGTGGGAGAAGATCTTCATCAACCAAACAACGGACAAAGGCCTCATATCTAAAATATATCAACAACTCAAAAAATTGGATCACTCCAAAACTAAAAGTAACAACAATCCCATTAAAAAATGGGCCAAAGACTTAAAGAGAGTCTTCTCTGAAGAAGAAACAAAAATGGCCTATAGACACATGAAGAAATGCTCAACATCTCTGATCATAAAAGAAATGCAAATCAAAACAACTCTAAGATTCCACCTCACTCCAGTTAGAATGGCCAGGATCAGGAAAACGAATAATAACAGATTCTGGAGGAGATGTGGCCAGGAGGGATCACTACTACAATGTTGGTGGGAGTGCAAACTCTTTCAGCCACTATGGAAAGCAGTGTGGCAGTGCCTCAAAAGACTAAACATAGAGCTCCCCTATGACCCAGCAATTCCACTACTTGGCATTTACCCCACCATCCAGAAACAAGGGCATACTAAATCCACTAGCACAACAATATTCTTTGCAGCACTATTTACCCAAGCAAAGATATGGAACCAACCCAGATGTCCCTCAGTTGATGAGTGGATCAACAAGATGGGGTATTTGTACACAATGGAATTCTATGCTGCTTTCAGAAAAAATGACATCGACCCATTCGTTAGGAAATGGAAAGACTTAGAAAAAAATCATATTAAGTGAAGTAAGCCAGACTCAAAGGAACTTAGGCTCAATGGTTTCCCTCCTTTGTTATAACCAGTAGAAACCTTGGGCTCTACTAGCAGAGATCTGCAATAGAGCAAAACCTTGATATATAAGGCCATATAGTATGAAGCTAATTGAAAGGACCTTCAGGATATTGAAACAAAAGCCATATAATGAATGATTGTTGTCCTTAACCTACTATGTTATCTTTCATCTCCTTTGCTGTCTCTTGGGTATCTCATATTGTTACAGTATCTTACTTTGTTATCTGATATATTTAATTTATTTGTATTTGGTTATTTTAAATTTGATAGGGAAGGGGGAAAAACCAAGATGGGGGGTGGGTGGTGGATGGGGGGGAGTGTGATGGGTACCAAGACATGTGAAAGGGTATCAATGTATGTGAATTAATGAACCTTCTATCTGGCAAATATTATGTAACCCTTTTATTAAGTACAATAAAAAATTATAAAAAAAGAAAAGCCCAGGGCCAGATGGATTCACAGCTGAATTCTATAAGGTCTTCAAAGCAGAGCTCACACCAATACTCCTCAAGCTCTTCAACGAAATTGAAAATGAAAGTTCTTTACCAAACTCATTCTATGAAGCCAGTATAACCCTCATCCCCAAACCAGACAGAGATTCATCAAAGAAAGAGAACTATAGACCTATTTCTGTGATGAACATTGATGCAAAACTTCTCAATAAAATACTGGCCAACCTTCTACAACAGCTCATCAAAAAAATTATACACTATGATCAAACTGGATTCATCACAGGGAGGCAAAGCTGGTTCAACATACGCAAATCAATTAATATAATTCAACACATCAACAGGAGCAGGGATAAAAATCACATGATTGTCTCAATAGATGCAGAAAAGGCATTTGACAAGATCCAACACCCCTTTATGTTAAAAGCTCTGGAGAAACTAGGAATCCATGGAACATTCCTCCATATAATAAAGGCTGTGTATGAGAATCCCACTGCTAGTATTAAACTTAATGGTGAAAATCTAAAGCCATTCCCTCTAAAATTAGGAAGGAGACAAGGATACCCACTCTCTCCACTCCTATTTAACATAGAATTCCTAGTCAGTGCAATAAGGCAAAAACAAGCATAAAGTGGATCCAAATGGAGAAAGAGGAAGTAAAACTTTCCCTCTTTGCAGATGACATGTTCCTGTATTTACAGAATCCTATAGACTCTACTCCCAAGCTCCTTGAGCTCATTCAAACCTTTGGAAGAGTAGCAGGGTATAAAATTTACCCTCAAAAATCAACTGCCTTCTTCTATGCCAGCAGTGAGAAGAATGAGGCAACAATCAGGAAAGCAACTCCTTTTGCAATAGCCTCAAATAAAATAAAGTACCTAGGAATTAGCTTAACTAAGAATGTAAAGGACTTTTGATGAAAACTTTAACACCCTAAAAAAGGAAATTAAAGCAGAATTAAGGAAATGGAGAAACCTCCCATGCTCCTGGATTGGAAAAATCAATATCGTGAAAATGACAATCTTGCCAAGGTCTATTTACAAATTCAATGCAATACCCATCAATATCCCAATGTCCTTCTTTAAGAAATAGAAGAGGCAATCCAAAATTTCATATGGAATAATAAAAGACCCCGTATAGCAAAAACACTTCTTAGCAGAACGAACAGCACAGAAGGAATTTCAATACCAAACTTTAGACTCTATTACAGAGCTCTAATTATGAAAACAGGTTGGGACTGGCACAAGAACAGGCCTGAAGACCAATGGAACAGAACTGAAGATCCACATATTAAACCACAGACCTATGGCCACCTAATCTTTGACAAGGGAGCCACAAAAATAGAATGGAAGAAAGATAGCCTCTTCAACAAGTGGTGCTGGCAGAACTGGTTAAGCACCTGCAGAAAACTAAAGTTGGATCCTTCTTTGTCACCCTGCACTAGAATTAACTGCAAATGGATCAAAGACCTGGAGGTAAAAGCTGACACTCTGAAAACTTTACAAGAAGGAATAGGAGATACACTAGGCCTCCTTGGCACAGGTCGAAACCTTCTTAATAAAGACCAAGAATCACAACAAATCAGAGAAAGGCTTGATAAGTGGGACTGCATTAAACTGCAGAGCTTTTGTATGGCAAAGGACATATCTAGTAAATTAAGTAGGAAGCCTACAGAGTGGGAAAAGATCTTCACCAACCATACAACATACAAAGGCCTCATATCTAAAATATATCAACAACTCAAAAAATGGAATCAATCCAAAACTAATCTCCAAAGTAACAACCACCCCATTAATAGATGGGCCAAAGACATAAAGAGGGTCTTCTCTGAAGAAGAAACAAAAATGGCCTATAGACACATGAAGAAATGCTCAACATCTCTGGTCATAAAAGAAATGCAAATCAAAACAACTCTAAGATTCCACCTCACTCCAGTTAGAATGGCCAGGATCAAGAAAACTAATAACAACAGATGCTGGAGGGGATGTGGCCAGGAGGGATCACTACTACACTGTTGGTGGGAGTGCAAACTCATTCAACCACTATGGAAAGCAGTATGTCAGTGCCTCAAAAGACTAAACATAGAGCTCCCCTATGACCCAGCAATCCCACTACTTGGCATTTACGCAACCATCCAGAAACAAGGACATACTAAATCCACCAGCACAACAATGTTCATTGCAGCACTATTCACCATAGCAAAGATATGGAACCAACCTAGATGTCCCTCAGTTGATGAGTGGATCAACAAGATGGGGTATTTGTACACAATGGAATTCTATGCTGTCAGGAAGGATGGCATTGCCCCATTTTTTTAGGCAATGGAAAAACTTAGAAAAGATCATATTATGTGAAGTAAGCCAGACTCAAAGGAACTTAGGCTCAATGGTTTCCCTCATTTGTCATAATCAGTAGAAACCTTGGGCTCTCCTAGCAGAGATTTACAATAGAGCAAAACTTAGATACAAAAGGCCACATAGTAGGACGCTAAATAAAAGGATCTCTAGGATATAGAAACAAAAGCCATATAATGAATGATTGTTGTCCTTAATGTACTATGTTAACTCTCATCTCTTTTGCTGTCTCTTGGTTATCTCATATTGTTACAGTATCTCACTTTGTTACCTGATATATCGGATATATTTATATTTGGTTATTTGAAATTGGATAGGGAAGGAGGGGAAACAAGATGAGGGGTGGGGGTAGGGAGGAGGGAAATGGGAACATGTGAATGGGTATCAATGTATGGAAATTTGTGGGGATCCCGGCCCCTCCCGCGTGGTGGCGGGACCTGGAGGCGTGCTTCCCCCTTTCACTGTGGGGCCGCCTGCGGTGCTGGTGGCTGTGTGACTCAGGGATATCTGCCTCATGACCAGATCATGGCAGGCATCCATTTTGTGGAGCGCTGCCATCGTTAGCGGAAGCCTGGTCTCTGCGTGGCCGGATGCATGAAGGGTGCATGACTGGAGCGTGTGAAGCCGTGATTGGAGGGCCTGAGCGAGCTTGCATGAGTTGATTGGCCCACTGCCTGTATATAGCAGCCTGGAGAGAGGAAGGGGGAGGAGAAGAAGAAGAAGAAGAAAGGATTCTGCTTAAGCTAGCATTGTGTCGCGTGTCTTCCTTGCGGGACAGGGATAGCGCGTGATAGAAATTAATGCACCATCTATCTGGGAAATATCATGTAACCCTTCTATTAATTACAATAAAAATATATGAAAAAAGGCTTAGAAATATGAAAGTATGTTGAAATTTTCTTTTCCAAATTTATGATTTTCTTTATCTTAAAGATATATAAACCATATCTCTAATGTTTATTATATATAAAACATCTATAACATATATTACATATCTTCTTTGACAGTATTTAAGGGGTAGAAAAGACATATAATCTTATTCTTACCTTGGTTCAATAATAGTTAAAATGAGCTTACTACCTTTATAATTTTAGAGGACCTTTCATCTCAACTATATAGAAATTCCTAACTTAAAGGAATGTGATTAGTGAGCACAAAGTCTTTGAATAGTGAAAATCAATATGTTGAAATTTACTTTTCAATATATAACTATTGAATATTGCAAATTTCATTGTGAACTAAAACCAACATTAAAACAAATATTTCTTGGGCCTGGAGTTTGGCCTAGTGGTAGAGTGCTTGCCTAGCATGTACAAAGACCTGGGTTTGATTCTTTGTTACCACATACATAGAAAAAAGTCAGAAGTGGTGCTGTGGCTCAAGTGGTAGAGCACAGTCTTGAGAAAGCCCAAGGACAATGTTCAAGCCCCAGGACTAGCAAAAAAAAGTATTTCTAGAGAAATTATTTAATTCAAACATGTAGCCATATATATTACTCATAGTGAGATTGAAAAGAGTCTCTCTGGAAAATGAAATGAGTTTAGTAAAAATTATTGATGTATTAATCTTGATGTATCAATCTATAATATTCTTTAATGACAAGAGAATATAGGATAGGAAATCATTAATTTTCAGATAGGTACTTAATGTTTCTAATATCTTCACATAAGCAAAACTCAAGACATTGCACATTTCTGTTGACTATATAAGTGAAAGAGAAAAACAACTCTGGATTATATGTATGGAATATTTTAAAATCTTGGTAAGAAATTGAAGGTCTTAGGAACACAGGTGGTAATTCAATTTCTTCTAATTGAAGGTCATGACTTTGGAAGATACAGAGAAACTGAAAAGTGAACAGCTGGATTTGTATCTCATGTCAACGAATGAAATTTAGTTTTCTGGACCACAATGCATGATACTAAACCACACTCCTGGCAAAAGAAGAGGTATATCTAATGAAGAGTGGAAAGAACACACTTGGCAGGAGATTTGCTGACCAGAACAAGAAGGTATTGATATACGAGTAGGGAAGAAGTAAAGGAGAAAACAAGCTATTAAATTATACCCTATAGTCACAACAGATTGGAGAGAGACTCAATAAATGGGACTACCTAAAAATAAAAAGTTTCTGTACAGAAAAAACATAGTTGCAAAAGTAGAGAGCCAGCCAACCAACTGGGAAAAGATATTCACCAACAATACATCTGACAAATGCTTAATATCCAGTATCTACAGTGAACTCAAGAAACTAATCCTCCCTAAACCCAATAAACCATTCACTAAATGGGCAAGGGAACTAAAGAGAAACGTATCAGAAGAAGAGATTAAAATGGCAGAAAAGCATATGAGAAAATGTTCGTCATCCATGGTCATAAAGGAAATGCAAATAAAAACAACCCTAAGATACCACCTTACCCCAACAAGAATGGCCAAGATTTTGAACTCAGATAATGACAGTTGCTGGCAGGGTTGTGGAGATAAAGGAACCCTGCTGCACTGCTGGTGGGAATGTAAACTAGTTCAGCCACTCTGGAAAGCAGTGTGGAGGTTTCTTAAAGAACTGAAAATAGACCTTCCTATGATCCTGCCATACCACTTCTGGTCACCTATCCTAAACATCATGACCCAAGATATTACAAGGACACCTGCTCAGCTATGTTCATCTCTGCACTATTCACAATAGCCAGGTGATGGAAACAATCCAGATGCCCTACTGCAGATGAATGGATACAGAAAATGTGGTATATATACACAATGTAATTCTACATAGCCAACAGACAAGATAAAATAATGGCATTCGCAGAGAAATGGATGAATCTAGAGCGAATCATGCTGAGTGAGACAAGTCAAGACCTCAGGAACAAAAGGTGCATGGTATCCTTAATATGTAGCTATTAAATCCAAAGAGTACAAGAGCGAGGACTCAATAACTGCATACCCAAAGCTATGAACATGGTAATGGAAATATAAACATAACTATATAGACATAAAAACCTATGACTCTATAGACATATGTTTTATTTCATAAATTAATATGTTTCTATGACATATAAACCCTTAGCCTAATTTTGATTAAGTTCTAAATACTAAGTCCCAGTAATTATAAATAGATTCCCTCCTTGAACACTTGTTTGTAAAACTTGTCATTTTAAATATGATGTAAAAATCAAAATTAATAAATTCTTAAAAAATTATACCCTATAGAGGAAAAAAACTGACTGAGGAATAGTAAAAATAGCAATGTGGTGATTAGTTAATTAAGGCAGGTCAATAGGAAAGACGATAAAGGAACAAATGTTTGTGGTTGTATGTATATACATATTATTACCTATACTATGAGTGTATACGTACATATTTATGCACAGGTTGATAAATAAACAAGCTCCACAATATTTGAAGGATTTTGAAGGATTTCGAAGGATTTCTTTATGACTTGGTAGATTAAGAGACTTGAGTTGTCATGTTCTAGGAAAGCTATTAGACTGAAATTCCAGATTTTTCCTGTTACCTGCAAAGTTATTACATAATAGAATTAAGGGAGTGGAATCATGGGAAATTGACTGGTGACTCTAGAACATACTAGAAATGATTTCTGTTAAACTGTTAAAAGTATTACAGGAAGAAATGTCATTTTTCAAATGAAATACATTTTGGGTTCATTTTTTCTATCCACTTAGACCATGATTTGTCTACAAATTGAAAGCAAATTGAAAGAAATAATAACAGAGAGTGTAAAATACAATTCAAGAACTCCAGGTCCCTATGGTAAAGAATATGTAGCAAAGAAATAGTTGATAATGATGACCCAAGTTAATAGCCACTGGAGGTGTTGTGGAAATGGGCAGATTTATAATTGGGTAACAGCTGGCATTTCAATGTCCATGTGATTCTAAATGTTTGTTGAGGACTTGATATTTACATGAAAATCTCACATGGCAAAATTGTAATTTTCCCTTAGCTGATGTTCATTAATAGTCTAAAACTTTCTTTTTTTGCTAGTTTGGGGCTTAAACTCAGGGCCTGGGCACTGTCCCTGAGCTTCTTTTGCTCAAGGCTAGCACTCTACCACTTGAGTCATAGCACCACTTTCAGCTTTTTTTTTTTTTGTTTATGTGGTCCTGAGGAATCAAACCCAGGGCTTCACACAAACTAGGCAAGCACTCTACCACGTAGTTACATTCTCAGCCCTGAAACCTATTTTTTCTTTTCTTTTCTTTCTTTCTTTCTTTCTTTCTTTCTTTCTTTCTTTCTTTCTTTCTTCCTTCCTTCCTTCCTTCCTTCCTTCCTTCCTTCCTCTTTCTTTCTTTCTTTCTTTCTTTCTTTCTTTCTTTCTTTCTTTCTTTCTTTCTTTCTTTCTTTCTTTTTTTCTTTCTTTCTTTCTTTCTTTCTTTCTTTCTTTCTTTCTTTCTTTCTCTTTCTCCTTCCTCCCTTTCTTCCCTTCCCTCCCTCCCTTCCCCTTCCTTCTTTGCTTCTCTAGTAGCAGAAAAATTAGTCTGGACTCTCAGGTAATTATTGTCATGTCACCTTGAGACTTTGCTAGACTTTTGGGGTAGAAATTAAGTAAAAATCCCTGTGCTCACTCATTCCATGATACAACTTATTGACATTCTGAATTTTGGCAATCTTCCCCACCTCAGGATTAATTTGCAGAGGCTGAGGATTGTGAGGTATTGGGAAATCACTGGTGAGGAACATCACTTTACCTCGTTGTCTCCTTTTGGCTACCATGTACAGTGACCACTCATGGCCTTCATTTACCTCTCCTGTTTCTGCATTTTGCAGATAAAGTTAGTCATGGTGTTCATTCAGTACCATTGCAGTCACAATCCACAGTGTTACTTCTGCTTGCTTACTTTCCCTCTGTCAATACTCTCATCTTGGGTTCTCTTCCATGTATGAGGCAACGTTAATTGCCATTTGTACCTCCATGCTATTCTACCCTAGGAAGTGTGGACAGGTTTCTCTTGCCAGACACACAGTATTCTACTTGGGTTTGTCTAAGAAGGGGAGGCTCTGGGGTTATTCTGTTTCATTTCTGGTTTAGGCCTCAGGAAGAGAACTTGGTGGAACATTACTTACATTAATGTCTATTCTCCCTATTTTTCAATTTTCTTTTTTTTCTTTGTAAAATTATCTCTAAGGAGTAGTACAAAGGAGTTGCCATTTAGCAGATACATTTATGAATATATTATATTTTATATTAAAATCTTATTGGTTTTATAAAGGCAATGTACAGATAGATTACAGTTATGTAAGTCAGGTAAAGAATTCATTCATTGGCTGGGCACGGTGACTCATGTAATCCTAGCTACTAAGGAGGCTGAGATCTGAGGATCAAGGTTCAAAGCCTGCCCGGGGACCTGAGACTCTTATCTCCAATTAACCTCTAGAAAATGGAAAATGAGGCTTGGCTCAAGGATAGGGAGGTAGCCTTGAGCTGAAGGGCTCAGGGGCAACACTCAGGCCCAGTGGTAGGTTGATAAACTTGAGCTGAAGAGCTCAGAGACAGCGCCCAGGCAGAATTCCAAGTCCTGTGAACCACAAAAAAAGGAATGCATTCTTTTTTGGACAATGTCACTCCTCCTTCTCTCCCAATTTTTCTTTCCCATGCTGACCCACAAGTTGTCCAATTC
The DNA here is from genome assembly GCF_031878675.1 of Megascapheus bottae. Lineage (NCBI taxonomy): Eukaryota > Metazoa > Chordata > Mammalia > Rodentia > Geomyidae > Megascapheus > Megascapheus bottae. Next base: position 1,895,614 of record NC_143520.1, on the reverse strand, counting down.
ATTTTCAACATAATATCTAGTAAGTACCAGATATCTTGATCAATACCATCCCTTTGAACATTTTCATCTATCCCTCCAAAGCCTTCCTTTTCCTTGATTTTCTTAATTTTTTAGAATATATGTTGAATCCTTGGTTTTATTTTTATCTGCCTTATTTTCTTCCATGTCTAAGAAAAATGATAGCTGTGTTCAAGAGCTCTAGGAGGAAGAAAAGTAGTGCAAAGGAAATGTATAGTCAAATGTTGGTTGTATTCAGAGTTGTGATGATTCACCAGTTTGTGATATAATTAAGGAATTGTAATAAATTAAAGAAGCATACATTTGGTGAAGAAGCTTTTTTGATTATGTGTAAAAAGCATAAGAGACAAAGATAATCTCAATATTTTTACTCTAGTCTCTGATTTTCCTAACATCAGTGACCTAGTAATATTTACTAAAGGAATTGAACTTGTATGTGGAAATAGAGATGGGAAGAATGGCAGAGTGCTTTAGTAAAGGTAAATATTCCAGGGAATCATTCCCTTCCCTCCCCTCAAATAGCTGTGAGAACTTAGCCATGTCAAAATGGGTGAGAAAAGGGTATCAATGTATGTGAATTAATGCACCTTCTATCTGGCAAATATCATGTAACCCTTTTATTAATTACAATATAATATATATATATATAAAAAAACAAAATGGGTGAGAAAAATGGCAATTGCATTGGTAAAAAACTCTTTGAAAACAGATAGTGCTATAATGTTTTGTCAAACTGGCCTTCTTTTGGGGGGGTTTGTGTGGGAAGTTCATTAAATTTTTAAATATCAGAGGATATTTGCAAATAAAATATAATGGCTAGGTTCCTATGCTTAAGCCATGGCAGTGGAACAAAGCTCAAGGAGCTCTTTAAAGATCTGAGGTAATACACGGCCTGAAACAAAAGGGTAACTCAATAACTAAGGAAGACATATAGGAACATAAACCAGACACTGCCATAGGATCTATTTGGCTCCTAAAAACTTACGCTGTGGTTGGCAGAAGGAATACTAACTAGAGATTTCAGAAATTAAAGCACAGCATCATAACATTTCTGAGATTTTTATTTCCTTAAATATACATACATTGAATACATAGATAGTTTAAAGTAAATTCATTTCATTTAATGGTAGCTGAATTAGCAGGCACTATAGCTTACAAATGCAAACCTAGCTGTTTAAAAATATGGGGGATGTTATCTAAATAGGATAGAAGAAAAGAAAAGGAAAGAAAAGAAAAGAAGGAGCTGCATGGAAATTCGGCTCAAGTGGCATTGGCAAACAAACTGATCAGAGAGGCAAGACTCTGAGTTCAAATCCTACTGCTGGTAAAAATAGAAACTATAAAATTAATGAAAACAATTGGATCAAATAAGGCTTATACTTAGAAATTAACCAACATACTCAATTTCAACTAGTATAATTATATAAATTATCAAAGTAAAACACTTATGGTGAAATCTAAGGCTGGAGACAGAGATGCCCTTTATTAGAAACTGAAGTTATGTTGTTCAGATGGTGTGATTTAAAATATGTGAACTATAACACATGTGCTGCTTTATAACCTGGTTTCACTCAAGAATGTTTGACTCATGTCAGTATGTACAGTTCTGGCTTACCTTTAAAAGACTGTGAATAGCATTTAATTGTTTAACAGAAACCTACCTATTTTGTCAATCCACAACTAATCTTTTGTTGGCTCGTTTGTAATTATAATTTTCAAGATGTTTTAGTGAACCTTTTTTGTTACTTATTTTGAATGCTATGTAAGGTTTATACAGGCTCAATTTCTAGTAGAATTACTGGGCCAGGAAAAAAGGCTATTAAAAAATTGAGAGCTAATTACTAGTTTGCCTTAAAAGATAATGTAACTCATGTAACAGTCATACCAACAGACAGGAAAGGTCTGAATTTCATGTAAATTGGATATATTTGCTATAATTTAACGTTAAGAAGCATTTCATTTTTAGAGGTAGCTGAGTAGATTGCCATACTAGGATATGTCTCTCTACAAATATCTGAAAGAAAGAGGAATGTGATGTAATTTACATTGGTGATATTTTATAAAGTTTTTTCTAATATCAGTTGTTAAAGTAATTTAAAGTATAGTACTAAAATATAGATTAAAAAGCCAATATTTCAACAATACTAGTGACTAAATTATTATTATCAAATTAGGTGTTTTCATTCTTCAGGACAAATTTGCCTTAAAAATATCAGGCTAATATAATGAGTGATTGTTGTCCTTAATGTGCTATGTTATCTCTCTTCTCTTTTGCTTTACCTTGGTTATCTCATATTGTTACAACATCTCACCTTGTTATCTGATATATTTTATATGTGCTTAATTGGTTATTTGAAATTGGATAGGGAAGGGGGGAAATCAAGATGAGTGGGGGGGAGGGGAGGAGGGAAATGGGGACCATGTCATGAGAAAGGGTATCAATGTTTGTGAAGTAATGCACCTTCTATTTGGTGAATATAATGTAACCCTTCTATTAATTACAATAAAAAAAGAAAAAATTATCAGGCTAAACTTGCCTTTTGCAGTCAATTTGAGAGAACATTGAAGCACAATGATATTTTCTTTTCTCAAGAAAGAGATCTGACAATAGTTGAGTTTTATGCATAAGTCTCATGAATAATATGTTGGAATAAAAGTTTCCTACTAGTGGTTTCATAAGAATTTAAAATTTTTTGAAGCATTAGTTACATATTGTATATAAAAAGTCCATTTCTCTATATTGTGTTTTAAATTCAGGCAAACTGATTGTTCTTACTGACTTTTTAAAACATGAATACAGTAATTCTGCAGGAATAACTTCTTATTATGTTGCTAAATCCAGTTTTCATTTATTTGCTTATTGATACAGCCCACAAAGAGATAAACTTATGTGCCTACTGCATCTGGTATTTCTGCTACCTTTATATTTTAACAACTCAAAGGACAATTTCTATTTACACACTCTCATACCTGGTTAATTCCTTGATTTTTTCTTTTGAATTTCTTTTTTGTTATCTCAAAAATAAACACAGTAGAGGTAACAGGCTATTGGGCTAGATCTCTCAGAAAACTTGTTTGTGATTGCCCAGTTAGGGTACAATATATAAAAGGATGAAAGTGGCTTGTGTTTGAAAAGAAGAAGAAGAAGCTATTTTCAGTCACCTATCCTTTATGACTCTCTGTTGTAGGTAGGAGAGAAAACATGTCAAGGACTTGCTCTACCTAGCGAATTCTATTGGAAAGATCAGTGGTCAAAGGCACAATAGTGACATTCTTATGGTTTTGGGCTCCAAACATTTCTCCTTGTCATTATATTTTATAATATTTTATAAGGCTAGACTCATATTTGGTTGAGTTTCCTGATGTAGTGGAAAGACTATGAAATTCAGGTTCATATCTACACACCCAGGTTATAATTCTAATTATTTTGCCATTTTACCACATCAATGACTGGTTAATTAATTTGCCTCACTGAAACTTGATTTTCATCAGTTTTCAGATAGAGTTAATAATTAATTGGTAGAGTTAATATATCAGAAAAAATGTACTTGTAGCACTTGTGCTAGTATGTGGGACACTGTAAATTCTCCTTTTTATACTCCTTCTTTTCCTGTGTAATTATACCACTTTAAATTCTTTCTTTTATAGTAGTTGTATTTCCTTGGGCATGCCATTTATACACTGGACTTGTAGTTTTCCAATTCTATACCAAAGCAGACATCCTTACAAAACAGCTGTTGTTTCATCTGTGAGACCTAGGGAAAAAATTCAGCGAAATTTTAGCAGTTCTTGGCAGTGATTCCATTTTTTTCTACCAGTTAGGTTTAATGAAGTAGAGGACCTCAATATCCTTACTTATGTTGTTGTTAATATTGTTTCCTAAATAGAATAGCCTACTTAATATTTCTTTTTATCATTTTCATGTTTTTCCCATACCAAAATAATAGTTTAAGGAATTTTCTTTTGTACATCAGTATGAACCAATACAGGATGGCAACAAGATAATTTCAAGAGTTATTTGCAACAGTTACAGAATTTTCTTACTTTTCTTTTTTAGCTTGTAAATATTCTTTTCTTGATAAACCACTTCACCATATTTATCTGACGGATTGAGTGTTACTTAGAGAAGTCATAATTGTGTAGAATTGGCTCCCAACAAACATAGGTACCTTATTTTATTTTATTGTTAAGATGATATACAGAGGGGTTATAGTTACATACCCAAGGTAATGAGTATATATCTTGTCAAACATTGTTACCTCGCTCCCTTGATTTTCTCCCAATCTCCTTCCCTCCAACTCCCTCCCCTCTCTAAGTTGTAAAGCTTGTGTCCAACATATTGTCTTGTGAGTATCTCTGATGCATTGATTCACCCTTTGTCCTTTGTCTCACCACTTGTCCTATTGGGTGTTTAAAGCACTGCTCCTAGAGGCTTTAATATCTTTATTATCCTTAGTGACCACCTCATCTTTGTTTTCTTTACACTCAAAAATTCATCTTAGGGAAAGAGTTATGATTCAACTTCGAGATACCTGCCTACAGTAAGTATAAGGCACTTAGTTCAAAACCTGGTAAGATTGTCATCTACCTTGCTGTCGTGATACTTTTCAGCTTTCAAATTCTACAGTCTGTTCTGTCTTATATTCTATGTCTAGTGGTGTTTAATGGTTGTTTTCTGTTGTTGAGTAAGGAAATTTGCCCCAAACGTACCTTTAAAACTCTGCACTGGCTTAAAAAAATCAGTTTTAGGGAAGACTCTTTAGGACAATTTTCTTTTCTGTTTCACTGTTATTGCAAAAGTGATGTACAGAGGAATTACAGTTACATAAATTAGGCAATGCCTCCCTCACCACTCTTTTCCAGTTTTCTTTCGCATCCGCACCCACGAGTTGTGATGCTCTAACTAGATATCCTCCTTTGGTCTCACTCTGTGTGAATGCCTAGAAGTCTGAATTGTTTATCATGTCCCAGTAATTTTTTTCTTCTGCAATCCAGTTAGCTCATTCATAAATGTATAGGCGCATTCTAGTTACAACAAATGAGGGGAAACATGAAACATATGTTTCTTTGGGTCTGGCTTACTTCACGTAATATAATTTTTTGTAAGTTTTTTTCATTTCATTATGAATGGGACAATATTCTTTGTGATGGATGAGTAGAATTTCATAGTGCACATATATCATATTTTCTTGATCCCTTCATCCACTAAGGAGCATATCTTGGCTATGGGAAACAATGCTGTAATTCATGTGGTTGTGCTGTTAGCTTATTTGTGATCTATTGGATAAATACTCCGGAGTGGGAAATTCTATGTTTAGACTTTTTTTTCAGTTGATTGGGGGCTTGGACGCTGTCACCGAGCTCCTTAGTCAAGGGTAGTTCTCTACCACATTGAACCATAGCAGCGCTTCTGGTTTCCTGGTGTTTAATTGGAGATAAGTATCTCACAGATTTTGGTGCCCAGGCTGGCTTTGAACCAAGATCCTCAGATCTCAGCCTCCTGAGTGGCTAGTATTACAGGCGTCAACTACCAGCACCTGGCTATGTTTTGACTTTTGAGGAACCCCCATACTGCTTTCCAGAGTGACTGCAAAATTACACATTCCCACAAGTAGTGTAGTCATGTTCCCTGTGAGCCAGATTTTCACCACCATTTGTTGTTAGTTTTTCTGATGATGGCCATTCTAATTGGGGTGAGGTGGAATCCCAACGTGGTTTTGGTTTTCCTTTCTTTTATGACCAGAGAAGTTGAACAATTCTTCATGTGTCTATTGGCTTTTCGTACTTGTTCTTCTAAGAAGTCTTTAGCCCATTTATTAACTGGGTTGTTGTTTCTTTGAGGATTTGTTCATTAGGGGGATTTAGTTTTTTGAGCTCCAAGTATGTTTTAGATCTGATATCCATCTCGTACTCTGTGGGCTTTCTTTTTTGTGGGCAATAAGTTTACATTTTATTTTAAGAAAAGAATTGCCTGACAGGCTTGCTAAGCACTTAAACTGTCAAACAACAGTAGTCATGTCTTACAAAAAGAGCAGAGTCTCATCTTTCTAGAATAGATCGTCTCCATCTTTTCTTGAAAGAGAATGAAACTTCAAATGCAATTTCTCAACATGGCTTGAGAGACATGTATTTATACATCTTTAGAAATTTTAAGTTATAGATGGTATCAAAATGCAAAATGCACCACACTTATAAAGCTAAAAATACGTTCTAAATGCTTTTCAGCTAGTATAACTTCTAATGCTTCATTTAGCTTGCCAGCTATGCCCTTTGCCATACAGAAGCCTTCAGTTGGATGCAATCCCATTTATCTAATCTTTCTTTGATTTGTTTTTTATTTTGGATTTTACTTAGGAATATTTATTTATAAGATATTTACTTATTCGTGCCAAGGAGTCCTAGTGTTTCCCCTATCCCTTTCTGTAGTATTTTCACAGGTGCTGGTCCATTTGGAATTGATTCTGGTTCATGGTTATACATAAAGACCTAGCTTCAGTTTTCTGCCTGTGCATAGCCCTTTTTGGCAGGACCATTTGTGAAGAGGCTGTCTTTCTTCCAACTTGTATGTTTGGCTCCCTTATCAAATATTAGGTGGCTATAGGTCTGTGGTTCATCTCTGGGTCTTCTATTCTGTTTTGTTGTTCAAACATGTTTCTTTAAGGTATTGCCCTCTATTTTCATGTTAAATGCAAGGTGGAATTTGCTACAGAAGTTTTTTTTGGGGGGGGGGTTTGAACTCTGGGGCCTGGGCATTGTCCCTGAGCTCTTCAGCTCAAGGGTACAGCTCTATCCATTGAGCCACAGCATCAATTCTAGTTTTCTAGTAGTTAATTGGAGATAAAAATCTCATGGTCTTTAGTGCCCAGGCTGGCTTTGAACTGTGATCCTCAGATCTCAGCGTCCTGTGTAGCAAGGATTACAGGTGTGAGCTACTGTGTCCTACTAAGTGCAGAAGGATTCTGAAACAATGATCATACTATTGAAGATTATAAATTTTCTCTTGCTTTTCCCAACTATATTATCATTCCAGTTCAGCTATACACACCAGATCCAGAGCTGCCAAATAAAGACGAAAGGGTTTGCAAAATATTTCAATTTTCTTGTTCATTATATATAACATAGACAATATATGTTATATATAAGAATATGTATATAAATACCTTAGCAATTTGATGCTCTTTTCAACCACAAGTGACTTGGTGGTCACATGACTTTCAGGCATGAATCCATTACTGTAGAGGATACACTTATTAAATATCTTTTAGGTTACATTAAATGTAAAATTTAACTTGTGACTTTGATTGTTGGGCATGTAAATGTTATTAGAAGCTAAAATTTGGGCTAATAGAATTTTCTGTTCCCACCAAAAACCTTGTGAAAGCTTATGAGAGGATTTGTTCAATGTAAATGAAATTAGGTCACATTAGGTATAAGAACACTTTTTGACTAGCAAGAAGAGGCTAGACAAGCAAAACATGGTTTATCATGTCCAGATCCAGGAACCTGTGAGAGTAAAGCTCCAACTTGGGGAAACTTTTGAGTTGGGAGGAAAAAGTTGTGTTGTGATGTTATTCCCTGAAAATACACAGACCAATAAAACATTATTTTTTTGTCGTAGAGAATGAGAAAATAATATTTTCTGGCTATCAGCATTGGGAAATAGAACATGCTTTCATCATTTTATGCATGTTTTTTAATATGCCAAACGAGTCTCAGAAGTTGATATTATTAACTTGATTCTATGGATAAGAAAATCATGATTCAAAAATGTATTGGGCTAAGATTCCAAGTAAAGCTCTAAATTCAATGCTTTGATATGATTCCCCAGATATAGGGGCATGGTTTTACAGAATTGGTGGTATTTGAGTGGGATTTTAAAGGCTAAGAATAATTGGAAAACACAAAAGATTTAAATCTCTTAGAGTATATTGCTTGATCATATTTTCCTCAACCCCATCAGAGAACACTGATAATATGTTTTATTATGATTTGTAATGCTTATTTGCACTTGAATATGCTCTTTAAGTATACAGAACTATCTTACTTATATATTAGTATGGCAAGCGCCTATTTAATTCCCAGTGCATATCCAAATTGTTCTGTCCTCTGGAGAACACAAAAAAATGAGAAAAACCCATTTAATCATATCAACATGCTAGGAGATCACTCTATCACTAGGCTCTCCATCCATCTATTTGTAAAATGTTCTCTCCTTTTTAAAATGCTTTTATATATATGACCTTTTCATGTCTGTAATGGACTTACATTTTTCTTTTTTTACAGTCTTTCCTCATAAGAATTTAGGATGAACTTAGGCTTGTGCCTTAGGCATGTAGTTTTCCTACCTTAGATACCTGAATGATGGGATTCAAGACACAAGCCATTACACCAAGCTCAAACATTGAATTTTCCTTTACCAATCCTGGGGCTTGAATTCAGGGCCTGAGCACTGTCCTTTGGCTTTCTCCAAGGCTAGCACTCTTCCACTTGAGCCTCAGCACCACTTCCGGCTTTTTGCTATGTATGTGGTACCGAGGAATTGAACCTGGGTCTTCGTGCATGCTAGGCAAGCACTTTAACCACTAGGCCAAAGTCCCGGCCCCATTTCTGTCTTTTTCTATGTATGAGGTATGTGGTACCAAGAGGAATTGAACCCAGGTCTTCCTGCATGCTAAGCAAGCATTCTATCACTAGGCCAAATTCCTGGCCCAACACTGAATTTTTAAATTGTCTCCCTCCTCTTTCTCTTTTGTATATGCCACATTAAAAAGCATTTTTCATTGAGTAGATGTTTTCTTCTCTTCCCCTTGTCCCTCATTTCTTCTTTCACATCCTTACCTTTTAAAAGTTTCTGTTATTATTAGCTTGATCATTATATCTTTTCTTCTTTCTCATTCCTCTATCCATTTTCTTTGTTCTCCTTTTCTTCATGCTTTTTCTGTTTTTCTACTGTCATTCATTTATAGGTTTTTTTCTTACATTGTCCATTCCTGTCATTACTTAATATTGTCTTAGTTCACTCAATATTTTTTGTTCCACTTTTTCACTAATGTCATTTAGGTTATGCTGATGATTATAATTGGTTACTACTGTGGTTCTATAGCTCATTTGACTATCTTTGACTCAGTGTCTTTCTTGTGTAGGTAAACCAGCTCTCCAGGCCAGGCCAGCAGTTGGTGAATCAATTCCTCACCCTTGAAGGAATTTACCAGAGCTTGGACTACGTGGGGTCATTTCACTCCAAAACCAGCAAACACGGGAAGGAGACGCTCAACAGCACTTTACCCTACTGTGCCATGACAAAATGCTGGGCAAAAGAGTATGTTATCTACATTTCAGGTCCTCTATATCACAAGACTATATATATGCTCAGTAATAAGTTTCTCCTTTCTTTCTTCTCAAACTCCTTTCTCTGCTGCTCAAAGATCTGTGAAATTCATACCCTACAGTATTCCATTTCTACTTTTTTCCTTTAGGATTTCAGTATTTTAAAATAATATTCGGATTCAGCTGTTGACTCTTCAGTGCTTCTTATCTCACATTTCCATGACCTAACTGGAAAATTCACCTTCTCCTTCCCTTTTTATTCTAGACCTGGGGCTTGAACTTGGGACTTGAGTGCTGTGCTTGAATTTATGTTTTTTCAGGACTAGTCCTCTACACTTTGAGCCGCAGTACCATTTCTGGATTTTTGGTAGTTAATTGGAAATAAGTCTCACTTGCTTTTTGCCTGGGCTGTCTTTGAACCGAGATCTTCAGATCTCAGGAATGAGACAGCAGCATCTTGAAACATGTTTTAGACTATAGCTCTGATGTGTTATGATTGATGAATGGCACTAATCTGCTTTCTTCTTAGTTTTAACTTTTTAAGCTTTATGTTGTGACAGTTAAATATTCATCTGCGATTGTAAGAAATACTAGAGAATGAGTCCTCCTTCACCTGGTGTCATCCAGTGGCATTATTTTGTGTGAATGTGGTATAATTTCACAAGCAAGAAGTTGATATGTGCACAATCTTCTAACTTCATTGAGATTTTAGGAGTTTATGTGTGTGTTTAATACTATGCAATTTTTGTCTCATGCATATATTACTGTGACAGCCATCATTTTCAAGATCCAAAGTTGTATATTATGCTGCTTTTTGAAGGTCACAATTATCTTCCTCCCTTAGCTGGAAAAATGGTAATCTATTCTCAATTTCTACGTGCGTTTTTTTCTTTCAGAAATATTGATAGAATCACATTAGTACCTTTTATATAGCTATTTTTGTTTTAAAACTCAACAGAAATCCTTGAGATTCTTCTACATTCTCTCATGTTATGAGTCATTTTTCTTTTTACCATTGAGTAATATTACAAAATGTGCATGTACTACAGTTTAATCATTCAGCTACTTAAAGATATCTATCCTATTTTTGGATTTTGCTGTCACTGTATAGCTAATACTAACATTTAAGTACATATTTGTGCTTGAACACACATTTTCCCTGTTCTGGGGTGAATGTTAGAATTGCAGTTATAAAGTCATATAGTAAGTGTACATTTAGTATTATAAGACGTATCCATAATTTGTTTCATAGTAGGCAAATTATTTTACATTCCCAATGATGTATAATTCATATAATTTCATATGTTCATTTTAGTATTAGGTACTAATGGTTATTGTGAAAGAATTTGACCTTTTAGATAAGTTGCATTATAATATTGCATTATTGATTAGCAGACTTTATTAAAGATATTAAATGCCTTCCCAGCTGCTTATTTGCCATTTATATGTCTTATTCTGTAAAATATCTGTTTTGTCCAGTGCACGAGGACCTTTTCCATTTTTGTCTTGTCATTGAATTTTGAGAGTTCATTATATGCTATAGATAGCAGCCCTTTGTCAGATATCTTGTTTACAAATATTTTATCTGAATATGCAGCTTTTCTTTTAGAAAGAAAAAGGGAACAAATTTTCCCTTTTATTTTTAAATTTGATTTAATTTTATTGTAAGGGTGATGCACAGAGAGGTTACACTTATGTAAGTTAATGAATATATTTCTTGTTAAACATTATTATCCCCTCCTCATTCTCTCCCAATCAGCTACCCTTCCCCCTACAAGTTGTAAAGTTCATTTCTAACAAAATGTCTCATGAGTATCACTTTGCATTGGTTCACCTTCTTGGTCTCATCATTTTGTTATTCCCCTAAGGGTACAATTTTCAAATGATCCAGTTTATTGAGTTGTTCTTTTAGTTGTCTACTCTTGGTATTAACTCTGGTGATGCTTTATGATCTTTTTGTCCAAGGGACTGAAGATTACCCTAAAAGTTTTCTAATTTTACATTTTCCAATTAAGTATAAAATCTATTTCAAGTTAATTTTTGTATGAGGTATGAGCTTTATCTTGAGGTTTTTCTTTTAACCTGAGAATAAAGTATGAGGTTTATTTTGAGGCTTTTCTTTTAACCTGAGAACACTCAATTATAACATTACTGAAAAACTATTTTTCTTCCATTGAATTACTTCTCTACCTTTGTCAAAGACCAGTTGAGTATATTTGTGCATTTCTATTTCTGGATCCTCTATTCTGTTTCATTGATCTACGTGTCTGTTCCTTTGTCAATTTCATACTGTCTCAATTACTGTGGCTGTATAGTAAGCTGTCACTTTGAGTAAAGTGATTTCCTCTGCTATTTTTCTTTTTCAAAAGTGTTATAGGTAGAATTGGTAATTCTCTCTTTCTGTAATAAATTTCAGAATATCTTTTGGCTATGTTTTAAACAATCTTTCTGGCAATAGTTTAATTTCTAAAAACTCATATTGCTTTAAATTATTTTATACCATATTTTATATGATTTTTATACTAATGGATAAAATACCCATTTTAATATAACAACACATTAAAGCAATTTTTAGCTTAAGGATATACAAGAATAACAGGATCAATTTTGTAACGTTTAAATTGCTTGGCAAATATCAACGACAGTCATGAATTTTAAATATGTAGCTCTGTCTAAAAATTGCTTAGAAACAATTTCTCTCTTGTAACAATGATTATCTGTAGTAGTAGGATTGTGTTTTCTAGTACTATTTCCTCAGAGAAATGGCTGACTTGAAATGTGGGTCAAGGAAAGGACAAGGTGGTCTTCAGACAACTAATTATTCCAGAAATCAAAGAGGCTTCAAAGATTAATGAGTCATGTCAAAAAGTCCAGGAGTCAGCATAAAGAGGCTCTCAATGGCCAAAATTGTTACAATATACATAAAAACGAATGATTATGGCAATTGTTGGGATTGCATTTATTCTGCAAAATCATTGGGAGACAAAGACAGGAAGAAAGGTCTAAAAATTCATGTCACCATTTGAAACTGTTATTAAGCTGAGTTTTTACTTCGAAGTTGGAAAATAAAAGGGGGAGTTCTAAGCACATTTTTCTAGCTTTGTTGAGATGTTAATGAACAAACAGCCTCACTCTACTTTAGAACCTCATTATTTTGTAGTTTTTATAAGCAAAGATAAGCAACTGTGTTTAAAGCCAATGGATGAATGGCCAATAAGAAAATGGACATTAATATGGGGGCTATATGTCAAATAGAATAGCACACTTTCCTACCTTATAGATATTTACATCCTGGTCCCTGAAGCAAGAAAGCATGTTGACTTGAATGGCAAAATGATTTTGAAGATAGGTTTAACTTAGGGGGACTTAGAAGAGAAAGGCAAGTGGTTATAATCAGAAGTAGTGTGAATAAACTAGAGACTAGAGTGATTCAGATTCATGTTCCAAAGTCAGAGCTGGGAAAGGAAATAAATAGATTCCTTACAGAACTATGGTCATGCAAATCCATTTTAGATATCTGACCTCTGTAGCTGCAATGTAATAAATTTGTGTTGTCCTAAGCCACCAATTTATGATAATATTTTATAGCAACAATAGGAGACTGATAGAGTCTCATAGTTACATTACCCTGATCACTTTTTCCAGTTATGCAATATAATGATCAGCTCATCATTACCTTTAGCAGAGTGTTTATATTGACCATGATTTGAATTTCACATAATTTTCAGACTATACTTTGAAATAAAATCACTAGAGAAACAGGCTAGTCTACTGAGAAATTCATGAGATGTAAGGTAATTGTTCCAAATATTTCAAGTTTGAATGAAGTTTATAGTGGAGATTATGTAGTTTAAATGATTATATCATTGATGTTAACCACATCAAAGACAAGAAAAGAGTTGCTTTAGAATGGTTGCTGGGAGAAATTTCTCACATGTTAAATCTGAATACCTGTTAGACATGTAAGTGGTTGTATCAGCATGTCCTCATAGATGTGTTGGTATGCAGTACAGAGGCTGAAGATTGTCTAGGAGTCATGAATGTATAAATATCATTTAAATCATGGAAATGATCTGGAGATAGTAGAAATTGATAGAGGAAAATGCCTTATAGGAGATTGTTGTGACCTTATAACATTAACATGTCTTAAAACAAAATGGAAACAAAGAAAGGTTTGCCAGTTATTGGAAACTTTAGGAAAAGACTGTATGATCAAACATGACAAATTTCAGCAAAATACTGTACTGTACATATGTTTTACAAAACATAGTCAACTATATGAAGTTATATAGGAGCTATTAACTCTAGTTGGTTTTCAGTATTTCTTACGTCTTCTATTGATTATTTACTATGTCAGAATGTCTGTTCATACAACATACCACATTTTGGGTATGTGCAAAGGAGTTCTTATACAGAATAAACCTAGGATTGGTTATTGTTGGGCCAAAGGGTACAAGCACAACTTATGTATGAACTGTTCTATATTTACTTGTGGAGATTGCTTCTAGCACTTCCTTTTGGATACCAAAATTCACAGATGCTTTTAGGCCTTTATATGAAATGGTGTAGTATTGGCACATATCTACACATAATTTTCTACACTGTAACAAATTTCTTAATTAGAACATCTAATACAGTATAAGTTCAATGTAAATGGTTATACCTCATAGTTTATGGAATAAAAAGGAAAAGAGTCAATAACATGCTCAGTGTAAGCCCAGTTTTTAAATATTTTGATCTATAATTAAATTCATACAAGAAAAATGCTTGAATAAAAGAAAGACTGTGTTACTGATTGATATTTGTGAAAATATTAAATTAACGGTTGTTAGTCATAAAAGGGGTTTGATTGAGTATCTTAATCAAACTCACCCCTTCTACCACTCTCATTCATCCCTAGTCAGTCAAAAACCACTTCTTAAACTTAACAGGTTCTGTTTTCATAGAGGCATATGAAATACTTTTGCTATATTTCTTCTCCTTCACCATCTTCTTGGTATCCCCACTTTATTGCTGGTATCTGGCCCCAAAAGGGCCTAATTTACTTTCCTATTATTTATTTTTTTATTCTTAGTATATGTTATATGCATAAAGTGTATTTCACATTTTATTTTATATAGAAATATAATTTAGTCACATAGATGGAGGAAATGAACCCGTGTCTTTGTACATGCTAGGCAAGCATTCTACCACTATGCCAAACTCCTGGCCCCTTGAGGTTTGTTTATATTACTATTATTTTTTGGTCATTCGTGGGGCTTGAACTTGGGCGTGAGTCTTGTCCCTGTGGTCTTCTGCTCAAAGTTAGCACTCTATCACTTGAGGTACAGCAACACTTCTAGTTTTCTAGTGGTTAATAAGAGTCTCATGGACTTTTGTGCCCGGGTTGGCTTTGAACCATGATCCTCAGATCTCAGCCTCCTGAATAGCTAAGATTACAGGAGTGAGCACCCCCACCTGGCTTTAGGTTAGTTTATTATGATAAAAACAATGATAATCTCTAGCTCTTTCCATTTTCCTAAAGATGACACAATTTTATTTTCTCTGCGGATGAATAATATTCAATGGATTGCCTGTACACATGCACGCATACACACACGTTTTTTATTCATTTATCAAATGTTATGCACTTTAACATACTCTCCAGATATATGTCCAACAGCAGTCTGGCAGGGTCATAAGTACATTCTTAGTTTGTTGAGGAATATCTGCACTGATTCCTCCCCTTATCTTATCAATAATTATTGTTTTCTTTATAATTGTCTTTTAAACTGGGATGAAATGAAATAACAGTATGGTTTTAATTTGTGTTTTTATAGCTAAGGATGTCTATACTAATGAATAATTATAGCTCTATAATATATCAAACTGCATACTTGTGGGATTTTTTTCTGGGCTCTCAAATAGTACCTCCTCCTCCTCCTCCTCCTCCTCCTCCTCCTCCTCCTCCTCCTCCTCCTCCTTCTTCTTCTTCTTCTTATTATTATTAATTAGTCAGTCATGGGGCTTGAACTCTAGATCTGGCACTGTCCCCGAGCCCTTCAGCTCAAGGCTAGCCCTCTACCACCTTGAGTCACAGTGCCACTTCCTATTTTCTGGTGGTTAATTGGAAATAAGTGTCTCATAGCCTTTTGTACTGGGCTAGCTTTGTACTAAAAGCCTTAGATCTCAGTCTCCTGAGTAGCTATCTAGGGTTACAGGTGTGAGCCACCAGTACCCAGCTTTTAATTATTTAAGAAAATATTATGATTAATCTTAGTATGTTAGAGGAAACCATATTTTGACCATTTTTTCTTCTCAAAACAGTCTATTCTTTTGCTTTTTGTATATATTTAAAAGTTATTTCTAATGGAGATAAATCTCCTTTGAATAAAATGGCTTATGTGCCAAAGATAAAAAGAACATTCATTCAAACTGACATGCAAATAAAGTACCAAATACTCCGACTTTAGTTATGGATTAGGTAGAATTAGTGCATATCAAAGACACTGAAGTTGAAGAAAAGATTTTAAAGTATCTCTGAAGTGATTTTAAACTGACATCATGCAATTAGTTTTTATTATTTCTGGCCCAGGAATAGTTATATAAACATTTAAATACCATGCATATATTAGTGAAGATATTCAAAAGATCTGACATAAGTAGACTAGGTCAGCCAAGTGACTTATTCAACCAAAGTGAATTTTAAGGAATTCCCATAAATGTTAAACTATTAAAAACTATTTAAATGGTGCTACTTTAGTATAATGTAATCTAATTTTATGTAAAAAGAGATATATCACTTTTGACCCTGAAATTAAAAACACAAACTTAAGCCTCAAGGCTGACTTTTCATAACTTCAGATTTTGAGGGGGAAATTATGATTCATTCTTTTCTTGCATATCATTTAAAGGGTTAGAACATCACATAGAATTTAAAAATATAATTAATATGAAAGATTACACCCTGTCAGCTAATGGTTGATCGTTTTTACTTAATTTGTTCTTGTGACACTTTATGAAGAATATTAAGTGTGTTAAACTTTCCAAAATATTCTCTTATATAGAAGACAAGTTGATCTTTAGAGCTTCCCTGTGATCCAGCAATCCTACTCCTTGGCATTTACACAAATGTCCAGAACAAGGACATACAAAAGCTACTAGCACAATGATATTTACTGCAGCATTATTTACCATAGCAAAGATATGAAACCAACCCAGATACCCCTTAGTAGGTGGACGGATCAAGAAGATGTGGTATTTATACTCAATGGAATTCTATGCTGCCATCAGAAAGAATGATAATTGCACCATTCATAAGGAAATGGAAAGACTTGGAAAAAACGATATTAAGTGAAATAAGCCAGACCCAAAGGAACAGAGGCTCAGTGCTTTTCCTCATTTGTAATAATTAGTACACATCTAGGACTCTCCTACCAGAGGAGCACAATAGCTCAAAAGCTATGTATATACAGGATAAGACTAAATGAAATGAACTCTAGGATATAGGAACAAGAGGTTTATCTTTGTGATCATTGTTCTTAAGGTATGATGTGAAGTCATTTCTTTTCTCCTTTTTCCACTTATGGTTAATCTCATGTGGTTACTGTATCTGACTTTGTTACCTGGTACATTGAATATATGTTTATTTCATTATTTGCAATTGGATAGGGAAGGGGAAAATCAATGGTTAGGAGGGAGTGGTGGAAGGGAAAGGGGACAAAAACATGAGAAGGAGTACAAAGTTTGAGAAGTAATGTACCCATTACTTGACGAATGTAACTGCAACCCCTCTATACATTATCCCAACAATAAAATACAACAAAGAAAAACCAAGTTGTAATTTCTTTAAAAATTTATTTTGCCAGTCCTGGGCATGAGCTCAGGGCCTGAATGCTGTCCCTGGATTTTCTCAAGGCTAGAGCTCTACCACTTGAGCCACAGCACTACTGGCTTTTTTCTATGCATGTGGTACTGAGGAATTGAATCTGGGTCTTCCTGCATACAAACTCCCGGCACCTCTTTTAAAATTTTTATTGTTAGGATACTGTATAGACAGTTTGTTATTTTTAAGGTAGTGATTACTTCTTGAACATTGTTACCCCTTCCCATGTTTTTCTGTCTCTTTCTTTCCCCTAACCCGTCCCAGGTTGTAAAGTTCATTTCCCACATATACTTAGCCTTCCTATATCTGTACTAATCTGTACTTTTCTTTTTAAAATAAATGACTCACTAGGCCATGGCTTTGTTTTTTATAATTTTGTTGAAATATACTGTACTCATAAGACAAATACACACATTCACATTGTATAATTATTTTCACGCATGTATCCATTTGTCTTACCAGCACTATAGAAAAGATACTGTACATTTCTGTTCCCTATTCCAAGTATATTTAGGCCTTTGTCTTTCTTGGTCTCTGAATTCAAGAAAAACACTGGCTCAAAATAGGCACCAACATTACTGAATAGCTCTTAGTCACAGCCAATGGTCCATTCTCAGCTGAGGTGGCTGCATAAAAGGCTGCTATAAAGTGTGCTTATTGGTGACAATAGAAATTACAGGTTCCCAAGAACATGCTGGCAGCTTTTAGTCATCAGAAGCATGTTGTTTACAATTACAATTAATTGAAAAGTCAAAATTGTAGCCAGAGGTCTCTGGCCTGAAAAGAATTATGGACTTTATGAAAACAAGCCACAACACTGTTCAGTTCTACATGTAATAGTCTCATCGGTATTCACGGTGCTGAGCTTTGAAAGTTTGCCACTTGCAGTCATATATTGCCTGTTTTTGTCCCTTAATATTTTGAATGAATATCATAATGCCAGCAGAAAGCAAGTTAAACTATGAAAATGAGAGTTTTCTAACTTTCTAATTTTTGTGGATTTTTCCTTACAATATCATGTATCAGAGCATTCTAAATCCAGTCAATGAATAAGAATTTTATGTCTCTGTTCAAGTTATAATTCTGTATCTCATGGGGAATGGAAATGGAAGAGTTCTATTTTTGGTTTCTGAAAATGTTTGAGAACATCTGCTGATACTTATATTTGTAAGTTATAATAGACGTACTTTGAAAATATCTTTAAAAAGTATAAAAAATAACCAAATACACATATATCCAATATATCAGATAACAAGGTGAAATACCGTAACAATATGAGATATCCACCTGTGATGGATAATAAGCGTTCTGTAAAAATAAAGTCTGAAGAGAGTTGGGCTGTGTATTTCAGGCCCTCTCTTTGACTTACTGTATCAATGAGATCAAGGTAATTAAACCAGGTGAGAAATGGCACATATGTTGGGTCTCTGGAAGTGTGAGATATGTTTTCCAGTGTTAGGAGATTCAGATTCTTGCCTCGTGGATGCCATTATTAGGGAATACAATGGGCTGGGTCATGCTGGGATGTCTAATCAAGAAAGAACAAATGAACACATTTTGCTCATTCACAAGAATTGGAAATAATTTCTTGTGCAATTTGTGTTATTGGAAAACCTTTTCTGTGCTTTGGAACACTTGTTTGACTCATTTATCAAATGATATTGGATTCAGTCTTTTTTTGTTTTTGTTTTTTTGTGGGTCTTGGAGCTTGAACTTGGCCTGGGTGCTGTCCCTTAGCTCTTCAGCTCAAGGCTACAAACCTACCCTTGAGCCAAACCCCACTTCTCATTTTCTAGAGGTTAGTTGGAGATAAGAGTCTCAGGTCCTTCTGTGCAGAGGCTAAATTTGAATCTTGATCATCAGATCTCAGCTTCCTGAGTAGCTAGGATTATAGGCATGAGCTACCTCTCTCGGCTGGGTTCAGTCTTCTTTGATGAGACTTTTGAGGTCAATGTCAGCTTTGGGGTTAAGTTTGCTTTTATTTATTTATTATTTATTTATTTATTGCCAGTCATGGGTCTTGAACTCAGGGCCTGAGCACTGTCCTTGGGCTTTTCTCCAGGCTAGATCTCTACCACTTGAGCCACATACTACTTTCAGCCTTTTTCTGTGTATGTGGTACCAAGGAATTGAACCCGGGTCTTCATGCATGCTAGGCCAAACTCCCAGCCTTGCTTTTATTTTTTAACTGGAGAAATGAATCAGGATTTTTTTTTAATTCAGAGAGGCAGGCTTTATCTAATTAAAAAAAAATTAGTAGTGATACTACATAAAGGAGTGGTCTTAAAAAAAGCCAAAAGGAACTTTACAGAAAAAGAAACAGCAAAGGAAATTTAATTATGAGTCTGTTGGTTCTGTGAGATATCCTACTATCTGATAGAATGATGGAAGGATTTGTTTGCAGGGTCAGGGGAGTTGTTGTCATCTTGATATGAAAAGTTATATGACAGACACTGTACTCTAAGTTGGTACTGTAAGATATAATTCCATGTTTTTTTTCTTTTTCTTTTCTTTTCTCTTCCCTTTCTCTTTCCTTCTTTCTTTTTTCCTTCCTTCCCTCCTTTCTTTCTCTCTTTCTTCTTCCTTCCTTTCCTTCACCTTTTCTCCTTCTCTTTCTTTCTTTTTGGAGCTGGGCATAGAACTCAGGGCTTCATGCACAGCTAGGTGAGTACTGTACCACACCACACTCATAGCCTAGGAATATGATTTTTTTGTTTGTTATTATTTGTCATAGGGCTTGAACTTGGGGCCTGGATGCTGGCCCTGAGCTCTTTTTGCTCAAAACTAGCTCTTTGCCACTTTGAACCACATCACCACTTCTGGTTTTCTGGTAGTTAGTTGGAGATAAGAGTCTCACAGACTTTCTTGCCCAGGCTGGCTTTGAATCAAGATCCTCACATTCCAGCCTCCTGAGTAGTTAGGATTACAATTGTGAGCTATCCATGCCCAGCTAGACCATATTTTTAGAGTTTAGAATTTAATAGTTACGTTATGATCTACATTGCATTATTACTTGCAACCTACTGGAGTAATATCTGCTTTTTTTCCTATGGCTCTGGCCTATGTGGATCTAGACTTCCTGAATTGCCATATTTTCAAAGTCTTTTAAACTTTAACTTATAGCTATTTTATCACAAATTTAGGATTGTTAGGCCAAGACAAGATGGAAGAAGAGTTTCCATCCTGGCAGGTATAGGCTACAAGGCTTGTGTTACATAGTGAGCACAAGTTAGTATATGTGATAACACTTAATCTTCACTGTATTTCTTGGTTCATTATGATCACTTTTAAGACAAATGAATAGTATTTGCAATCATGACCTGAAAAAGGAATGATGAGTGGGATTTCTCACTTTTCAGAGTTGAAAATCTGTGTATTTTTATTCGAGAAGTCATATAAGCCAGGGGAAGTTTAGGAGATAAGAGACCACTTTCAAGGCAGCAAGTGGAGTTTAGCTGTATTCTAAATTTTTCCTCTTTCTTCTGAAAGAGATTTTAGAGATGAAGTAAGATTATTATAAAAGAAAATATTTTCCATTGCTGTACAAGTTTCATAGTGGATATTTGGCTTGCTACTCAGAGGAGACACCTGTTTTCTTAACTTCTTTCCAAAATCTTACTGGTGAGTTCCTCTCCAGGAATTGCCCTTGGCCTGAGGCTGATGCTTTGCTTAAGATTATGTCTCCTTTGTGGGGGACAGCCTACATTCCAGGCCTGGTTGGAGATATGAGTGAACATCCATCATTCTTGAGTCAGTTTAGGCCCAAGAGTGAACTCAGGCTTTTGACACAATGATATGTTGTCCATTTGTGATTTCATTGTTGTGCTATTTCATAGAATATCATGATCATAGAAAAGTTATGCATATATGTAAAATAATGAAGTTTTAAAAATAAGGTAATTGTATGGTAGAATTATTATTGTCACCCTTTATTTTCTGCTCCTGCGGCAGAATAACTGAGAATTCATAACTTTAAAGTTATGAGGCTTATTGGATACATCATTCTAGAGATCAGTAAGTCCAAAATTTTGGCAACTACAGAGGTAAAATGATTTCATAATATGCCATCCTATGGTAGAACATGGAGATTGGAGACAAAGACTGTAAAGATGAATCAAGATCAAAGTTGCTCTTCTAACAAATTCTGTGCTGTGGCAACCAAGGAATTGTTATTATTTAGAATGTTATTATTTCATTCATAACAGCAGAGCCCTCATAATCGAATTACTTTTTATTAGACTCCAACATCTAACATTGTTTTATTGGGAGTTACATTTTTATTGTATTTTTATTGTCAGGGTAATGTATAGAAGGGTTATAGTTACATTTTTCAGGTAGTGGGTGCACTTCTTTTTGAACCTTGATACCCCTTCTCATATTTTTGTCTCCTTTCTCTCCCCTCACTCCTTCCCAGTCATCTTGTTTTCCCCCATCCCTATTTCAAATAAACAAATAAACGTACATAAAAGGTATATATGTAGATAACATTTTTAATGAGAAACTTCGATAGGCACATTTTAACATGGCAATTACTATGGACAGTGTCTAAGTCACATTAAAATCAAAAGCATTTTATCTATACAAGATATATGTGTGTAAAGTATGCATGAATTTTAACATACACACAAGGTAGGTACTATCAAGCTTGAACTAGAACATTTCTTAGCACCCAGTAATGTTGCCTCATCCTCATGCACTTTAATGCCTGCTCAAATGTGACTACTCTTTTGACTTAGAAAACCATAAGCTTATTTTGTACTGCTTTGTGTCAATCTTTTCAGCAAATCTTTTTCCTTTGTGCTAATTCATACTGTTAAATGTCACAGCATTGATTCTTATTTAAGTGCAGTTTTTTTTTCCTGTCCTAGGTCTTGAACTCAGAGACTGGTCACTGTCATTGGGCTTTCACAAGGCTGGCCCTCTACAATTTGAGCTACAGCACCACTTCCAGCTTTAATCTATGTATGTGGTATCGAGAAATTGAACCCAGGTCTTAGTGCTTGCTAGGCAAGCACTCTACCCCTAGACCAAACTCCTGGCCCCAATGTGCAGTTTTTAATTGTCAGACTGATTCACAATTTTTCCATTATTGATGAACATCTGGGATATTTCTAATTTTGTGCTGTGATAAAGGTGTGACCATGTCATTAGGTACCTATAATTATTTCTAGTAGGTGGGCAGGGAAATTGGCCTAGTGGTAGAGTGCTTGCCTATCATGTGCGAAGACCTGGGTTTGATTCCTCGGTACCACATACATAGAAAAGGAAGAGGTGCTGAGGCTCAAGTAGCAGAGCTCTAGCCTTGAGAAAGTCCAAGGACAGTGCTCAAGCCCTGAGCTTAAGCCCAAGATGGCAAAAAAAATGTTAGTCCTCATTCCCAGACCTCTCCTGCTATCTTATGTCATACTTTCAAATAGTCATTCTCAGACTCTAGGCGGTGGGGGAAACGTTGTGTCATTGTTGCTTTTGTATTATTATTACTATTATAATCATTATTATTATTATTTATTGTAGTGTTGGGGACTAAACCCAAGCCTTAAAATCCAGAACAGGTATTCTGAGTCATATTCACAACCCAGAAGAAAAAATTCATTTTTACTATTTGGAGTAAAAATAATTACCAGAGAGAAAATGCTTTTAAATTTACAAGCCCTTTTTACAAGTAAAAAAAAATTGAAAAAGAATATTTCTAGTAGGTTCCCAGGGGTAATTTATTTTATCTTTTATAAGTACTAGCAAATGACTTTCCTTTCTTTTCTCTCTTTTGTTCTTTTCTTGCCAGTATTGGACCTTGAATTCTGGTTAGCTTTTCTTTTTTTTTCTTTTTCTTTTTTGTTTTTTAGTTAAGACTGGAATTCTAACTGAGCTACACCTCCATTTCATTTTTCTTTTTATTGTTGGGATAATGGATAAGGGGTTACAGTTACATTCATCACATAGTAGGCTCCTTACTTCTAGTACATTGATACCCCTTCTCATGGTTTTGTCCCTCTCTCCCTTCCCCCACCTCCTCCCAATCATCTTGTTTCCCCCTTCTCTTCCCTATTTCAAATAAACAAATAAATGTATATACACTATACCAGGTAACAAAGTCAGATACAGTAACAGCATGAGGTTAACCATAAGGGCAAAAAAAAAAAGATAAGAGGAATAACATAGTGCATTAAGAACAGCAATCTCACAAGATTGCTCTTATTTTCATTTTCATTTCTTTTAGTCTAGGTTTGAGCTATTGTAATCCTCTGCTAGGAGAGTCCTAGATGCAACACCTCCATTTCTGAGCAAATAGTTTTTTAAAGAAAGTTTTACCTCTACTCACAACATGTGAGGGTTAGTTTCTCTCTGTACGTTGATTTACTTGTTCCAGTACTTCAATCTATATTTCTCATGCAAGAATTTCATATTAATTTCCATTTATTCCTTTTCCAATGTTTTCATGTATGTTATAAACCTTTATTCTATGTTGCCTGTAACAGCCATATTTTATATTTAAATTGAATTTACTCATTTATGGTTTTTTTTGCTGGTGTTGTTTTTCTGTTTTTTTGTTTGTTTGTTTGTTGTTGTTTGTTTGTTCGTTTGTTTTTCGTGGGACTTGAACTCTGGGCCTGGGCCTGGGCATGTCCCTGAGCTCTTCAGGTCAAGGTTACGCCCTACCCCTAGAGCAACAGCACCACTTCCGATTTCCTGGTGATTAATTGGAGATAAGAGTCTCTTTGAGGTTAGTGCCTGGGTTGGCTTTGAACCACAATCTTCAGCCTCCTGAGTAGCTAGGATTATAGGTGTGAGCCTCAGCTCCCAGCTCATTTATGTTTTATTGCATAACGTTCCTCTGGAGTGCAATATATTCTTGCGATGCTTGCATCTCTGATCATATACTTTTAGCCTAAAGAACTGTAATGTTTCTTGTAGAAAAATCTGCATCTGATTACAAATATTTTTGTGGTATCTTGCACATTTATTATTTCATTTTTTTGTTTTAATATTTATTGTTATGATTGATTACTTAGTATTTGAAACATAGTTGATATTTTCATATCTCTGCTGAATAAAAACAATTTAAAATTTCTTTTCCTTTTCTCTTTTTCTTGTCTTATTGTCATAGCTGTGGTTTTGAATACAATATTGAGTTTAGGCAATGAGAAAAACTTTTAATCTGGCAGATGTAGTTGACTCAATTTTATAGCCAAACATTCAATATTTCGTAGTATATTGGACAAATATATATTTTTGCAGACATATTTTGATGAAATTCACTTTAATTTTAGGTGCTGATAGTTTTTTATTATGATTCATATATCCATTTATAACATGTATCTGCATTTTACTACGATGTATTCTTATTTTGAAATCTTATAGATTTTGAAGGACAGAACAAATGTTACATTTTGGGAAGTTTTCTATCTTTACCATGCCTCATGACTTAAATGCATTTAATTATAAAGTAATTACGTGAACTACCTTCTGGATGTACTAACATTATAGTAAGTTTTCATTTAACAATGTCGTTCGGACTTCACTTAAAATGATTACATCAAAATAGTCACATCAATGTAGATGAATTAGAATATCCTTTTCATCCAGATGGTATTTGAAGTTAATTCACAATGTATTTGAGCATGTGAAGGTGCTGAGAAATCCTGGGTCTACTTGTAACTCAGTGCTTCCTCAAATCATGAGATGTTCAAAGGAATTTTTTGTACTTAAATTTCTGTACCACTGTATTTGCTCTACTTTGAATCAAGTCACATTCTAAGGTACTGGAAGTCAGGACAGCATTATGTGAATTATGGCATAGACAAAATTCAACCCATAATAATTAGTTTTCTAAGAGAAGAAATGTCCATTTTGTCAATTACTTTGTCAGTCTTCTACTGCAGGGTACACAATGAGAAACTGAAAATTAGAAAATAAAAAGACAAGAAGGTGGATACTATTTGGAGATAGAGAATGCTTACTCAAAGACGGAAGAGACTTTGTACTTGGGGGTAAATGACTGGAGCAGAGGCATGATTATAAAATTGAAAAATGAGCATTGTTTATTTCTTTTTGTTCCAGTCCTGGAGCTTTGACCTCAGGGCCTGGGTGTTGTCTTTGAGCTTTTGGCTCAAGACTAGCCATCTGCTACTGGAATCACAGTTCCACCTCTTTCATTTTTTGTGTGATTAATGGGAGATAAGAGTTTCATGTACTTTTTTGCCTGGGCTGACATTGAACCATGATTCTCAGGTCACAGTCTTCTGAATAGCTAGAATTATAGGTGTGAGCCATCCAGTGTCTGGCTTGAATAGTTTCTTGATCTCACTACATCAGATTTAGGAATCAGTAAAAGATTTATCGACATTATAACAAAAACATAGCACAAGAGATACATTATTGAATATTTGTCTCTTATTTCAAAGTACAACTATGTTAAATTTTACTTTTCACAAACTCAGTTGTCATTCCAGCTATGAATTATTTAGTGGCAGCATTTTAGGATTTGTTCAATGTGGAATAGCCTCAGAGAACATATGCAGTGGGCCTGTTTCACTATTGAGAACAGCTGGCACTAGATACATGGAGAAGGCTGCTCCATGTATCTGCTGGGCTCCTAATTAAAACCTTTGTTTCCCATGAACCAGAAAGCATCTGATGGAAGTAACTCAAGTAGAAAGTTAAGGCAAGAAGACTGTACTGGAGAGGAAAGCTCTCATTTGTAATTATTCCAAGTTCCTGCTATGAATGGTGAATGTTCAATAAATGTGCATATTTTGATTGAGTAAAAATAAATAAATTATGATGCTATAGAAATATTGTTCTTGTTCCTAGCCAGTTTTTTTTATCATCAACTCTTTTTATGTAAATCAAGCTTCGACTTTGCTATCAGATTATTCTGTGATCAGTTCCCAATTCTGAAACTTATTAGTTGTAATATTTGTAAGTTACTAAAATATTTTGAGCCTCACCTTCCTTCCATATGATAGGGAATGCTGATTCCTATATCTGAATAGAAGCATGAAAAATAACATTGCTAGTGCTAAGGCATCAGTCTTCATTATTTTGTTTTATCACGATGAAAATTATAGCTTTGGACTGGTCTATAGAAATCCATCATTCCTTCATCTAATCCATTCTCTACCTAGAAACTAGACTAATCTCTCTAGAGCAAAAATGTATTTCTGTTATTTAAAATCTTGCTGGATTTCCTGACTGCACTCTAACTAAAGACCAAAATCCTCAGTGCTTCATAAAATCCTCTTCAGTGTGAATCTGTCTCTCTGTCTCCATGATTAATTTGTAATTCAACCTTCCCAAACAACTTTTCATTCTGAGCTTTTTTTCTTTCTTTCTGGAAACATATCATGTGCTTGTTATTGTCACTCCTCCAGACACCATTTTCCACATCTCCTCCTGTGCTTTGCCCTGACTCACGTGTTTACATGTCTTTGAGTATCTCTGAGCCCATCCTGCCTGGCTGTATATTCTTCTTGAGGGCCCTGAAAATTTCATTTGGTTCCAGCATTGACCATATATTATTCAACTTCTAACTTCTCTGTTTACCTCATATCATTGCAACATGACTATAACCCTAAAGTAATTTTTAAATTAATTGAAAGGCTATATTAGAGCAATAGTCATTTTTGAACAAATGAATGAATATAACATGACATTAAACATACATTTAGGTGGGCTGGGAGTTTGGCCTAGTGGTAGAGTGCTTGCCTAGCATGCATGAAGACCCAGGTTCGGTTCCTTGGTACCACAAACATAGAAAAAATCCGGAAGTGGTGCTGAGTCTCAAGCCTTGAGAAAGTCTTAGGACAGTGTTCAGGTCCAGAGCTCAAGCCCAGGACTGGGAAAAAAAATAAATATAGGTATTGTCATTAGTATATAACAGAAAACTTTGCTTAAGTTTTTGGTTCATAAACTATTAGAAGTTTTTCTGATAACCATTGCAGAAGGGAAATAAAAGAGGTACTACTATTCCAAACACACAATGTTATCTGGTCCTAGTTATTGCATGTGGGATTCAAGGACACAGGAATCATAAAGACAAATAAAAATGATTCACAAAGATAAGTATGTTTTAACTTCAATGCGCTCTGTGTGTGTGTGTGTGTGTGTGTGTGTGTGTGTGTGTGTGTGTGTGTGTATTTAAAATTCAGCACCTCACTATGTAGCCTAGTCTGCCTAAAACTTTCCTCTGGCATGAGTGCTTGGATTCTAGACATGTGCTATCACTCTCACCTAACTACTGATATTTAAGCTAAGTTTATTAATTGCATTTTTCTGCAGGTAGAATCTTATGATTGTATTCATTTATGTAAGACATATTTTACAAAATCAGACTAAGTATGCAAATATTAAAATTTCATTTCAGCCAGAGAGATAAGGTATTACAGTAAGTCTGATAGCAAGGGAAACTTACTTCTAGGATAGACAGGAAAGAATCCAGTTTCACTTTGTCTGGCAATTTGGTTACTAGAGTATTAAAAGCTTTTTTTTGCCTTTGAGCTTCCTTTGTGTTTAGTACACTTATCAGCACAGTGAATTTTTGAATGAGATTTCTTCTTGATTAGGTGATAGATATCTTTCCCATTCCTTTAATTATACATTAATTTTTCCCAATTTCTTGGAGATCCCATCTGGTTTAAAATCAAACTCATTTGTATAAGTGACATTCCTAACCTACTGATGCCACAGAATATTCCACTACTACTACTGTTTTCTTTCTCTCACTCACTTTAAAAAATCAGCAATTTCAGGCCGGGAGTTCGGCCTAGTGGTTAAAGTGCTTGCCTAGCATGCATAAAGACCCGGGTTCGATTCCTCAGTACCACATACATAGAAAAAAGCCCGGAAGTGGTGCTGAGGCTCAAGTGGTAGAGTGTTAGCCTTGAGACAATGACAGTGCTCAGGCCCTGAGCTCAAGCCCAGGACTGGCAAAAAAATAAATAAATAAAAATAAAAAATTAGCAGTTTCATGTTCTTACTGTATGTGACTTTTTACCTGGTATATTGTATATACATTTGTTTATTTGAAATGGGGGGGGGAACAAGATGATTAGGAGGGGGTGGGCGAAAGGTAATGGGAACAAAAACATGAGAAGGGTTATCTATGTGGGAGAAGTATTGTACCCACTACCTGATGATTGTAACTGTAACTCTATACATTATCCTGCCAATAAAAAAATTAGCTATCTTGTTTTCTTTTTTGGTTGCAAAAGGAAGGATCATTGTAGAAACATATGAAGAAACACTAGAGAATACCTATGATCCTGCCTCACAGAGAAAGTGTTATGGTGATCATTGCTAAAATT
Source organism: Megascapheus bottae (assembly GCF_031878675.1). Taxonomy (NCBI): domain Eukaryota; kingdom Metazoa; phylum Chordata; class Mammalia; order Rodentia; family Geomyidae; genus Megascapheus; species Megascapheus bottae. The sequence goes on along the minus strand of NC_143520.1, from coordinate 1,867,102 downwards.
TGATTCACTGGTAAATTTGCCTCTTAGAAAAATTACTGCATATTACTATGTAAGCTGAATTTTCTGATCAGTGGGTTTGAAGATTAAATCAAGCTGAAGGAGGGATCAAAAGGTTATCTGATTTCTATCTCCATCTTTATTAACTAACCTTAACCAATCTTCTAGAATCCAGAATTTATAACTAAGGAACAGACATGTAAAATAACTTTCCCAAGTATGCATAGCTAGTGAATGGTATTATTCAGTCAAGTTCCCCATTTCTTCCTTGATAAAGTTTACCTTATGGTATCCTCTTCTTTGAATGACTACCAGCTTTGCTGCCTTCTCGAAATGACCTTAAACTATGGTCTTCTTGGATACTCATATAATTATCTTGAACTGACTGACCGTAAAATAATTTCTAAGCTTTCATCATTGTGGTAGCACTGCTGTGTTTCTGATTCCTGACACCTTTTGAATCCACCCTCTACCTTTCAGTCTAGTCCACTGACTTAGGAAACTTGTACAGTCCTAAGCCCTACATCTGACTTTATTTTCTCATAGCTTTTCTTGAAATACCATAACAAACTGGCTCCTCTCTTATTTGTAAGTACATTGTTTAACAGGTGAGGATTGGACTATTGTGTCAAATAAGTGATAGGTGGCAATGGATGACAATTTGAAATTTATTACCATCCATCTTAATTATAGTGTGATGGGTCATACTCTTTTCTTACAAAGTAAATGACACCCCACTTGCTACTACAGTTGTAAACATAGAAATTTAAATAAGTCTGGCTCCCAATGTTATCATGACTCCAAATAATGTTTAATGAAGCCTAAATTTTGAGGGAATTATTTTCAAGCTAGTTTAAAAGTTAATGAAGTAATATTCACCCGGGAGAGAAGCACATGATATCGAGAGTATAAAGCAGTGACTGCCTGGACGACTTGTGGGCTTTCCTCTTATTCCAGTTCTTGTGCATGCTTAATTGACTTAAAACATCACAGTTCAAGTGAACCCCAGGCCACTAAATGTGCGCACCATCTGGGTAGAAGGGAATTACGTATGAAATGGTTTAGGCACAAACTTATGAACATAGTCAAAGTGCTGTGAAGAGAAAAACATGAATTTCTTGTACGACTCAGTTGGATACAAACATTGGTTCAGTTACTCTAATAGAATGTCAGGAATCTTGGGAATTTTGTTTAATCAATTTAAATAGCATTAAAAGTAAATCAAGTATTGATGCAACTTGTACTAATCAATAAATTATTATCTCAAATAAATCTAATTAAAGTGGCTTTTCTTTAAAAAAGGAAGTCTTTTTTGATAATTAAGTAATTAAAAGAGAGAACAGGGCTGGGAGTTTGGCCTAGTGGTTAAAGTGCTTGCCTAGCATTCATGAAGACCCAGGTTCAATTCCTTGGTACCACATACAAAGAAAAAAGCCGGAAGTGGTTCTGAGGCTCAAGTGGTAGAGCTCTAGCCTTGAGAAAGTCCAAGGACAGTGCTCAGGCCCTGAGCGCAAGCCCAGGACTGGCAAAAAAAAAAAAAAAAAAGAGAGAGAGAACAGAAATGCACAAGAAATATGCCACTCACCTGTTGCACAAGAGTGATGTAGTAAAAGATAATCCTATACATGTTTTTGTCTTGGCCCAATTTGTATTGCTATAATGAATATCATAGACCAAGTTATATATATATATATATATATATAATTTATATGTATAGTATTTGTGCTCCCCTTCTGTGATATTACAGGATTGTAATAAGAGGATTGCAGACCTTCTTGATCTTGAAAATCATCAAGAAAATACTGTCACGGGGGCAGATATAAGAGAGGTAAGAGAGGTTGGGAGAGCAGAAACACATTGTGTCTGCTCCATAATCAGCATCCAGTAGGAAATTAACATACATTTTCTCACCTAATTAGAATTAATAGTTCCTTCTTTGAAAATATTATAAATGTAGGTCAACAATTCAACTACTAGTTATAAAACTGAGATTAAAACAATCTCAAATTTCCTAATTGATCCTAACAAGATGCAGGCAAAATGCATCTGTGTAACTTTCATGTGAACAGTTCAAGTCAGGTAGTTTCTTTGGTATTGCCCCAAAACATTTTTTTTCCTAATTTTTATTAGCATCTGTGCAGGATGACTTCATCTGGCACTTCCACATATGCTTGCAATGTACCTTGATTAGACTCACCCCCCTCTGTCACTCCCTTTTATCTCCCTTCTCCTTCCCAAACAACTCTCATCAGGCTTCTCTGCTCCATTGTTCACACAGGTACATAATGTATTTTGACCATCTTCACCCTCCATCCTCTCTGTGTGCCCTCCCAATAAAAGATGCAAAAATAGAAAATTTCTATGAATTTCCTAACAGGTACCACTTATCCAATTTCTTTAATGTTGAACATCTTACAGAGCAATGCAATCCATGAGCTAAAAATGTTAATTCCCACACAATGCTATAATATAGGGCCATATTTGCTTTTCACTCTTTTTAATAACTATCCTTTACTGCCCTAGGAAGGTTTTAAGAATCATGTTAGGTATAGTTGTCATTACTCTTCACACTTATCCAGTATGAAACAGGTCTTTGTCTTTCCTTAGTTTCAAGACATTGACACTTTTGAAGAATAATGATTATCAGTTACTTGTAGGATGTTTGTTTTGTTCATAGTTTTGCATTTTTCGAACAGATTATACATGTTTGAGACTTTTACTATCAAATGATTACTACTGAAGTATATATTGTCTTTGTTAAATATCTATGAACCTTCGATACCAATTAATCAGTAAATATTGTTGAACAAGTTCAAGTATAATCATGTACATTTGTTTATTATCACCTGAAAAGGAAGGAAAGCCATTTCCTGGCTTTTACACATTTTCAGATGTAGTTTTACATTATTACTTTGATCCAAAGTCAAGTGAAGTTCTCGGCTTGATTCTGGGAGTGAGAGTTGTGGTTAAACAAAATGAGGGAGAGGCTCATGGTCATTTGTCATTTGAGCTGCCAAGATGTTCCCGGCTGAAGCCAGACTGCCTGGCTTGTTCTTGGATCCCCTCCACGCACTCTCAGCATTTGGCTTTCATTGCTGAGCCTGGGGCTCAGATACCACAGGATTTCACAGTGAATTTGATGGAGTCCTGAGCTAGGGCACCTCACTACCTCACATATGAAGTCTTGTTCATCTACGAAATAAGCACCCTCTAATTTGCTTTTCAATTTTGAAAAGTACAGCCATATTTTTCTTGTGTTATCACTAGTTTCACTTAAGACACCAACCTGCAGAGTTCTGTGTACTTTTGTTTTAGGTTAAATTTTAGTTGATAATCAATTAATTATACATTCATACAATTAGATATTCTTATCCAGTTTCTTCAACTGCTCCCCATATGTCAGACCTGTAATCTTATCCTTTGGGGAGAATAAGAGCTGGAGGTTTTTATTACATGAATATGTTCAGGAATCATGTCTTATCTTTGAAATACCATATGATCCTTCAGGTAATCACAGGATAATAGCACCAACACAAGGGTAGACATAGAGTTAGGTCAGTATAATAAATTCAGAAGAATTCCACTAACATTGACATTGGAGAGAAAGAATCTTGTCTGAAACTTGAAAAAAAAGAGAAGTGGTATTACCAATAGGAAGATACTTGATTTGTAAGTTATCCTTTATGACTGCTTCTAGTATGTTTTATTAGTTTTCCTGAAATTGATGATGTAATCAATTCTATAAAATGATTTTGAGTGCTTTCTACATGTCAACATTATGAACCATGAAGGAAGAGATAGACATATTTTGCAATCCAATTAAAGTTCTTAATGTTGCTAGATGAAGTAACATAATAGAGATCTATAATCAACATAAAGTTTTGGTAAAGGGTAAAGAAAGGGTTGTGATCTAAACATGGGCTTAAAATACAAAGGGTAAGTAGTATGGTGGGGCTCCAACAAGGAGATGGGTGGTATGGGGGAAAGGATGGCTGTTCAGTCAGTGAATAAACTGCATCTCATGATTTGAGCAGATATTGCACAGAGGTAGAGACCCCAGCAAACTGGAAGTGAGAATTCTGACATAGCATTGCTAAGAAGGTACTACTCCAGTGAATCCTAGATGTCATAATACTGAGGGCAGCTAGCCTTTTCAGGTATGACTTTTAAGGAAGCTGTTTGTCTGTAAGTGCTCAAGGTAAGTGATCAATGGAAAATACAATGAAGAAAGATAGCAGGTTATATTTCTCCAGCTCTGATTTATGAGACCTACCTTTCTGGCAGAAACTGGCAAGACAGTTTTCATAAGGGAATTTATCAGAATATAGGAGGTAAGATATATACTTACTAAGTTCATAGCTTATGACAGAGAGGGATTTGTTGATATTTGTGAATTACTTAAAGCTATTTAACATTATTTTTAATAATCCTTGTGTGATTGTATGTAATTCTGAGATGTTTCATTTTAAATATGGCCTTCAGAGGAAGTGCAGTATCCAAAGGACAGTATCATACAATTGAAAAGGAAGAAGCCTAGTGGACCAAGGATGCAGGATTTCCTGGGAAATTTACAGTTAAAATTGGAATTGATGTTAGACATCTGTGATACATGTGGGTGCTTTCAGAATATAGAAAGTGGAAGTTTAGATGCCTAGGTCAGCTAGCCAACAAATCTAGGTACTTTGAAGCTCAAAGTCGCTTAGGAAAATTTAGGGTTGTTATAGTACATATGAGAAAAGAACAGTGCTTTCCTCATGTTTATTATAAATCTATTCATTTTCTTTTAATATCAGTTAATGTACATTTCAGATGGTCTCCTGATAACTTCAATGTGTATATGAAAAAGAGAAAGGATCTCTTTTATTCTTGATATCTTAGGTGTGAAAAGGGCTTTCGGAGCCATGTTAGCATTTATCAAACTGATCAAGGTAATGGAAGAATTAGGAAATTATAACTTATTGCTATGATTTTGGAAGCTAGATTCACAACACATGCCAGATTAGGAGCTGTTAATAAAACTTGGTCATTTTTACTGCTCTCTTTAGCAATAACAAAGCTATAAATATTATAATCAATTGTTCAGGTCTAGTGTAAACGGCCACCGAAGATGAAGAAACAGACAAAATGACCTACAGAATCTGAAAAGGCCAGATTCCATACAAGCATTTATGGACAATTTCTGATTTTTCAGTCTTCATTATCCATTGTATCTGATGGAATCCATGGCTATATCTTTTTCCCAGTGCTAACTATTGTTTGGAGATGAGACAAAGAAAATTATATTTTTATGTTGATATGGTATAACAATGCATCTCTATGAATTCTGCCATTATGTTTTACTTTTTCTATGTTGTAGTCTGTGTGAACAGTAAGAATATCTTTTTATTTTGATTTTTTTATTATAATGTATAGAGGGGTCACAGTTACATTCACCAGACAGAGGGTACATAACTAAGAATATCTTTTATCACTAAGAGGAGTGATCCTATTGTAGACAGCCAAGAATCTCCAACTGTGTAGAAATAAAAACAGAGCAAAGAGAAAATATTTAAATAATCAAGCTTCCCTTTCCTTTGTGTCTGAAATGTCGGTCCTATATTAAAGGAGAGATTGACAAGTCACTCCTGAGAGCCTCAGAGATCTCTCCTCACAGCAACAGAATCTTAATTATCAGTTGGAGGATCCACATTGAATTTCTAGAAAGTTTAAGTTGAAAGATATTCAGCATTTTCTTCAGCTCATACCCAAGTTTAGAAGGTAGGGTTGCAAACAAAGAAGAAAGCAGACATCTAAAAGTAGTTACTGCCTCTAAAGTAAAGTTCTTAATATCCCTTCCTTCTCCCCACTCCCCACCCTAAATTTCTTCTTGTGCACTCACTCTCAATGTGTAACTAAAATTCAGATAAAAATTAGGTAAATGGGAAAAAGAGAAGTCTTATTTACAAGTTAATATGGGAAGTCCTAAGAGTGTTCCTTCAATGAAAACCACTGCATTAGTGCAATAACTACTAGAACCAAAATATTCCAATAAGCCTGTGCTGAGTAAGGGCAAGCATTTAAGATCAGACCTAGAATTTGGTACCAACTTGAATTCAGTACTTATTAGTTCTGTGTCATTGGTCAATATAATTCTTTCTAAAGTTTGTTTTTCTTTAAAGTAGGAATCATAGTAGTACTAAACTTTCAAGAAGGTTCATCAGGAGACAGTAAAGCTACCAGCACAACTATGTTCATTGCAGTACTATTTATCATAGTCCAGATTGGAATTAGCCCAAATGCCCCTCAGTGGATCAAGAAGATATAGTACATATACACAATGCAATTTTATTCATCCATTAGAAAGAACAATATTGTTCCATTTGTAAAGAAATAGAAAAACTAACAAAATATTATGTTAAGTGAAGTCACTCAGGCCCAGAGAGACAAAGGATGCATGTTTTTCCTTACAGGTGGAAGGTAGACTTACCTTATAAACTTGTAAGTGCACATTTTGGGTGTTATGCAATTGTATACAAATGTTTTAAATGAAATATAGCATATTTAAGGGAGATCCCTAATAGTGTAATTCATTAAAAAGGCAAAGTTAAAATTCAGCAAAAGAAAACACTAAAAAGGGCCAGGTATATGGCTTAGTGACAGAGTGATCACCTAGCATGCACAAAACCCTGGGTTTGATTTCTTAGTATCACATACACAGAAAAAGCTGGAAGTGGAGCTGTGGCTCAAGTGGTAGAGTGCTACCCTTGAGTGTTTGAGGACAGTGTCTGGACCCTGATTTCAGGCATCAAGACTGCAAAAAAAAAATAATAACACTAGGAAGCCCATACTTAAAAGGGATACAGTGGGAATGATTAGACAAATGAAAAGGAGAAAAGTGGGAAAATTCAATCAAGAAAACAGTCTATATCCTACAAAATTAAGAAGAGCAAGAAATGTGAAGACGAATGGGTGGGCATGTTGGAAGAGGTGGCATTGGTTAAGACATTTTATTCATAAACTGCTTTGTATTTTTAAATACAATTCCTTTGTTCAAGTACTTAAAGATAAGAAAAAGTACATAAATAAAACAATAACTATTTTTCATTAACTGTAAAAGAGTAAAAAATAAAAACAGTCTTCCTCCTGCCTCCCCCAAACGAGTACTCTTAGATTATTCATATACTTTGCACTTTTCTTGAAACAAACCCTGACGTTGGTAGTTTCTGTTGTTATCACTGTTGTTACAGTTACAACAGTGTAACTGTGACTACAAGAATCAGGTAGTTCAGCCTAGCTAAAAAGAAAAGTGGCAAAAGTGCCTCATTTCCTTTCATTTTTTCTTATGAAATATGTGCATGTTTTCCTTGCACAGTATGCTTTCATTTTAATTATGTTGGAAAATAAAAATAGGAGATAATTTTAATTCATCACTTTCCTATAAAGTTCAGTATTTTTAACACATATGTAAAAATCCCTGTAATTGTCAAGTAAAAATCTTTGTTTCCCAAGAATTCATTTTAATGAAACAAACAAATAAAAAAGGCCCTCAACAACTTGATGTTGTACTGTTGTTTTTTTTTCCCCCTGAAGGATCTATCACAGTAGCTTTCCTGCAATAAACACTTAAACAGTTGTGTAAATCTGTTCCAACTATTTTGCTTTGACAGCGGGAAGAAAACTAGTGATAAGGGCACTGGAGTCATGGCAGGCATCTGTTCTATTTGCTCATTTTCTTTTTGCCTCACTTCCTTAGAGCCTACCTTCAGTATTCCATTATGTTGAGGGAAAGGCTGTCCCGTGAATTTCAGGTGGGGAAAGAAGCTGGAGGGTACTAAGATGAAATGCTTTCCCTTTCTTCAAAATTTATGGTGAAATTTCATTGCCACATTGCAACAATACTGGAAGTAATTTTTGAAAGTTGATTAGTTTCCTTTATAATGAGATTAGTTTCCTTTATAAAGGGTGGACAACATACTCAGGCAGATATCACTTGTTATATCTCAAATGTATAATTCAGATTCTTTTATTATTTTTAAAATTTATCTTCGCATGGTTGTACAAGGGGTTTAAAATAAATTTGTCCACTCATGTGTATGATACATCTTGATCAGATTCACTTGTTTAATGATTCATGGAGGGGAGGGGTGAATGTGAAAAAGATATTCTGTGAAAAATATAAATGAACTATGTTCATTGTAGCATTTTTTATTTCAAATTTTATTATCAGGGTGATGTATAGAGGGATTACAGTTACATTTGTCACATAGTGAGTACATTACTTCTTGAACTTTGTCACCCTTTCCCATCTTTTTTTTCCTACTTTTCCTCTCCTCACCCTTTCCCAAGTTTTAAAGTTCATTGCCAACCTATTGTCTTGTGACTATTTCTGTTACCCTGGTTCGTTCTTGGTCCTTTGTCTCATTATCTTGTTTTTCTCCTTCCCTTCCCTGATTCAAATAAACAAATAAATGTGTATACGATACAACAGGTACCAAAGTCAGATATGGTAGCAATAGAGGATAAACCTTAAGGGGGGGAAGAATAAAGAAAGAAGTTGACATAGTACATTAGAAACAACAACCATAAGATTAAATCTCTTGCTTCCCTATCCTGAAATTCATTTTGCTTAGCCTCATCCTTTATAGCTAATAGCTTTTGAGCTATTGTGCTCTTCATGGCAGCATTCTTTACTACAGTTAAGATATGGACCCAATCCAGTTGCCTCTCAGTAGATAAATGGATCAAGAAAATGATGATCCATGAAAAATGATGACATTGCCCCATTCTTAAGGAAATGGAAGGACTGGAAAAATCATATTAAGTGAAGTAAGACAGACCCAAAGAAACATAGGTTCCATAGTTTCCCTCATTTGTAATAATTAGTATATGTCTAGAATAGTCCTAGCAAAGGGTCACAATAGTTCAACAGCTATGACCATATAAAATGATGCTAATCAAAATGAATGCCAAGATTGGAAATGAGGGTTTTTTTTAAACGCATTGTGTGAATTTATTTCTTTTTAAAAATTTTATTACCAGGATGATGTATGAAGGGTAACCCTTACAGTCATAAGGTAGTGAATACATTACCTCTTAATATTGTTACCCTTTCCCTTATTTTTCTTCCACTTTCTCTTCCCCATCCCCACCCAGTTTGTAAAGTTCATTTTCAACATATTGTCTTGTGAATATCGATGTTTTACTGGTTCATCCTTCGTCCTTTTCTCATCTTGTTTTCCCCTTTCCTTCCCTGATTAAAATAAACAAATAAATGTATACACAATACACCAAATAGTAAAGTCAGATACAGCAACAACAGAAGATAAACCATAATGGAAAAGAGGAAAAATGAAAAATAAAAGAGTAGATAAATAATGTGTGAAGTTTTTTCTTTCTTCTCTCATTTTTTTCCTTGTAGTTTATATCTGGTTTCCATTGTCTTTGATTTTAGTGCCCTGTGTCTTGTATATCTGCTTTGGGGAAGGAAAGAGGAGTCACAAAATTGTGAGAGAAAAGACAAAGGTTAAACTAATGTAACATACTAACAATTCACAATGTTGAAATGAACTTTACAATTTGTGTGGGGGAGGGGAGTTGAGGAGGGAGGGAAAGTGGGAGAAAACAAGAGAGGGAATAACAATGTTGGATAAGAAATGTACTCATTATGTTACTTAAGCAACTGTAACTCCTCTGTATTCATGCTTACAATAGAATATTTTTTTGAAAAAGCTCTCAGAGGGTCTCTTCTGTCTATGCTTAACTCTGGGTATGTGAATATACAGGGCTCCTCACACTGGAAAGCCTTGTCTGCAAGGTACCATCTTGGAAGCAGAGACCAGACTTCAAATGAACCAAGCCATATGAGCTTGAAAGTATCTTAATCTTGGACTTCTTATTTTCCAGCTGTGCTAAAATAAGTTCTGAGTATTGTTAAAGAACTATTACCTAGTCTCTGGTGTACTATATAGTATATATACTAATAGTATAGTATATTATTAGTATGGTACATACACTACATATATACACACACACTATATGTAGCAAGCATGGATGAAGGAGGAGGAGAAAAAAATGAGACAAAAATGTGGGAATGGAAAGAATAATTGCAATCTTCTTAATTCTAGGCCTAGATAACAAATGCAAAATTGTCAACAGACTGAGTAGGCAGATTAGGTAGAACTAATTTGTATGGGGCTGGGAGTGTAGCCTAGTGGGAGAGTGATCACCCAGCATGCATGAAGCCCTAGGTTCAATTCCCTGGTACCACGTACTCAAAAAAAGCTGAAAGTTGTGTTGTAGCTCAAGTGGCAGAGCACTAGCCTTGAGGAAAAGTGCCCCCAAATAATGTAGGCCCCAAGACTAGCAAAAAAAACCCACAAAAACTCAAAAAAACCCCAAAACAAATTAGTATATTGTATAACGGAGAGCTAAAGAATTTCCATAGAGCATATTTGTAGATGGTACTGAAGAATTGAACCTGGGTCTTTGTGTATGCTAGGCAAGCACTCTACCACTAGACCAAACTCCAGGCCCAAGCAGGACCTTTTTAAAAGAAATAACATAGCAGAGGGGCACAATAGCTCAAAATCTATGTGCATATGGCCATATAGGATGAGGCTAAGCAAAATGAACTCCAGGATAGGGAAACAAGAGATTTATCCTGTGGTAATTGTTTTTAATGTACTATGTGAACTTATTTCTTTACTCTTTTTTCTCTTTTTCTTTTTATACACCTTATGGTTTAGCCTCTATTGTTCCTATATCTGACTTGGGTACCTGATGTACTGTATATTCATTTATTAGTTTATGTAAACAAGAGAAGGGGTGAAACAATAAAATGAGGCAAATGACAAAGGATGAACCAATATAACAGCGATGTTCACAAGACAATATGTTGGAAATGGACTTTACAACTTGGGAGGGGGGAGGGAAAATGGGAGTAAAGCATGGAAGGAGTAACCATTCAAGAAGTGATGTATTCACTGTCTTATGAATGTAACTGCAACCTCTCTATACATCACCCTGACAATAAATTCAAATTAAAAAAGCAAAAAAAATATTTGTAGAAATGTTGTCCATACCAGACAGCAATTTCAAATTACTATTAGAAATGAAGTTTCCTATTGTTTTAATTTATTGGGTATTAAGGTCTGATATTTTTTAAAGCAGAAAATATTCTTATAGCAAATACTTTCAAATTCCTTCTCAATAATTATGAGAAAAGTCTAAATGCATGAAGTAAGGCTATTTTAAACTATCAAAATAGAAATGTTGTCCATTTCCACAAATACTGTTTTTCCTTTTCAGAAAAATGAAATATTCTTTTTGTTAGAAAAAATAACAACTTTGTTATGTCAAACTGTGGAAAATGCACTCAACTTTTTAATGATAGATAAATGAGTGAATGTGCCTCTGTCCGTTTTAATTTACTACAGATCTAAGGAAATATGCTTTCCACCTCTGTCTGGCAATTCTGGTTCCTCAGTGTGGGCCAAGGGAATCCTCATGTTTTGAGACCTTTTAAGAAATGAATCTTGTGTCATACCTACAGTGGTGTGATAAAGTTCATGGTATGTTGCTTGGTAGAATGGAAAAACTCCAACATGACCTGATGAATTCAACTGTAATCCCTCCATACATTATCCCGACAATAAAATAAAAAAAACCCAAACAACAACAACCCCCCCAATATAAGATGGTGTTTATGCATTAGGACACTTAGTAAACTAGAAAGCATTAGGATACTTAGTAAACTAGAAAAAAATAATATATTTGATTATTTAAAACATGGGACTCTTCAGCAGGGATACTTTAAAATAATGAGGAAATATGCAAGCAAGATATTTAACAATCTCTTGATTTTCTGCAATACAAAACATTGATTTTTGTTGGATGTGAACCTTACAGCTTGGTGGGGAGGGGAGTATGTTGGGATAAGCAGGAGAAAATGAGGAATGGGGTAACTGTTTAAAAACAAATAAATTCATTACCTTACTTATGTAACTGTAACTACCCCCTACTCATCAGCTTTTCAATAAAAAAGAATTTTTCAACATAAAAAATATTGTTTTAAGACTAAACATAGAGCTCCCCTATGACCCAGCAATTCCACTACTTGACATTTACCCAATCATCCAGAAACAAGGACATACTAAATCCACCAGCACAATGATGTTCATTGCAGCACTATTTACCATAGCAAAGATATGGAACCAACCCAGATGTCCCTCAGTTGATGAGTGGATCAACAAGATGGGATATTTATACACAATGGAATTCTATACTGCTGTCAGGAAGAATGACATCGCCCCATTTGTTAGGCAATGGAAAGACTTAGAAAAGATCATATTAAGTGAAGTAAGCCAGACTCAAAGGAACTTAGGCTCAATGGTTTCCCTCATTTGTCATAATCAGTAGAAACCTTGGGCTCTCCTAGGAGAGATTTGCAAGAGAGCAAAACCTTGATACAAAAGGCCATATAGTATGATGCTAAATGAAAGGATCTCTAGGATATAGAAACATAAGCCATATAATGAACGATTGTTGTTCTTAAGGTACTATGTTCTCTCTCATCTCTTTTACTGTCCCTTGGTTATCTCATATTGTTACAGTATCTCACTTTGTTACCTGATATATCGGATATATTTGTATTTGGTTATTTGAAATTGGATAGGGAAGGGGGGAAAACAAGATGAGGGGTGGAGGTGGGAGGGAGGGAAATGGGGACCAAGACATGTGAAAGGGTATCAATGTATGGAAATTAATGCACCATCTATCTGGCAAATATCATGTAACCCTTCTATTAATTACAATAAAAATATATGAAAAAAACATTGCTTTATATAATTGTGTCAGTTTAATACACAGATTATACACTGATCCAATTTTAATGTTAAAAATGTCTATATATAGTAACATTTTCAGGCATGTTTCTTGTGCTGCATGTTTCTAAATCTGATATTATATAATTCAAATGGGTTATAACCTTTTTGAAATTATAGGCTATTAAAGGCATTTTTGTTATTTATTATACTAATTATTATTTAAAATTTAAAAATAAGCTCTCAGATTTCATTCAGAAGCCAATAACAATTTTATAATTTGTTTAACTTTATTTATATTTTGTTAAGGAAAGATATCTGATCTTAATATATACATTAAATATTTAAAGTACGTTTACAGTGGATATTACCTATGAAGATTTTAATGATCAGATCATTAAATATTAATTAACTTATCTGGACTTATTTTTTGATGATAATGGCCTTAGTTTTTCAGTTTTAGAAAATAGGAACAATATATGGTGTTTTGTTTACTATTTCAAAGTGAGCTATTATTTGAGCCAAGAAATGGGCTCAATGAGTTGGTGGCTCAACTTAGGTGAGTCATGCATTCTTCAGTTTACCAGTGCCTTCATCACTCATTTGCTCCAAGTCTAAGCCGTTTCCTCTTTTATTTGAACCATTTGATTTGTTTCTGCTGGTCCTCACCAGCATTTGACATTCTGTATTACATAAATGAGTGAGGCTCTCCTAAGTCCTGGTGAGTATGTGTTTTACTTAATCATGGCAATAGAATGAACAACTACCTATAATGTTTTTCTAAATTTTTGTGATTCTCTAACTTAATCTTCCAAGGTCTTCTTAGTAACTAGGAATTTGTGATAGTCTAATTTGTTATGGAGACCAAATTTTTGGAATCAAACTTTTGGAGCTAAAGAGTAAGGGAAAATATTTATCACATTTATGTGTGTGCATATAAATATTTTGCAAGATATTCTTATACAGATTATGTAAATCTTTCAAATCAATAAAAGACTGGAAAACATTATAAAGATGGGGAAATTGTGTTTTCTTGTGCTGTTAGTGGGTTTGAATTCAGTGCCTTGTTCTCATTTGGTTTTTTCGTTCAATGCCAACATTACCACTTGAGCCACACCTCCACTTTTGACTTTTTGTTGGTTAATTGGAGTTAAGAGTCTTTCGGGTTTGTACTCCTGAGCTGACTTTAAATCTCAGTCCTTACATCTGAACATCTCAACCTAGGATTGTGGGCATGAGCTACCAGTATATAGAGAATAAAATACATAGCTTTGAACCCTAATGAAATTTCAGTCCACATTCACTAAAATTAGAGATTGACATTACGATGTCTTGTGAAGATTTGGCATAATCGATATACATTGCTAATTCTTATATACTAAATTAATGAAAGTACTTAGGTAATTTTTGTCCTAAACAAAAGCTATATTTATTTTTTATTTTTTGTCCTTTGTGGGGCTTGGACTCTGGGCCTAGGCACTGTCCCTGAGCTCTTCAGTTCAAGGCTACCCCCCAACCCCTTGAGCCACGGCCCCACTTTCGGCTTTCTAGTGGTTATGGACATAAGTGTCTCATGCTCTTTAATGCCTGGGCTGGCTTTGAACTGTGATCCTCAGATCTCAGCCTCCTGTGTAGCTAGGATTACAGGTGTGAGTGACTGTGCCCGGCATTAAAGCTATATTTTGGTCTATGAACCAACAATTATACATCATAGAAATTACAGCATACATTTATCAGAAGGGAAAATACTTGTGGCAGTTTCATTTATGGTGGCTCCCTACTGATATCACCTATATGTTCCCCAATAGAAAGAAAATTACTTGGTACAATATACAAAAAGTGCCTCCTAGTATTCTAAAATAATTGATTAGAGCTACAAACAATGATAAGTGAAATACACTGGACATAAAACAGCTCTCTGCTCAATTTCATTGAAATGGAATTCCAGAATGGGTGGACTAATCAATTAAAAGGATTAAAGGGTAATCGGGAGATCCCATGTTTGGCCAGACACACAGGGCTTATGGAGTTCATAAAGAAAAGCACATCAAGGAACAGGGGCTCAAAAATGGGGATCAGGCAAGGAGCAGTGACTCACGCCTGTAATCCTAGCTACTCAGGAGGCTGAGATCTGAGGATCAAGTTCAGTGCCAGCCTGGGCACTAAACAATGTGAGACTCTTATTTCCAATTAATCACTGATAAACAATAACAATAACAACAACAACAAAAACAGAGACTGGGGCTGTGGCTCAAGGGGTAGGGCAGTAGTCTTGAGCTGAAGAGGTCAGTGACAGAGCCCAGGCACAGAGTTCAAACCCCATGACCCACCAAAAAAAAAGGTACCAATGCTACTAATAATGTGGGAAAATTATAGCAATATACTGTAATGAAAGTTATGTGGATGTGTTTCCTGTCACTCACAGAATACCCAGTGTATAATAATCACCTGCTAATAGTTCTATGTATGTCTATGTATTAATTGTTACTTTGCCTCGGCCTTGTCATGAAATGAGCTGAATGACAGAAGCATTCTGACACATAGCTTTTTAATGTTAACTTGAATACAAACCCTTTAATATCTTGACAGTCATTTGATTTCCAAGATGACCATTATGAGACACATGAAAAGGCAAATTGCAAATACAATGCAGAAATTACAGACCAAGGGATGATTTGTATTCTGGTTGAGGCATAAGATTGCCGCCTACTGTTCTGAGTTGTATATAGTTGAATATTTGTGAATTGTTCATTTCTGGAATTTTCTGTTTAATATTTTCAGAATGTTTAACCAGGAGAACCTGAAGTCTCAGAAAATGAAGCCACAGATAAATGGCGCTGCTGTGTTCATTTCACAGTAGTCTCCAAATACCTTACCCATGGGGACAGGTCATTATTGGATTTAGGCAGGCCTTATTTCCAGTGGCTGAAAGGTAGTCTCTGTGGTATACTGTTGCAATCAATGTGGGGCATGGTATTGTGTCTAGCCATTTCTAAGGGAAGGAGCCACAAGGATGACACTGTATAAATTAAATTTCTGGACACTTCATAATGAAGAGCTGGGAATAGATGGAGAATTGAAAACTGTCCAGGGTGACCAATCCTGGTTTCTGGGATGGGAACATCTGCATTCAAAATGGATGCAAAGTAACATAAAATTCCAAGAATCTACCATAATTTAACAAGTTATTCATAGCTTTCAAAAATTTGTGATTAAATGATATGGAGCTTTTTGGATTTCCTTCCTGATTTTTTTCTCTTTGTTATTCTTCATATAGTTTTATCTGGTCATGGACAATACATTTTGATTAAATGCTGGTATTAAGAATAAAGTTCTAGCTATGTGTTGGTGGCACATACCTGTAGTACTAGCTGCTCAGGAGGCACTGAGGATCAGAGTTCAAAGCCAACCTTGGCAGGAAAGTCCATGAGACTCATCCCCAATGTCTAAAATGGAGCTATGGTTAAAGTGATACAGTGATAACTCTGAACACAAAAGCTCAGGGACAGTGTCCAAGCCCTGAGTTCAAGCCCTACGACCATCTGCATGGGCACACACACACACACACACACACACACACACACACACACACACACGAATAAATAACGTTCTGGATAGAATTCAGATGGTATTTATTCTACCACAAACAATGCTCCCTCTCTCTTCTATATTGTAGAATGAGGACTGAATTCGTATTATTGTCAAGGTGTTTTGAGGTTGGCTTATAGTTCTTTATAAGGTTCAGCCTAGATCTAGTCTCATCCATTCTAGTGTAGTGAGTCTTAGGTCTTTTCTGTAACTTTAAAGGATTCTGTACTCTTGGTGCCCGAAGTCAGAAATTTTGCCTCACATTTGCAGAGACTTTCACTTTAGTTCCTTGTGTCAGAAAATTGTGAGTTTACAACTTTTCCAGAGCTATTGCTGCCTCCCCTGTGGTAACGAAACCTCCCCACTTGTCTTATCTTGGTAGTACTGCTAGATGTTGGGAAATTCTGTTTTTCTGGCTTTTGTTGTTTATTCTTTTAGACTTCCATGTTAGTGTTTGGAGGAAGAGTTTTCTTTTGAGCAAAGCAGTATAAGTTTGGAGCCTTCCTCTGAGAAATGGCTCATGTCACTTGTTGCCTTGTGTCACTGAAGAAGGATTTGCTGTGTCTGTGCATAGGGGCAGGAACTCCCTGCTTTGACCCAAATCCCTAGTCACAAACTCCAGACCACATTCAGAACTGGCAAAAGCAGTCAGTGTAAAAGTGGTTGCAGATTTTCAGATTATCTTTACTTTGTAACCTTCCCTCCACAACTTAATAGCTCCAATGTTATTGCTTCTGTAACTTTATGATGCTTTTAGAATGGAACTTTTGATTTAATCTTGGTTTTCTATTTCATCTTAAGTTGACTGCTACAATGATTTCACTCTACCTTAGAGCACTATTTGTTGGACAAGTTTGTGCATTGTGCTAGGCTAAATGCTGGGTTTGCAGAGAAATAGATATTGGTTATAATTAGGGATCCTAATTCCTTAATTATGCATAACTTACCCTGTATTAAAGTTGTGAGTTTAAGAACAGCATGAATGAAACCCTCCATCTCAACAAAGAAAATCCACCCCCAAAAAGTATTAATAGAGAATTTTGAGATAACTCACTAACGTAATTTGTTAATAGTATGTCTACAACACTAGAGAACTCAATGAATTTTTGGATCATCAGGAAGAATAAACTGTTAAAATTTAACTGTAAAGGAAATTGTGAAAAATTACTGCAAGAAGAAAGCATTTTACTTTGGCAACAATATGGGCCAAACTAGATTAAATAAATATATATGAGTACTTTACTCATAACTCGGAAATAACCTAAATGCATGTCATAACAAAAAGCTCATTGTTTTACTTTTTGAAATAGAATACAATTAAATAATCTGAAAGACTGAACTAATGTTCAAACTGGCATAGCCGTATTTTAAAATCATTCTTAAACAAAGAGACAAACAAGTTAGACATTAAAGAAAACAAATATCAAGATTCTATTGGCAGGGTGCTTAAGAATACTATATACAGTTATAAATCAGAACAATAACTCTCTCTGAAAGGTGAGGAATGGCTGATGGGTCATGGTAATGTCTTTTAGGATGAAAACAATATTTTGTATTTCCACTGGTACAGTTGTTTTATAAGTATATGTTTAAAACTTGTCATTTGTACATAGGTATTTCTCTGTGCTGAAATCTTTACTGTAATCAAGAACTTGAACCTAAAACAATGCATAAAGAAATCAATGCACAAATTTGGAGAATAATGAACAGGTAAACTCTGAGGAAAAAGTATATTTAAAGGAATGGTAGATGACATTATTGGCTAAGTATGTTAAAGCTAAGGTAAACAAATCTTAAATATCAGGCAGTGGAAAGCCACTGAAGTTTTCTTTGAAGGAAAATGAATATCTGAATGATGCTTTGGGATTTTTAATCTTTCGGGAGTAGAGACATGACTAAAATGAATACAACAAAAGTGTGTAACTAAGAACAAACTATTGAAGTTTCTTCTTGTTTTATGGAACTGACTCTGTATTCCACCTTGATAAAATAGTAAAAGTAGTCTTTTTAGTTGGTCCTTTAAAACATATTTTCCCTAACAGTAGTGTATTATAATTGAACCTTTATTAAAAGGAATGAATTGAACTTCTCTCAGGAATGAAATCATAGAGCTTACCATAAAATGAAGGCAGTGTTTTTCAGTGCACTAATTTAAAGACACTTTACCTTTTGTCTCCCAATTTAAAGCTTCATTTCTGTAAAACTTTTTTTTCTTTTAGTAGAATTACAAATAATGATGTGAGGCAAAGAGAAAAACATCAGTGGGCTTATTTTACTGATCTTTGTCTCTCAGGGCTCTATGGCAATTTGGCTATTTTTTTAGCAAGTCTTATTCACTTCTATGAAAAATATTAGAAAAATGTAACAACATAATCCAATAAACTTTCATGATACATGAAGTCTATAAAGAACTGAGAAAAAAATGGTAATGAGCAACAACAGATGTTTCTTTCTTGGATGAGTAATTAGAGATAGAAATAGCATCTTGCAGAAAGCAAAAGGCTTTTTAAATCACCAACTCTTCAGGAATTCAGTAAGATATTTCACAGATGCATAACTTTTAAGATATCAAAAAGTGGGGAAGAAATGTAGAACTGTAAATTCTGTGAACTTATATGTGGGTTCCTATATTGTGCATTCATAGACCTGGACAGAAGCCACTTAGACTTTCTTAACAACATGTTTCTTTATCTGAAATCATTTAATAGATTCATATCCCTGGGTCGTAGTATGAATATCTGTATTTCACTGTGTCAATATATATATATATATCTTCTGGGGTGGAAATATATATCTTTCTTTAAATTTAGCTTTTTCACACTAATGCCTTAGAAAAATGCAGCAGAACAGTTGGTTGAAAGTGAAAGGGAGAAAGCATGGGCTATTTTGTAGTAAAGAGGTATAATGTGACTTAGCATCAGCCAGAAAAATTACATCCCTTCTTCTTGGACCCAAGGCATCATAAATATCTGAGAGAATGTGTTATGCAGACGAGGAGATGGGAGTCTAGGAAAGGCTTGTGGTGATAAAAGGAAGACGATTTCTCAGGTGCTTTATTTTGTCTTCCTTACTTTGTGGGAGAAATATTGTGCAAAGTATTAATGCTATGTCTTATTTCTCTGCCTAACCTATGGGCTCTTAACATCACCATTTGGAGTTTTATCAACTCCCTGATAATAGTATACACTGTCTTCTTCCATGTTCTGAGCAACATCTCTTTTCCTCCCCTAGTGCTGAAAGACAACCAACAGTGTAGTGAATGTTTGGATGCTCAGCACTCCTCAGTTTTAATCTCAAATTTGCATTAGGTTAATCAGTCACATGCTGGAAGCTTATCACAATTTCCAACATTATTTGTGTTTAAGTTTATAATATTTTTACAATTTTAATTCTTCAAAAACAGTACTTTATCCTAAATATCCACAACATTAGGAACTATAAACTTATGGTTGCTTTGTGTATGTGTTTGGATGTGTGTAGGTTCACATGCATTCAGGAAATATCCATGTTTACTATCACTGCCAAGGTTATTTCAAATCATTTTAATTATTTTTAAATTGTAATTTCTAACTATGGCACTTTTTCCACTATTATTGATAAAATGTAATACACAAATGTTCACAAGGTTTTTTTTCTGGTGATAGAACAAAGGGAAGAAAATGTGTTTTGTTAGACACTGGTAGTCTTTTACATCTGTGATACCATGCTCACAAAAGTGTATTCCTTAATGTGAATATCTCTTAGATTAGTGATATTATTTTATATTGTAAGATCTATCACTACAAGATAATTTTAATATGATGAATACAAAGAAAATTAACTTTGTTTTTGAATTCACTAATAAAACTTCCAAGTTGAGTTCATTACACTGATAATTATGTAATAACATATTTGCAATCAAGGTTTTGAATTGTAATAGGAGGCCTCAAGTAGTAGAATTATGCTATGTAATGAAAAATCTTTTAAATGCTCTACTAAGTCAATAGGTTGTGACCTAGAAAAATTATTGTTTGAACAGTCCATTCCACTGTGGTAGAGAGTGGTTAGCACAGGGTGTTTCCTGGTTGTGACCCATTGAGAAAGTCATAGGGTTAAATGGCTGACAAACTTCTATTTTACCTCTCTGGCCTCCTGTACTCATAACTTAATTAAATTTTCAGCAGCGTAGAGTACCCTTGAGAATGCTCAGAATTGTCTTCTTGAATGAATGTTTATGAAAATCATTTTTCTTTATTTTCTCATTTTACTAAACAACAAATTAAAGTAGTTGTACATATTTATTTTGTGAGATACTTCATGAAGTAACAACTGCAGAAATAACCCACAGAATAACATACATTAATTTTTCACTTACTCTCTCTCTAAGAAAACATGATTAGCCAGAGAGCATTGACTGAGGATTCCTAGTCATTGAATTATGATACTATTTTCCCTGTATTTTAGAATCTGCTTTATACATTTGAACCATATACAAGTTCTGTTTAGTTTTTGCTTTATGGATTTTTCCACACAAAGCACAGAACTGAATAACATTTCAGTATTAAATTTGCTAGTGTAAAGTGTGGGTACATTTTAGAAGATCCATTTTTAGAACTAGTAGACTAAATTGCTAAAAATTGAAAAGTTAAAAATGATTTATTTTATTTTATTGTCTGGATAATGTATAGAGGGTTACAGTTACATTTGTCGGATAATGGGTACATTATTTCTCAAACCTTGATATTCCTTCTCATGTTTATTTCCACCTCCCCTCCCCCCACTCCCTTCTAATCATCTTGTTTTCCCCCTTTCCTTCCATATTTCAAATAAACAAATAAACATACATAAAGTATACCAGATAACAAAGTCAGATACAGTAACCACATGAGATTAATCATAAGAGGAAAAAAAAGAAAAGAAAAAAACTTCACCTAGTTCATTAAGAACACCAATAATAAAGATAAACCTCTTATTTCCATATTCCAGAGTTCATTTTATTTAGTCTCATCCTGTATGACCATATGTACCTAGTTTTTGAGCTACTGTGATCCTCTGCTAGGAGGATCCTAGGTGTGTACTAATTATTACAAATGAGGAAAACCATGGAACCTATATTCCTTTGGGTATGCCTTACATAATATGATTTTTTCCAAGTCTTTGAATTTCCTTATGAATGTGGCTATGTCATTCTTCTCTGAATAGGAAATAAAAATGGCTTATAGACACATGAAGAAATGTTCCACATCTCCAGGCATACAAGAAATGCAAATCAAAACAACTCCAGTTAGAATGGCCATGATCAAGAAATCTAATAACAACAGATAATGGTAGGGATGTGGCCAGGAGGGATCACTACTACACTGTTGGTGGGAGTGTAAACTCATTCACCACTCTGGAAAACAGTGTGGCGATCCTCAAAAGACTAAAGATAGAGCTCCCCTATGACCCAGCAATCCCACTCCTTGGCATTTACCCAAATGT
The DNA here is from genome assembly GCF_031878675.1 of Megascapheus bottae. NCBI lineage: Eukaryota > Metazoa > Chordata > Mammalia > Rodentia > Geomyidae > Megascapheus > Megascapheus bottae. The sequence goes on along the minus strand of NC_143520.1, from coordinate 1,845,257 downwards.
CGAGAAACAAAGACAGACTAAATCCACTAGCAGGACGATATTCACTGAAGCATTATTTACCACAGCTAATATAAGGAACCAATCCAGATGTTCCTCAGTAGATGAATGTATCAGGATGGTGTGGTACTTATACACAATGGAATTCTATGCTGACATAAAATATTTATTAAAAATTATTAGGAAAATCATCAGGTAACATAAAGAAGGATGTGCTGGTCTACGGTTAGGAGTGAAGGAAAATCACCAGGATAAGGTCAGAACTTGGGCTTCTATGAGACAGGAGGTGTTACTGGAATTAGAGAAATACGTCACAATGAAAAAGACTTACTTCCCCAGGAATAAACACACACACACACACACACACACACACACACACACACACACACTGTATATGTGGCTAGTTATATGAATTCAGATGCCATAAAGGCAAAATTGAAAGAACTTAAAGAAGAAATGTATAAATACACAATTACAAGTTGGTTCACATGATAGTCCTTGTAATTAATTCAGTCAGCCATGGTAGTAGACGAGGATCTAGGAGTTCTGACCATGGGAGTAAATCTACCATGGCTTCCTAGGAGACCAGCCAGCCTGGTGTAATTTCTTGGGAAAGTTTTGCTAGGTTGGTTGTGTGCTCTGTGCATGTGCTAGCTTTCTTATTTGTCTCATTCCCCTCAAATCCCTTGCATTCGAATTTGTACCAGACAGAACTGGAAGAAAGTATAGTATTTATTTAAAAAATGGGTTACTTCAGCATCTTCTTCCAGATCAGTCATATTCTAGATGTCTGAACTCTGTGGACAATAAAAAATACTAAAATAGGGGCTGGAAGTTTGGCCTAATGGTAGAGTGCTTGCATCACATGCACAAAGATCCGGGTTCAATTCCTTGGTACCACATACATAGAAAAAAGCTGGAAGTGGTGCTGTGGCTCAAGTGGTAGATCAGTAGCCTTTAAAAGCCCAAGGACAGTGCTTAGGCCCTGAGTTCAAGCCTCAGGACTGGAAAAAAAAAGAATACTAAAATATTAACAACAAAACAAGGAAGTATTGGTCAATGGTTCAAGTATGGTAGTAGCATAAACTTTTCCCAATACTGTGGGAAAGCACAATTGAATGCATCAGTGTGTAAGAGCACTGCAGACCTACAAGGCAGTGTTCTCATCCCTTACAATGAATACAAAACACAAGGCATGTGGGGGAAATTATCTGTGATGTTAAGAATAATTAAGCCAATAAGGAGTATTTTAGGAAAAACTATTCTGGGAAAAGTTCAGTAAATTTCCAAAGTGAAAAAAATTTCCATTAATTTGAGGGGTAAAGTGCCCTATAATGTGCAATAATTAAGAAGATTTCTAGAAATTTAAGCCAGATGTTAGATATAAATTTTAAAATACACTTTTATCCCCCAAACCAAATTCAGTAAAGCATTTTCATGTAAGTTAATTTGGGAGAGTGAATTTTATAGCAGATAAGTGCCTGAAGAGTCAGCATATGTTCCAAAATGTGGCTGTGGGAAAACACTATATTCTACTCTGTTTTCTTCCCTAGTTGAATAACTATCTTTTCCAAACAGTTTGCTTTTTAATTTCTCAGTTTATTTGTACTAATCTTTAATGAATGTGTACATTTCTGGATTCTGTGGAAATATAAATTCAGAATAATAATGCACAAAGCATCCATGTAGGAGGTTTTCAACTATTCATCTTCATTCCCCGCTTGGTCTGTTGATGTGTACAGTTTTTCCGAATCACCAGGCCCATATCTCTTGAAAGGCCACCATCACTTCAAACTTTGAACAGACACAAAGGAAAAGAATCCCACTGTGCAACAACACCTATTTTCAGCAATATCACGTGTAAATGCTAGTGGTTCAGGAAAATAAGTTTTCTTCCAGGCTCTTCTCATTGAAGCCTTCCAACAGACCCCACTAGTCCCTGAGGGTGACTTCTTTCTCACTTCCTTTCCCATTTATTTATATATTTATTACTTATTTACTTAATTTATTAAATTATTTTTGTGCTGGGCCTAGGACTTAAACTCAGGGCCTGGGCATGTTCTCTGAACTTTTTTTTCTTTTTTGCTTAAGGTTAGTGATATTTCTGGTATTTGGAGTAGTTTATTAGAGAAAATAATGGACCTTCCTGCCCCGGTTAACTTCAAAAGAAGGTCCTGAGATCTCGGTCTTCTTTTTTTTAATTTTTTATTTTTTTACGATAATATTATTTTATTGTAATTAATAAAAGGGTTACATGATATTTGCCAGATAGAAGGTGCATTGATTCACATACATTGATACCCTTTCACATGTCTTGGTACCCATTACCCTCCCCCCACACCCCACACCCATCTTGGTTTTCCCCCTTCCCTATCAAATTTCAAATAACCAAATACAAATAAATTCAATATATCAGATAACAAAGTGAGATACTGTAACAATATGAGATACCCAAGGGACAGCAAAGGAGATGAGAGATAACATAGCACATTAAGGACAACAATCATTCGTATTATATGGCTTTTGTTTCAGTATCCTGGAGGTCCTTTCAATTAGCTTTATACTATATGGCCTTATGTATCAAGATTTTGCTCTATTGCAGATTTCTGCTAGTAGAGCCCAAGGTTTCTACTGATTATGACACATGAGGGAAACCATTGAGCCTATGTTCCTTTGAGTCTGGCTTACTTCACTTAATATGATTTTTTCTAAGTCTTTCCATTTCCTAACAAATGGGGCGATGTCCTTTTTTCTGACAGCAGCATAGAATTCCATTGTGTACAAATACCACATCTTGTTGATCCACTCATCAACTGAGGGACATCTAGGTTGGTTCCATATCTTTGCTATGGTGAATAATGCTGCAATGAACATTGTTGTGCTAGTGGATTTAGTATGCCCTAGATTCTGGATGGTTGGGTAAATGCCAAGTAGTGGAATTGCTAGGTCATAGGGGAGTTCTATGTTTAGCCTTTTGAGGCACTGCCATACTGCTTTCCATAGTGGTTGAACGATCTCGGTCTTCTTATAGTGATCTCCTTAGGTGATCATTTCAGTCTTTCTGAACTAGGTCCTCTGAACACTTTTCACTTCACCCAAGCAAAGATGCTTTACTTCAGTTTTTAATCTTAATGGTACTGGGATTGAATTGATTGTCTATCCCTTAAAACATGTAGAAGCCATTTTCTGCTTTTGCTATATTTCTAATAGGGTCTTGGAAATTTGTTCCAACCAGCTTTTGGATCATGATCCTCCTATGTCTCCTATGTAGTTGTGAAAAACTACATCCATCTTCATACTAAGATAAGGTCTCAATAACATTTTGTTCGGGTTAGTGACCTAATCTTTGTTTCCCTGGAAGTTCAGATTATACACATATTGCAATAACACCATGCTTGTTTCTCAAAGTTCTTTTAAATATTTTCATTTTATATTGAGTTGCTCCTGATGCTGAGCTCATCTATTTCTTCCATAGATTAAAAATTAAAGCTTTGGGGCCGGGAGTTTGGTCTACTGGTAGAGTGCTTGCCTAGCATGCACGAAGACCCGGGTTCGATTCCTCGGCACCATATACGTAGAAAAAGGAAAAGAAAAAGAAAAAAAAAAGCCAGAAGTGGTGCTGAAGCTCAAGTGGTAGAGCTCTAGCCTTGAGAAAGTCCAAGGACAGTGTTCAGGCCCTGAGCTCAAGCCCAGGACTGGCAAAAAAAAAAAAAAGAAAAAAATTAAAGCTTTAAGTTGCTCAGTATATTTTATTTATCTTAATCTTACAAATAGTATATAGCATAATACTTCCTGATAAATTTGTGAAAAGGAGCAAATTTGAGTTTTAAATTTTTAAGTATAAGGCAAAATATATGTTTTTATATGACTACGTGTGAAAAACTTTTGGGAATTTGGAAGACTTTTTCCAACTTACTGAAGACAGATTTTCCTTAAAAAAATAACCCAACAAGATGTCCTAAAGATCATATATCATGTGAGATGGGAGGCTGATAACACAGGAGCTTCAGAATAAAGATAACTCATCTCAACCATTTAAAAATGATAGCTGAGAGTGTTGATGCTTGAAGCTTGACAGCTTAATTCAGTTAAAATTTGTAAGAAAAGGAAGAGCCATCTAAAGTAAATCTTTATTATAATCAAAATATTATGGCACATAACTTTTTTTCCTTTTTGAAATACTGGATATAGGAGGGCCTTGCATTTGCTTAGCAAGAAGTGTAGTATTTAGTGATATTCTCAATCCTTGAGCTTTTCAGTTGTGTCTTTTTTTACAAATGAGAAAAATGTTTATTGAGGACGGTTTAACAGTCCCCTTTCAGAAGAACTGTACAGAGAAAATCATAATCTAGAGGCAATTAGAGTTTTGATTATTACCACACTGCACAGGGTGCCTATTCTATAACTAGAAAGGTGTGGAAGTTTGGGACATGCCACTATAAATACAAGCATTATTAAAAATTACAAATTGCTTGGTGACACAAGAACACAGCAGTAATGTGTGGCTCAACAGCTCCATATTGGCAAACTACACAGCTGCAATTATCCTTTACCATTGCAACTCACCCATATTGCTGAAAGAAACTAGTGAGACAGGATTTCTACTTTATTTCTTCAGTTTGATAACTATTTATCCCAGATATATACCATGTTGTCTATTTTTTATTTTTGTTATTTTTTTTGTAGGTCATGGGGCTTGAACTCTGGGCCTGGGCACTGCCCTGAGCTCTTCAGCTCAAGGCTGCCACTTACCCCTGAGCCTGGGCATTGTCCCTGAGCTCTTCAGCCCAAGGCTACTACCCTACTCCTACCCCACTTCTTGCTTTTAAAATTTTTTACTTTATATTATTTTATTCTTATTGTGATATTGTATAGAAGGGTTATGGTTACATTCACTAGGTGGTAGGTCCATGACTTCTCATACCTTGATACCCCTTCTCATGTTTTTGTCCCCATTATCCGGCCTCAAACCCCCTTCCACTTCCTGTTTTCTAGAAATTAATTTGAGATAAAAGTCTCAAGGTCTTTAGTGCCTGGGCTAGCTTTAAACTGTGATCCTCAGATCTCAGTCTCCTGAGTAGCTAGGATTACAGGCATGAGCCACCACACCCAATTACCATGTTGTTTATGAAGTCTCTCAACATCCCATAACATTAAGTACAAACATCTCATAACATCAAGTACAATACTGTCTCCTTATCTTTATTGTCCATATTGGAAATACTTTTGACCTTGTTAATTATATCCAAACTATATTCTTCAGTTAAGGATAAACATCTTTACTAAGCTAAGAAATGTAGTAGAATTGCTGCAAAGTAATTTGATTCTTTCTGTAAAATGGACTCTGATGCCTGGCGAATGGATTGCAGCAATATGATTATCCAGAGCGATAGCATCTTTCTTTGCTTTTTCATGGTAAATATTTTGTAGTCTTATATATTTGCCTGAATCTGCTATCATATCAGGAATTGGGCCTTGAACAAATAAATTTCCCTGTCCCTCCTTGATCACAAATTCCTCTAAGGCCCAAACTAAAGTCCAAAATGTTAGAGTGTGTTTAGTGATATTTATGCAGTGACAGTCATTAGATATATTTTCCATAGTTCTTGGGATCTCAGTTGTATTTAGTGCTGTGTTCACATTTTTTTTTCCTGTCTTGGGGTTTGAACTCAGGGCCTGGGCACTGTACGTGAGCTTTCTCTAGGTTTGTGCTCTACCACTTGAACCACAGCACCACTTTCAGGTTTTATTCTGTGTATGTGGTACTGAGGAATCAAACCCAGGGCTGCATGCATGCTAGGCGCACACTCTTAGCACTAGGCCACACTTCAGGCCCTGAACTGACATTTTTGATAGTGTCTTCAAAATTGTCTTCATCTTCTGGAGCCCCATTCTCATTCTTTAGAATTCCCTATCTAATCAACAATTTGAAGTTCTCTTTTTCTTTGTAGGTTTTTAGGAATTCCCCATTTGTTTAACTATACCTCTTAAAATGTGCTAAATATTTATCTATGATCACAGTCCATGGAATATGGATATAGTTCTTTTTTTTAGAATTAAGACTGAATTTTTTATTGTAATGTATAGAGGGGTTATAATTACATTAGCCAGATTGTAGGTGTATTACTTCTCATATATTGATATATTTTATCACCATTTTCCTCTCTCCACCTCCTTCCAATCATCTTATTTTTCCCCCATTCCCTTTCCTATTCCAAACAATCAAATAAATGTATATACCCTATACCAAGTAACAAAATCAGATACAGTAACAATATGAGATTAACCAAAGGGCAACAAAAGAGAAGAGAACTCACATAGTAAATTAAGAACAACAATCACACAAGATAAAGCTCTTGTTTCCATATCCTAGAAATCCTTTCATTTAGCCTCATCCTATATGATCTTATGCACCTAGGTTTTGAGCTATTGCAATCCTCTGCTAGGAGAATCCTAGGTGTGTACTAATTATTACAAATGAGGGAAACCATTGAGCCTAAGTTCCTTTGGGTCTGGCTTACTTCACTTAATATCATTTTTTCCAAGTCTTTCCATTTCCTTACAAATGGGGCGATGTCATTCTTTCTGACAGCAGCATAGAATTCCATTGTGTATAAATACCACATCTTCTTGATCCACTCATCAACTGAGGGGCATCTGGGTTGGTTCCATATCTTTGCTATGGTAAATAGTGCTGCAATGAACATCCTTGTGCTAGTGGCTTTAGTATGTCCTTGTTTCTGGACAATTGGGTAAATGCCAAGTCGTGGAATTGCTGGGTCACAGGGGAGCTCTATGCTTAGTCTTTTGAGGAACTGCCACACTGTTTTCCACAGTAGTTGAACAAGTTTCCACTCTCATATGGTTGTCTCAAGCTTGCGATTCTCGTGCCTCTGCCTCCTGAGGGCTAGGATTACACGCATGTGCCACCATGCCCATCTGTAGTTGTTGCATCAATGAATTCATCAAAATTCTTCTTTTTTATTGTACTTTATTGTAGGGATAATTTTAAAGGGGTTACATTTCTCAGGTAATGAGTCCATTACTTCTTGAACCTTGATAACCCTTCTCATGTTTTTGTCTCCCTTTCCCTATTGCCAATTTGCTTGTCATACAAAACACATGAGCATTAATAATTCCCACGATAGAATAGAGTAAGAATAATAGTCTTACCTTTAGCCATGTTCTTTAATTCATTTAATTCTATGTCACTCACTGGATAGGTTAGCATGCAGATCAAGAAATGGATAAACAATAATAAGATAACAATTTTTCCAGCTCTAAAATTTATTTATAATTTTTAGTTATTTTATTAACAATGATCATTCTGTCCTCCATATTGCTTGAAAAATCAGTAAGTTTATGTCCACAAGAGCTATTTGAGCTGCTTTTAGGTCTACAAAAATGTATTATCCACCCACAGAATACTAACATTTATGGCTTTTTATTCCAGCTTGTATTTATTGGGCCGGTACTCTATTACTTTGAGAAGCAGTGAAAGAATTGTTTCTTTCTTTTTAATTTTATGATTGAAACCACAAATCCATTAATATTACCGAGGAATAATAGAAGACCTACAGTACTGAAACTATTGCTCTGAACTCATCCTGGTCCATGTCATTCAATCATACGTCTCATCTCAAGTTTAAGTGAGTTTTCAGTCTGGTGGACAAAAAAGAACTTTATTTCCTGTTGACTATCAAGTTCTCTATTCAGTATTAAGTGTTCAGGAGTCGTTTCTGAAGAAGGAGACATCAGTTCAGTGGCAGAGTATCTGAAAGGTTATCACCACCTAATCTGTTGATGACTGCAGCCATGCTAAAGTGGAATTGTGTTATGTCAGCATGTAGACTCAGTACCTTAATAACAGATTTTAAAAGATTTGAAGGTACTTGCTATGACCACTAGACTGGAAACTGTTGTTTTTTCCAATCTTCATAGAAGAAATATGCTTATATTCTGGTAAAGTATTTTTATTTACTAAGTTCCATTTGTGTAGTACATCTTGGGAAGACAACACCAATCTTAGTGACAATAATGCAACCATATTGCATAACACTTGTTATGAAAGACGTGTGATGTTGTATTGGTTCAGATTTCTATCACAAACTACCATAGATTGGGTAGCAGGATGGAAAGTTGAAGCTCATGGGGCCAAGATGCTTGGTGTCTAGAAAGGGCCAGCTTTCTGGTTTATAGATGGCATATTTGCTCTGTGTCTTAAAATGCTGAAAAGAAAAATGTTGCTCTTCTGAAGAGCTCTCTCTCTCTTCTATCCCCTAAGGCATTCAAGCAAAAAACCATGGCACTGGAAATTAGGTTTAAAGTGTGAGGTTTGGTGAATATAAACATTTAGGCTATACCATCTAGGAGATAAATTTATGAAATCAGCAGAGCCCTCTTTTTCTGTAAGAGATAGGACTTAACACTTAAAATCTAGTTTGATATGCTTTTTTAAACTCTAATTTTATTGAAAAGGTAATGTACAGAGGGGTTACAGTTACATAAGTAGCATAATGAGTACATTTCTTGTCCAGCATCGTTATCTGTTTGCTCATTTTCTCCCGCTTTCACCCCTCCCCCCAAGTTGTAAATTTCATTTTTCACATACTGTCTTATGAGTATCCATGTTGGGTTCACCCTTTGTTCTTTGACTCAACATTTTGTTATTCGCTTCTCTTCCCCCCAAATAAATGTATATAAAAGACACAGGGTACCACAAGATCCCTTCTCCCCAAATTTCCTCCAATCTCTCTATTTCTCCTTATCATTTCCTAAATCCCTTTAGAGCCACTTGGAAATTAATATATGACCTTTCCTAGGTAAAGTGTTCTGAATCTGGGAGTCCTAAATGGTTCTCCATTTTATCTGAGTCCTTGTAATTTCCTATATATAAGTAAAATATGCTGTGTTGTTCTCTTCCAACATTTACATTAATATAACCATACATTAACGTATGGTTAACATGTAAATGTATGGCTAACATATAGTTTTATGCATTGCCTTTTCACCTGTCTATGTCTTTTCTGCATATACCTTGTTTAATTTTTCATTCAGCATTATGCTTTTCTTTCAGCCTGATACATGTAGTTATTTTCTCTTGTGGATGTATACTCAGTGTGTCTAATCCTCCTCATTTTCACATGAAAATCCCTCTGTCTGTGGGAAGCACAGCCCCCTCCCAGAGTTCATCTGAGGATTCCGGTGCTGCTAGCACCCAGACAGTTGTCAACCATTACGAGAACTCATGGGCCAGCAGTGACTTCCAAGTAGAGATATTTGTGATGTATTCCAAGAAAAGTAAAAAGATACTTTAGGGAACCAAATTAGCCCCAATTTTATTTTCTTTCTTTCGTTCTGTCTTTTTTTAAAACTTGGTTGACAGTCTTACAAAATTGTTTAATTTTTTTCTCCCCCCAGTTCAGCTGGAAAGAGGAGTCTGTCACTAGAATTAAAAATAACCCTGTCCCCAGACTTCCATAGAGGTAAAGGAAGTTCAAAAGAATAAAATGTTTGCAGATACTCTTAATGCTGTTGTAAAAGGTTTTAGAAGATGTAAGATAATTTGATATTGAATTTGTTTGACTTTGGCCTGTTTCTATTGGGACTAATACCTACATAAAAAAAAAGAATTCTGAGATTAGCATTGAAGTTATAAAATGTTATACTCCAATCATACTCCATAAAATACATTTTAAAATTTGAAGATCCTATAAAGTAGACTTTATCTCTCACATTATGATATATTATATGATTCAAATTTTAGTCCTATCTCTGCCACCATCCAGACCTGCTGGGTGACATGCTTTATTTTCTTTGTCCTCCATTTCATCTTTTCTTTCTGGTTTTGTAGCACACTTGGTTGGCAAAGGTTGTCATAACTTTTGTTCTCTCTAACGGAAGTATCTTCACTTTTGTTGTAGGGCTGAGGAAAGTTTCATTTTATTTTATATTTTTATATGAATCTAGTCCATGGACAGGTGGTGTGCTGAGCTTTAAACAGCTTGATGAATGATTTGGCTCTGCATAGCAGTGTCAAATAATGTATCTCAGTTGGCAGTCTCAATGAAACAGAATAAGACAGCCGGTTTCTGTTATATATTAGAGTCCTTGTGCCTACTCGACTTCCAGCTGTGCATGCTAGGTATAAATCCTGTCCTTCTTCTCCTGAGTGCCAGTAATTCACCTAGAGCTGCCTATTCAAGTCTGTTTACTTAATGATTGCATTCACCATCAGGAGTCACTCCTGACTCTGGGAGAGATGTACATTCTTTATTTGCTGACATATTAAGTAATATGATTCTAATCAACCAATTTTCTGAGGACAATAATGGAAGCTAGAAGAAGTTAGTGCTTAGAATCCACTCTTAAGAAGGAAAATAAATGGCTTGGTTTTAAGAAGCTGGTGAATTTACCCCTGTATTTCAGCTTTTGTTAACACTGGTGATATTTTTTTCATCACATTGTTTTTTTTTTTAGGAAAATTATGCTTGAGTTAGTAGTATAAAAAGTCAGTTAGTTGTTTTTCTTTCCTCTTTCTTTGTACATAAGCCAGGTAAAATTCAAATATAAAGAAGCAATGCCACTTCTAAACATTACGAATTTCATGAGATGGCATTTGTCTTTTACTATTTCCTTATGAATCCCAGGGAGATGTTTAAAAAGAAAAGTGCAGTTTTTGTGTGTGTGTGTGTGTTTTGTAGATATCCTTTAGCAGATTGAAGTACTTTACTCTAATGCAGATTTTTAAATCACAAAAACATAAGCACTGAATTTCATTACATGCTTTCTATGTGCTCATTGAAGCAATTATGTGATTTATTATTGCTTTTCTGTTTAATAGTATCTGTTACTCTGCTTAATTTTCTTAACCAAATTTATATTCTTGGAATAAATTCCACATAGCCCTGCCTGATGAGTAATCCTTTCATGTACTTGAGTTATTTTACTAATATTTCGTTAAAATACCTTTTATAGAGATTAATACTAAGATTCCTATTGACTTACTGAGTGGGAACATTTTTTCAGTGTGTACTAATTTTTATGAATAACCTGAAATATTTATCCTCAATCAATTTTTTTTGCCAGTCCTGGGCTTGAGCTTAGGGCCTGAGCATTGTTTTTGGACTTTTTCAAGGCTAGAGCTCTACCACTTGAGCCTCAGCACCACTTCCAGCTTTTTTCTATATATGTGGTACTGAGGAATTGAACTCAGGTCTTCATGCATGCTGGGCAAGCACTCTACCACTAAGCCAAACTCCCGGCCCTCAATCAATTTTTTGATGGTGAATTTTATTTTTATGTCATTAACAAATAACTAGAAGTAAAATTTCATCTTTTATGTATTATAAATGAAATCTATCGATTACAATTTCTCTACTTGGTTTGTGCAATTGGCAGGTGAGTATATACTCTTGTCTGTATCTGGTGTTGTGAGTTTGTCACAGGGGTAGATCTCTGTTTTTAGGAAACCAAGGTTGGGATGTGATATTCCATGTATTCCTTTCTGGTGACCTATTCTGGATATCAAATGGTCAGTTATAGATATATACATATTTAACTTTAATATGTTTATATCCTCCCTCATGGTACTTAAAATGTACAAATAAATAAATTGACAAAAATAATAAAAGTAAGATCATAAACACTTTTGTGTAGAAAAGTATGGGGCCAGTAGCTCATAGATGTATTCGTAGCTATTCAGGAAACTGAAATCTGAGAATCATGGTTCAAAGCCAGTCTGGGCATAGCTAAGGGACTCTTTTATCTAATTAATCAGAAAAAGTCCAGAAAGGAGGGATGGCTCAGTGGTAAACACCAGCCTTGAATAAAAAAGCCAAGTGAGAACAGGAAATCCTGAACTGAAACCCCAATAGAAACACAAAAAGAAGAAAAGAAATTGCTAAAATATCCATTAAAGACAGAAAAGCTATTGGTCTAGGAGTTTGTCAGTAAAACCAAGTCAGTGGTCAAAGATTCTGGCTGATAAAGTAAATCAATTAAGGTGCCAGTAATCAAATATATATTGTCAGTTATGGGGTTCGAGGTGAGTGTCTGGATGATTTCCTGAGCTCTTTCATTCAAGACTAGCCTTCTGATACTTAGAGCCACAGCTCCATTTCTGGTTTTCTGGCAGTTAATTGGAGATAAGAGTCTCATGAAATTTTTTGCCCAGGTTGGCCTCCAGTGGAGATCCTCAGATTTTAGCATCCTGAGTAGCTAGGATTACAGGTGTGGGCCACGGGTGCCAAGTTGTCAGATATGTTAAGAAAGATCTCTTTGATCAACGACGAGGGAGAATGACAGACAGTGGAATTGGAAGCAGCTAAGGGTGATTTTAAGAATGGCTGAGGTGAAGGATAATGTGAAACTCAGATGATTCTGCAAATGAATTCATAAGAATGGAATGGAATTTTTTTCTGGAGAATATACATTTTAAAATCTAACTATTGGGCCTGGAGTTTGGCCTAGTGATTGAGTGCTTGCCTAGCATGCACAAAGACCGGGGTTCGATTCCTCGGTACTACATACACAGAAAAAAAAATAAAAGCCAGAAGTGGTGCTGAGGCTCAAGTGGTAGAGCTCTAGCCTTGAGAAAGTCCAAGGACAGTGCTCAGGCTCTGAGCTCAAGCCCAGGACTGGCAAAAAAAAAATCTGACTATTTTGGAAATCACCACAGTATTTTACTCCTCTGGCTTTCAGGGCTTTTCCTGTCACCATAGAGTAAAAGGGAATTTAAAATATTTTTTAGCTCTTATTTAAGGAAAAGAATGTGTACTGGATATTGCAAGTGAGTAACTTGAGTCCACATAATGGATTTGAAATTTTATGTTTCATGATAAAAATTATGAAAGTGGCTTTTAAAAATGCAGTTCAAGAGATTTTTTTTAAACCTTAGTTTTAGTGAAGACATTCCTGTGTAGTGAGTGCTATTGGCATGAACTTATTTCCTGGACATATGGATTGTGAAATAAGTTAGAATTTTGAGAATTAAAAGAGATAATTTATGCAAAGTCCTTAGCATAATGGGTACATAGTAGGCAGTCTATAAATAGTTTCTATAGGATTTAGAAATTATTCACATATAGACTACAGTTACAAAGATGAATATGGATCAAAATATTCAGGAAGAATACATGAGACAAAGAAAAATGCCAAGCTGTAAATTTGATACTTGGTATGTTAGGATTGTGTAAAATACTGTGGGATATTGGGATGTCACCTAGGTATAAGGATACTAAGTTTAAAAGAATGTGATAAAGTTAAGATTTTATTTCTGCAGGAGGCTGTGCTATAGACAGGAAGCCAAATAAACAAGCATGCGGTCAGCAGTCCACCCAGATTTTATCCCTAACATGCTTTGGCCTTCATTTTGATTGGTCAGAACATAGGATCTAGTCTTACATGATTGGTTTGAAGAGTTTGAAGGGTCTATAAGTTTTTCTGAGCCAGATCACATATACATAGAAAAAGCCAGAAATGGTGCTGTGGCTCAAGTGGTAGAGCTCTAGCCTTGAGAAAGCCCAAGGATAGTGCTCAGGCCCTGAGTTCAAGTCCCAGGACTAGAAAAAAAAAGAAAATGATAGATGGAAATTAATATGGTGATCCCTCAAAAGACTAAACATAGAGCTCCCCCATGACCCAGCAATTGCACTACTTTGCATTTACCCAATAGTCCAAAAACAAGGATATACTAAAGCCACTAGCACAACCATTTTCATTGCAGCACAGTTTACCATAGCAAAGATATGGAACAAACCCTGATAGCCCTCAGTAGATGATTGGATCAACAAGGTATTGTATTTATACACAATGTAATTCTATTTTGCCGTCAGAAAAAATGATATCACCCCCATTTGTAAGGAAATTGTAAAACTTGGCAAAGATCATATTAAGGGAAGTAAGCCAGAACTAAAGGAACATAAGCTCAATGGTTTCCCTAATTTTTAATGATTAATACAAACATAGTACTCTCCTAACAGAGGATTACAATAGCTCAAACCCTAGATAGATAAGGCCATATAGGATGAGGCCAAATTAATGGACCTCCAGGACATGGAAACAAGAACATAATTATGAGTGACTTTGTTCTTAATGTACTATGTTTTTTTTTCTCTTCTCTTGTGTTGCCCTTTGGTTAATCTCATATTGTTAGAGTATCTGACTTTGTTACCTGGTATATTATATATATGCTTATTTGTTTATTTGAAATAGGAGGGGAAAAATGAAGGGAGGAGCTGGGGAAAGAGCAATGGGGACAAAAACATGAGAAGGGGTATCAATGTGGGAGAAATAATGCACCTTCTATCTGGTGACCCCTCTATACATTAAAATAAAAATAAAATATAAACAAAATTTTAAAAATACTCGATACTATTAGGAAAAATGCTGTTAGTATTCAGTTGACACATTTTCAAGTGTAATACAATGAATACTCAGACATTCTAACATGTAGTATAATATCCCTGGGCTTAATTTTTTCAATAGTTTATTAAATAGATCATTTGAATTAAAAAAAGAAAATGATAGTTAAGAAACAAGCACAAGGGTTACATAATGAACAAAGAAAGAGGGGAAAAGCACGTTGAACATTGTCTCAGATTAGCCAAAAGGGAAAATGATGGCCTTTCTATTAGTTAGTCATTGCGAACTTAGCAAAAATGGATTAATCTTTCTTTGGAAAAGAAGAAAAACCATAGAAATCTCGAGTTTTCCTGGGCTTTCCAGCAAATCAAATGGAAAGACAGAAAGTAGGGGAGACAAATAGCTCGCATGTAGGGCTGCATATTACTCTGAAAAGAAATGTTCTTTGTATAATCCTTAATGATCTCTGGTAAGAGGTCATTGACAATTGCTGACAGGCATTTTGCAACCACCACAATCAAGGTTTAGAAGACCTAAAGTCACCTAATGAAAAGATTTGTTTCAGTATATCATCACAAGGCAAGAAAACTTCATAAACCAACTCAGGGACAAAACCAACCCTTATTCATCTTTGTATTAAAAGACCATCACAGGCTTGTCACTGAGACAATGCTTCAGGAACAGAAAGAGACAAAATAATTTGGTGTGGCTTTTTACTAAGACCAGCATTATAATTGCACAATTTATTAAAAAACAGAATAATGTGTCTGATATTGGCAATAAGAAAAAGAAAACAGTTTTACTTAGGAATAAATATGCATCTTAATTCTTTTTTTTAATATATTTTTATTGTAATTAATAGAAGGGTTAGATGATATTTGCCAGATAAATGGTGCCTTAATTCCCACACATTGATACCCTTTCACATGTCATGGTCCCCATTTTCCTTCCCCCCTTCCCCCCTCATCTTGTTTTCCCCCGTTCCCTATCCAATTTCAGATAACCAAATACAATTATATCTGATATATCACATAACAAAGTGAGATAGTGTAACAATATGAGATAACCAAGGGACAGTAGAAGTGATGAGAGATAACATAGTACCTTAAGAACAACAATGATTAATTATATGGCTTATGTTCACATCATATTTTAAATGACAAGTTTAACAAACAATTGTTCAAGGAGGAAATCTCTAATTACATTCTCTGGGACTTAGTCTTTAGAACTTAATCAAAATTAGGCTAACCGTTTGTATGTCACAGAAACATATCAGTTTATGAAGTAAAACATTATGATTATAGAGTCATAGGTTTTTTTGTCTATATAGTTATATTTGTATTTCCATTACCATGTCCATTGCTTTGGGTATGCAGTTATTGAGTCCTCGCTCTTGTACACTTTGGATTTAATAACCGCATATTAAGGATACTATGCGCCTTTTGTTCCTTAGGTCTTGACTTGTCTCACTCAGCATGATTCACTCTAGATTCATCCACTTCCCTGCGAATGCCATTATTTTATCTTGTCTGTTGGCTATGTAGAATTCCATTGTGTATATATACCACATTTTCTGTATCCATTCATCTGCAGTAGGGCATCTGGGTTGTTTCCATCGCCTGGCTATTGTGAATAGTGCAGAGATGAACATAGCTGAGCAGGTGTCTTTATAATATCCTGGGTCATGCTGTTCAGGATAGATACCCAGAAGTGGTATGGCGGGATCATAGGGAAGGTCTACTTTCAGTTCTTTAAGGAACCTCCACACTGCTTTCAGAGTGGCTGAACTAGTTTACAATCCCACCAGCAGTGCAGTAGGGTTCCTTTTTCTCCACAACCCCGCCAGCAACTGTCATTGTCTGAGTTCAAAATCTTGGCCATTCTTGTTGGGGTAAGGTGGTATCTTAGGGTGGTTTTTATTTGCATTTCCTTTATGACCATAGATGAAGAACATTTTCTCATATGTTTTTCTACCATTTTAATCTCTTCTTCTGATAGGTCTCTCTTTAGTTCCCTTGCCCATTTAGTGAATGGTTTATTGGAATTTCGGGGGATTAGTTTCTTGAGTTCCCTGTAGATACTGGATATTAAGCATTTGTCAAATATATGGTTGGTGAATATCTTTTCCCAGTTGGTTGGCTGTCTCTTTACTTTTGCAACTATGTTTTTATCTGTACGGAAACTTTTTATTTTTAGGTAGTCCCATTTATCAAGTCTCTCTCCAATCTGTTGTGACCCTGGGATTCTGTTCAGGAATCTGTTGCCTGTGACTATGAGTTCCAGTGTCTCTCCTACTTTATCATGTAGCAATTTCACGGTTTCCAGTCTGACATTGAGGTCTTTGATCCACTTTGAGTTAATGCTTGTGCATGGCGAAAGGCTAGGGTCAATTTTTAGTTTTCTGCATGTGGCTGCCCAGTTTTGCCAGCACCAATAATTGAATAGACTGTGTTTGTTCCATTGTATATCTTTGGCTCCTTTGTCAAATACAAGTTGCCTATAGGTATATGGTTCTATTTCTGGGTCTTCTATTCTGTTCCACTGATCTTCTGGTATGTATGTTTTTGTGCTAGTACCAAGCAGTTTTTGTTACTATGGCTCTATAGTGAGTTTGAAGTCTGGTATTGTAATACCAGCAGCATTGCTCTTTTTGCCTAGAATTGTTTTGGCTATTCTAGGTCTTTTCTTGTTCCATATGAATCTTTGGATTATATCTTCAATTTCCATAAAGAATGTCTTTGGGATTTTGATGGGGATTGCATTGAATTTGTATATCAGTTTTGGCAGTATAGCCATTTTCACTATGTTGATTCTCCCTAGCCATGATCATGGGATGTCTTTCCATTTCCTTGTGTCCTCTTTAATTTCTTTCATTAGGCTTTTATAATTTTCATTGAATAATTCCTTTACTTCTTTGGTTAAGTATATTCCTAAGTATTTTATTCTTTTGGGGGTTATTGCGAATGGGATCATTTTCTTGATTTGGCCTTCTGTTTGTGTATTGTTGGTGTACAAGAAGGCTACTGACTTCTGAAGGTTGATTTTCTATCCTGCCACTTTGCTAAAGTGGTTTATTAATTCTAGTAGTTTGGGAGTGGAGTTTGTTGGGTCACTCAAGTAGAGGATCATGTCGTCTACGAATAAGGATTGTTTAATTTCTTCTTTCCCTATGTGGATCCCTTTGATGTCCTTTTCTTGTCTTATTGCTCTGGCTAAGGGTTCCAGCACTATATTGAAGAGAAGTGGAGAGAGTGGGCATCCCTGTCTAGTTCCTGATTTTAAGGTGAATGGTTCCAGTCTTTCACCATTTAGTATAATACTGGCTGTAGGTTTTTCATATATGGTTTCACTATTTTGAGGAATGTACCTCTTATTCCTATTTTTTCTAGTGCTTTCAACATGAATGGATGTTGTATTTTGTCAAATGCCTTCTCCGTGTCCAGAGAAATTATCATATGATTCTTATCTTTAGCTCTATTGATATGATGTATTACATTGATTGATTTGCGAATGTTAAACCAGCCTTGCATTTGTGGGAT
Source organism: Megascapheus bottae (assembly GCF_031878675.1). Lineage (NCBI taxonomy): Eukaryota > Metazoa > Chordata > Mammalia > Rodentia > Geomyidae > Megascapheus > Megascapheus bottae. The sequence continues at coordinate 1,827,357 of NC_143520.1, read as the reverse complement.
GAAGCCCACTTGATCATAGTGTATGATTTTTTAAATTTGTTTCTGGATTCTGTTGGCTAATATTTTATTGAGGAGTGTAGCATCTGTGTTCATTAGAAAGATAGGTCTGTAGTTTTCTTTTTTTGTTGGGTCTTTCCCTGGTTTGGGGATGAGAGTAATATTAGCTTCATAAAATGAGTCTGGTATTGCTCCTTCTGTTTCTATTTCTCGGAAGAGTTTCAAGAGTATAGGTGTTATTTCATCTTTAAATGTCTTGTAGAATTCCGCAGTGAAACCATCTGGACCTGGGCTTTTTTTGGTTGGCATTTCCCTGATTGCTTCCACAATTTCGTTGTAAGAAATTGGTCTGTTCAATTTGTTTACCTCATCGTTGTTTAGTGTGGGTAGCCTATATTTATTTAAGAAATCATCCATTTCTACTAGATTTTCTTGTTTCTTTGAATATAGGCCTTGGTAGTACCTATTCATTATGGACTGGATTTCTTGGGACTCAGTTGTGATTGTTCCCGTGGGGTCTCTAATCTTGTTTATTTGAGTCTCCCCTTTCCTTTTTTTTTTGATTAATCTTGCCAAGGGTCTGTCAATTTTGTTGACTCTTTCAAAGAACCAACTTTTTGATTTATCAGTTTTGTGTATAGTAGATCTTATTTCAATCTCTGTAATTTCTGGTTTTATTTTTGTTGTTTCTGTCCTTCTAGCTGTTTTAGAATTAACTTTTTCTTGCTCCTCTAGGTGTTTCCGTTTTTTTTTAAGGTTATTTACGTGCTCTTCTTCTGTCTTTTTAATATGCACTCATAGTGTGATAAATTTGCCTCTTAGAACTGCCTTTGCTGTGTCCTATAAGTTTCTTTCTGATGTTTCTTGATTGTCATTACATTCAAGGAAGTTTTTAATTTCATTTCTGATCTGATCTGTTACCCAGGAGTTATTCAGAAACGTGTTGTTCAGTTTCCATGTGATTGAATGTTTTTTTACTTTGACTGCATTGTTCAGAATTAGTCTGACTCCACTGTGGTCTGATAGGATGCATGGGATTATATCAGTCCTCTTGTATCTGCTTAAGTTTTCTGTATGCACTATTATATGATCTATTTTGGAGTGTGTTCCATGTGCTGCTGAGAAAAATGTAAAAAGTTTCGCTGTTGGGTGGAAGACTCTGTGTATATCTGTTAAGCCCAGCTGGGCTATGGTGTCATTTAAGTCGAGGGTGTCTTTGCTTAACTTTTGTTGAGTTGACCTGTCATTTGTTGAGAGTGGAGTATTGAGGTCACCGACAATGATTGTGTTTCAGTCTATCTTGTTCTGTAGTTCTAAAAGAGTTTGTTTGACGAATTTGGGTGCTCCCGTGTTGGGGGAGTAGATGTTTATAACTGTAATATTATGGGCATGGATTGTACCCTTTACTAATATATAATGGCTGTCTCTATCTTTATGTACTGATTTTCCTGAGAAGTTAATTTTGCCGGAGATTAGGATTGCTACTCCTGCTTTTTTGCATGGTACATTGGAGTGGAAAATTCGTTTCCAGCCTTTCACTTGGAATTTGTTTCTGTCTTTGGCAGTGAGGTGTGTCTTTTGGAGGCGACATATGGATGGGTGGTGTTTCTTAATCCAGTCTGCTGCTCTGTGTCTTTTGATTGGATTGTTCAGCCCGTTCACGTTTAGGGAGATTATGGAGAAGTGGTCAGTGTCCATTGTTGTTATTTATTTTTACTTCTAAGTTTCTTTCTCTTTTTTCCCCTTTTGTATTTAGTGAATTATAGATGTTTGCTTCTTGAAGGAGGTTCTTGATGTTCTACAATTTGTTCTCGGTTAATTAGTATTCTTTGTAATGCTGGTTTAGTGTGCACGTATTCATAAAGCTTCTCTTTGGAGTGAAATATTCTTGTTTCTCCCTCAAATGTAAATGCTAGTTTTGCTGGATATATCAGTCTGGGTTGGCAGTTGTTGGTCTTCAGGACATCAATGATGTTTTTCCAAGCTTTTCTTGCATTTAGGGTTTGCGTGGAGAGATCTGCTGTAATTCGAATGTTCTTCCCATTGTAATATAGCTCCTTCTTTGTTTTTGCAGCATTTAAGATCAATTCCTTGGTATTCAGGTCTAATGTCTTTACTATGATATGTCTAGGTGAGTTCCTTCTAGGATCTTGCCTGCTTGGGGTCCTGAAACCTTCAATAATGTGAGTATTTTCCCTTTTGAAGTTGGAGAAGTTCTCTGCTATGATTTTGGTGAATAAAGGTTGCATACCTTTGTCCTGGAATTCAGCCCCCTCCTCAATCCCTATTATACGAAGATTAGACTTCTTTGCTGCATCTGCCAGTTCCTGGAGCTCTCTCTGGTAGATTCTGACTGATTTTTCCAAGATGGTGATTCTCTGTTCCAGCTCTTGTGTTTTGTCTTCCATTTCTTTTGTTTTTTTTTTTTTTTGGCCCCCTTCTCTTTCTGGCCCCGCTCGCTCCGGCCCCACTCGCTCCGGTCAGGCTCGCTCCCTCACGCTCCTGGCCCCCGCTCGCTCCGGCCCGCTCGCTCCGGCCCGGCTCGCTCCCGCACGCTCCGGCCCTGCTCGCTCTGGCCCCGCTTGCTCCGGCCACCACTCGATTGGGCTCTGTTCACTTCATCTCAGCTCGCTTCTTTCGCTCTCTGTCGCCATCGCAGTCTTGTCTCTGCCACTTCCGGCTTGGTTGTGTATGTGGGATACCGAGGAATCGAACCTGGGTCCTTGTGCATGCTAGGCAAGCACTTTAACCGCTAGGCCAAACTCCCGGGCCCTTGTCTTCCATTTCTGATGTTCTATTCTCCATCTCCGTCAATCTGCTACTTAATGCCTCCAGTTTTGCTTGAAGTGTGGACGCTGAGCTGATCATGTCTGCTCTGAGGGTATTAATCTTTTTTTTCCATTTCTCTTTTGAATTCGAGGAGCTCTTTGGAGATTTCCTGCTTATGTTCCTGCAATTATTTTTGGAATTCTGTTTTAATCTCTTTAGTCATGTCACAATCATCTCCTTGAATAGGGTCATGTTTTGTGTCTCTTCAGGTGTCATTTCTTGAGATGGTGACATCTCTCTCCTCCCTTCGCTCTTGTTGCCTTTTGGGCTTTGCGTGGGACTATGATTATTTATGTATGTTGTGATTCTTCTTTGAGTTCTCCTCGGCATCTAGAACTGTTGTTGTAGTTCGCTCTGTGGTCAGTAGGTAGTGGTCTTTGCTTGGATTGGGACTGTGATTCTGGGAGTATGTGAATACCTGTGGTTCTCAGCCAAATTGATTCCTCTGCTGACGATGTCAGAGTTTTTGTAGGTGTTCGGTCAATTTCCAGAGGCTGTGTGCTGCTGTACGACTACCTCTCAGCCCAGCCAGTGGCCTCAGAGTGGGATGGATCTGCGAGCTTTGGTCTCAGCGTGCTGGGCAGATGGTTGGTTTTCCTGTGCTGCTTCTAGGGGTGGGCCCCCAGCCAAGGGTCTGGGGTTTGGGAGTTTCCAGGGGCTCTCAGCAGGACCTGCGGCTGTCCACTCTGTTCCCAGGGGCGGGGCCCAGCTGAGGACGTGAGCTCCAAGGGCGGAGCCACGCCTTTCTGATTCTCAGCAGCTTGGCTGCTGGTCGGCCCTTCAGTTCCCTGCTGCTTTGTCAGAGAGTCTGTGACTGTGGGGGGGGGGGGTCCCTCGGTGCTGTCTTGCTCAGGATTCCAGCTGGAGAATGCCCGGCTCAAGATTTGAGGGGGACAGATGCTGGCTTCTATTGTCCTGTACACCCCACCCGCTGTTGTAAGGCAGGGACACAGTGCTCCCCGCTCTCCAGACCCAGTGGCCTGGGAAAGGAACCAGGTGGGCGGGTGGGAGCTGGGTCACCCCTGCCTCCCCTGGTGGGGTGCTGGGTCTTGGCGTAGCCCTCCTGTCAGTCTCCAGTCTGAGGCCTGGGAGAGGAACCTGGTGGGCTGGTGGGGACTGGGACACCTCTGCCTCCCTTGGTGGGGTGCTGGGTCTTAGCGCCTCCCGCCTGTCAATCTCCAGCCTTTGGCCTGGGGGAGGGGGCTGTTGAGGGAAGGGACAGGATTCTAAATTCCTTGCCCCCCTGCTCCTGCTCTTCTCAGGCGGGGTGGAGGGGTCTGAGTTAAGTTCTATGGCTTGGCACCCGCTCTGTGTTTGGGGGCCCGCTGCAGTACTCACGCCTCTGTGTTCGTCTGTGGGTGCTGCACGGTGTTGGATTATCCTTCACTCCCCTCGGATCTCCGCCGCCACTTGTGATCCGCGTCTGGGTTCCGTTCCTTGCTGTTCTGGTTCCGCGTCTGGCTGGGTTCCGCTGCTTCTGTGGCTCCCTGACCCGGTTTCCCGGCCCGGCGCAGCTTGGCCCGGCTCCCTCCACCGCCCCCTCTGCAGCGGCTCTTCTCGGCTCGGAGCTGGCGCGGTGGGAGAGGGGTCCTCACGTTCCGAATTCTTTGAGAAAGTTGGATGTGAGCTTTATCTGGATTTCTTTTCCAGTTTGGGTCCTTTTCTGTTGCTTCTTGAGTTTGTTGTTGTGGATTTCTTAAGGTAATTGATTCGTGGGACTCCCTGGTTCTCTCTTTTTGTGAGAGAGAGCTAGGCAGCGTCCCTATTGTCTCGGTGCCATCTTCCTCCACTAGGACCTAAGACCTGCATCTTAATTCTTAAAGGAGACATCTGATATTTTTGATTAGGTCATTATTTACAGGTAAACATACCTTTTCTTATGTAGGCTTTATTAAGAATTATGACTTTTATTTGGTCTCCTGAAAGAGACAAGTAAGTAGTCATGTGACTGGTAGCATAGTGCCAAGCAGGAGGAAGAACTGTGTAAGTTTAAATAATCTGTCTCATGTAAGGAAGGTTTTTTGTTTTTTGGGTTTTTTTTTTTTGGTGGGTCTTGGGGCTTGAACTTTCCCTCGGTGTTGTCCCTGACCTCTTCAGCTCAAGGCGCCCTACCCTTAAGCCAAACTCCACTTTCTGCTTTCTAGAGGTTAACTGAAGAGTCTCAGGTCCTTTAGTGCCCAGACTGGCTTTGAACCTTGATCCTCAGATCTCAGCCTCCTCAGTAGTTAGAATTACAAGTGTGAGCCACCTCACCCGGCTTACACTGATTTTTTTTAATGATCAATGAATGTATATTTCTAGTAGCGGTTCGGAGTTCCAGTTGCTTTATATCCTTGCTATCAATTGGTAGAGTTAGAATTTTCTCCTTATACTTTAATTGTCTTACCAGGGAATAGTGCTTTCTCTAGTGATTAGTGATAATGAGCATCTTTTTATACTCTCATTGCTACCTGGGTCTATTCCATGATGAAATGTCTGTTAAAATCTTTTTTTCCCCTTCAAAATTAGAGTTTTAAAAAAGTATCTGACTTTGTGAGTTCTTCTTATAGTTTAATTGTGATTATTATATAAATAACTTGAAAGATATTCTCATTTGTGGCCTTTTTCCCTTTCTTTTGAATATTTTTAATTTTGATAAGGATATATCACCTTTCTTTCTTTCGGGCAGATCGGAGCTCTTTGGGCTCAAAGCTGGTGCTCTATCACGTCAGAGTCACATGGACTTTCTTGCCTGGGCTGGCCTCAGATCTCAGCTTCCTAGTACCAAGGATTACAGATGTGAGCCACTGATGCTGAGTTTTAATTTTTGTTTTATGCATCATACTTTTACTATCATGACTAAGTTTAATGTATACCTATGATGTGAGCCAGCCATTCTAATCCGGATGTTTACTCAATTCAAATGAAACTGAAAGACTTATACCTGAATGCTAACAACACTTCGTTTGCAATGACACATTCTGTACCTAATCTATTCATCTATCAACCATTGAAGGGATGAACAAATAATGATTTCCTATACAATAGAACACAATTTAACAGCAAAAGCAAAAATCTCCATAAATATGACAGTATTTGTAGATCTTAGAATAACTGTGGTGAATGAAAGCATCCCAAATCTGTTATACTATACTTTCATATATATGAAATTATAAAAAACATGTTCATCTATCATGCAAAAACTCAGTTAGGCAGCTGCCTGAATCAAGGGGCAGGAAGGGACATGTTAAACATTTGGAGGTGGCAAACGTGTTCACTATTTGATAGTGGCATATTTTTTTGCTACATTGTAGCATATTGCATACTCTGAGTATATATCTTTTATTACCTGCCAGTAGCTTCCTCTCTAGCATTATAGTGAATTCTTACAAAATTCCAGTGTTTAATTATCTCTTATAGTTATCTGGAAGAATCTAATATTTTACAAACTAAAATGCAATTTTAGCCATACACTTTAAGCTTCCTAGACTGGGCTACAAGGGTGGCCTAGGGGTAGATTCCTTACCTAGCATGCACAAAGCCCTGGGTTCAATTCCTTGGTACTACAAACACAGAAAAAGCCAGAGTGGTATGCTAGCTCAGAAAGAGTGCCTAGACTCTCAGTGCAAGACCCAAGACTGGGGAAAAAAATAGGAAAAAAACTGACAAAACTTCTCTCAGACTGATAAGAACAGATATGTTATCACTGAGAGAAATATCTATTTTGGAAAAATGAGTTTTTGTTCCTATTAGTGAGACTGTTTGTTATGTATTCACATGTATATGTACATGCATATACATTTGCATATGTATATATGGAGACTATTTAGAGAGATATTGAAAGGAACAGAAAGAGAGAAAGAGAAAGTGAGGGGAAAAGGAGTAGAGAGAGAAAGAGGTGGAAAAGAAAAGGAAAGAATAAGAAAAAACCTAAGGGCCAAGAAAGATAAATTGTAATGTACTACACAAAACCTAACTGTGAGTTTAAAAAAAAGAGGCAGTGTAAATGAGTTATTTGTAGCCAATTTAATAGTAGAATTTAGGACAAATGGTAGAGATAATTAGGAGAAATTCAGGAGAAAATTCAGATATTTACTCTCCAGAAATGAGCTTCAGAATTCACTTAGTACTTACTTAATAAAGGAGTTTGAGAGACAGTGATGAATAAGAAGTGGACCATTAAGTATAATAAAGTACTGGTAATATACACAGACAGATTAATGATGACAATGACAATGTCACTTGTGATAAGTGCAAAGGCAATTGCACTTTTTGTGCATTCATTTAAACTTCTTTCTAATTGCCCTTCTCTAGCTTGAACTCAAAAGATTATCTAAAAAAATGTCTGATGCATGTCAGGGCCCTCTCTACTGTGGTGACAGTAAATATAATTACCAAATAACCATTAAAAGCTAGCTTAGAAGAAAACAGGAAGAAAGGGCACTATCCATGTGACACCTTAGTATATAAATTATTTGTGAGAAATGTTTCAAAGATGAGCTATTGCTATGTGTTTGGTTAATTAAATGTGCTTACAAAGTAAGTTAATTGTAAGAGTTATCCAACCCTCTCACTATTGTAGAAATATAATGAATAGACAAAAACTTTTTAGATTCTACTGTAATGATCTGGCATAAAACAGGTCATTATTATTGACTGAGTATTAACTGAAAAATGTGATAAAAGTTATGCTTAATGTTAAGCAAAAAGTTACTTACTTTCCCTTTTTTATTTTTCATATATTTTTTCCATATATTTTTATTGTAATTAAAAGAAGGGTTACACTATATTCACCAGATAGAAGGTGCACAACTTCACAAATATTGATACCCTTTCTCATGTCTTGGTCTCCATTTCCCTCCTCCCATCCCCACCCCTAATTTTGTTTTCCACCCTTCCCTATCTGATTTCAAAAAAATCAAATAAGCATACTACAATATAACAAGGTAAATGAAATAAGAACACATACAATATAACAAGGTAAAATACTAAAACTATATGAGAAAACCAAGGGACAGCAAAAGAGATGAGATAACATAGTACATTAAGGACAACAATCACTCATTTCATGGCTTTTGTTTCTATATCCTAGAGGTCCTTTCATTTAGTGTCATAGTATACGGCCTTATGTATCTAGATTTTTCCCTATTGTAAATCTCTGCTAGGAGAGCCCAAGGTTTCTACTGATTATGACGAATGAGGAAAACCATTGAGCCTAAGTTCCTTTGAGTCTGGCTTAGTTCACTTAATATGATTTTTTCTAAGTCTTTCCATTTCCTAACAAATGGGGCGATGTCATTCTTTCTGACAGCAGCATAGAATTCCATTGTGTACAAATACCACAACTTGTTGATCCACTCACCTACAGAGGAACATCTGGGTTGGTTCCATATCTTTGCTATGGTAAATAGTGCTGCAATGAACATTGTTGTGCTGGTGAATTTAGTATGTCCTTGTTTCTGGATGATTGGGTAAATGCCAAGTAATGGAATTGCTCGGTCATAGGGGAGTTCAATGTTTAGTCTTTTGAGGAACTGCCATACTGCTTTCCATAGTGGTTGAACGAGTTTGTACTCCCACCAACAGTGTAGTAGTGATCCCTCCTGGCCACATCCCCTCCAGCATCTGTTGTTAGTAGTTTTCTTGATCCTGGCCATTCTAACTGGAGTGAGGTGGAATCAAAGTTGTTTTGATTTGCATTTCTTTTATGACCAGAGATGTCGAGCATTTCTTCATGTGTTTATAGGCCAATATTCTTCAGAGAAGACTCTCTTTAAGTCTTTGGTCCATCTTTTAATGGGATGGTTGTTTCTTTGGAGATTAGCTTTAGTGATTCAATTTTTTGAGCTGTTGATACATTTTAGATATGAGGCCTTTATCTGTTGTCTGGTTAATGAAGATCTTCTCCCACTCTGTAGGCTTTCCAGTTAATTTGCTAGCTATGTCCTTTGTCATACAGAAGCTCTGCAGTCTAATGCAGTCCCACTTATCCAGACTTGCTCTGATTTGTTGTGTTTTCTTTGTCCTTATTAAGAAAGTTTCAACCTATGCCAAGGAGACCTAGTATATCTCCTATCCCTTCTTGTAAAGTTTTCAGTGTATCTGCTTTTAGCTCCAGTTCTTTGATCTATTCGAAGTTAATCTTGGTGCAGGGTGAGGAAGAAGGTTCCAACTTTAGTTTTCTGCAGTTGCTTAACCAGGTCTTCCAGCACCACTTGTTGAAGAGGCTGTCTTTCTTCCATTCTATTTTCTGGGCACCCTTATCAAGATTAGGTGGTCATAGGTCTGTGGGTTAATATCTGGGTCCTGATTTCTATTCCATTGGTCTTCAGGCCTGTTCTTGTGCCAGTATCAAGCTGTTCTGGTAACTATAGCTCTGTAATAGAGCCTAAAGTTTGGTTTTGAAATTCCTCCTGCACTGTTCTTTCTGCTGAGAATTGTTTTTGCTACATGGGGTCTTTTATTATTCCATATGAAATTTTGGGTTGACGCTTCTATTTTTTTAAAGAATGAAATTGGGTATTGATGGTGTTGCGTTGAAATTGTCGATAGCCCTTGGCAAGATTGCAATTTTCATGATGTTATTTCTTCCAATCCAGGAGAATTGGAGGTTTTTCCATTTCCTCAGTTTTGCTTTAATTTCCTTTTTCAGGGTTTTAAAGTTTTCATCAAAAAGGTTCTTTACATTCTTAGTTAAGTTAATTCCTAGGTACTTTATTTTCTTTGAGGCTATTGCAAAAGGAGTTGCCTTTCTGATTGTTGTCTCATTCCTCTCATTGTTGGAATATAGGAAGGGAGTTGATTTTTGAGCCTTAATTTTATACCCTGCTACCTTGCCAAAGTTTTGAATCAGCTCAAGGAGCTTGGGAGTGGAGTCTATAGGATTCTTTAAATACAGAATCATGTCATCTGCAAAGAGGGATAGTTTTATTTCCTCTTTCCCTACTTGGATCCCCTTTATGCTTGCTTCTTGCCTTATTGCACTGGCTAGGAATTCTAATACTATGTTAAAGAGGAGTGGAGAGAGTGGGCATCCTTGTCTCATTCCTGCTTTTAGAGGGAATGGCTTTAGCTTTTCACCATTAAGTATAATACTAGCTGTGTGTTTGTCATACACAGCCTTTATTATATTGAGGAATGTTCCATGGATTCCTAGTTTCTCCAGAGCTTTTAGCATAAAGAGGTGTTGGATCTTGTCAAATGCCTTTTCCGCATCTATTGAGACAATCATGTGATTCTTGTCCTTGTTCCTGTTGATGTGTTGAATTATATTAATTGATTTGCATATATTGAACCAGCTTTGCATCCCTGTGATTAATCCTGTTTTATCATAGTGTATAATTTTTTTGATGAGTTGTTGTAGACGGTTAGCCAGTATTTTGTTGAGAAGTTTTGCACCAGTATTCATCAAAGAAATGGGTGTATAGTTTTCTTTCTTTGATGAATCGCTGTCTGGTTTGGGGATGAGGGTTATACTGGCTTCATAGAATGAGTTTGGCAAATAGCCTTAATTTTCAATTTCATTGAAGAGCTTGAGGATTATTGGCGTGAGCTCTGCTTTGCAGACCTTATAGAATTCCGCTGTGAATCCATCAGGCCCTGGGCTTTTCTTGGATGGTAGGTCTCTTATTGCCATTTTTATTTCAGTACTTGAAATAGGTCTGTTTAGTTGGATTGGGTCTTCATGGTTCAGTGTGTATGTTAATATTGGATCGAAAGTCATCCATTGCTTCTAGATTCTCAAATTTGTTGGCATAAAGGTTCAAAAATATTCTCTCTTGATGCTCTTGTTCTTGGTAATTTCTGTCTTGATATTACCATTCTCATTTGTGATTTTGTTTATTTGGGTGTGTTCCCTTCTTGTTTTAGTAAGATTTGCTAAGGGCCTGTTAATTTTGTTAATTTTTTCAAAGAACCAACTTCTTGTTTTGTTGGTTGTTTCTATAGTTTTTTTTGGACTCCATTTAATTCTGCTATGATTTTAATAATTTGCTTCCTTCTACTTGGATTAGGGTTGGTTTATTGCTCTTTTTGCACGAGCTTAAGATGGGACATTAAATTGTGGGTTTGCGATTTTTCTAATTTGATAATGTAGTCGCTCAGAGCTATAAATTTTCCTCTGAGTACTGCCTTGGCTGTGTCCCAACGGAGCTGGTATTTTGTGTGCTCCTTTTTGTTATATTTCATAAACTGTTGAATTTCTGTTCTGATGTCCTCAATGACCCATTGGTGATTCAACAATGTGTTGTTCAGTCTTCATGAGTTACAGGGTTTTCGTTGGTGGAGATTGGTGTTCAGTTCCAATTTGATGCCCTAGTGGTCTGAGAGAATGCAGAGAATAATTCAAGTGTTTCTGAATCTGCCCTAAAATTTGGTCTGCTGAAAAAAAAAACATATATTGTGATGTTTCTGGGTGAAATAATCTGAAGATGTCTGTTAGATCTAGTTGGTCTACGCAGTTGTTTAATTCTGAGGTTTCTCTGTTGAATTTTTGCCTGGTTGATCTGGCCATAGGTGAGAGTAATGTGTTAAAGTCACCAACAATCACTGTGTTTTGATCTATGTGTGGTTTGGGTGACTTACTTTCCCTTTTTATCTTGATTTGTTCGTGGCTTAATGGCTTAAAATCAGGGCTTGGGCTCTGTCCCTAAGTAGTTTCTTTTTCTTTCCTCAAGGCTAGTGCTCTACCACTTGAGTCATAGTTCCATTTCATTTTCTTCTTATTATTCTTCTTATTTTATTATTTTGAGTAATTTATTGGAGATGAGTTTCACAGACATTTCTGCTCAGGCTGACTTTGAATCACAATACTCAGATCTCAGCCTCATGAATAGTGAGGATTATAGGTGTGAACCATAAGCACCTGGCTTGTAAATTTCTTTTGATTACAAAATGATAATTTAGAGAATTGGATGATTTAGATAATTGGACATAAATATTCTTTAGCTTTCAATCCTACTATTTAGGTGTATTTGTCAATATTTTTGCATAGCTTTTTTTAGGCTTTTCAGCAATACTTAATTATTGGATTAAAAATATGTCTATTTTTATTTGGTGCTTATTGTTTTATACACTGTCCTAATTTAATAATATCAACTCACCTTGCTTGGTAATATATCTTTGCATGCTCTCCTTGGACAATAACATTGTCAGGAGCCTCAGTTATGCTTCTTTGTTTTGTCCACTTATTATTCCTCTGAAAACTCTTATAATATATGCATGTATTTATGCATGAGGAGCTTTCTATAGCATTATATAAAAGCAGTGAAAACAGGTATTAGTCATTTCGTTCTTCTAAATGGATAATCATAAAAGTCAAAAGTAGTACTCCCAGAGAAGATCTTCACTAACCATACAACAGACAAAGACCTCATATCTAAAATATATCAACAGTTCAAAAAATTGAATCACTCCAAAACTAATCTCCAAAGTAACAACCATTCCATTAAAAGATGGGCCAAAGACTTACAGAGAGTCTTCTCTGAAGAAGAAATAAGAATGGCCTATAGACACATGAAGAAATGCTCAACATCTCTGGTCATAAAAGAAATGCAAATCAAAACAACTCTAAGATTCCACCTCACTCCAGTTAGAATGGCCAGGATCAAGAAAACTAATAACAACAGATGCTGGAGGGGATGTGGCCAGGAGGGATCACTACTACACTGTTGGTGGGAGTGCAAACTCATTCAACCACTATGGAAAGCAGTATGGCAGTGCCTCAAAAGACTAAACATAGAGCTCCCCTATGACCCAGCAATTCCACTTGGCATTTACCCAACCATCCAGAAATAAGGGCATACTAAATCCACTAGCACAATGATGTTCATTGCAGCACTATTCACCATAGCAAAGATATGGAACCAACCCAGATGTCCCTCAGTCGATGAGTGGATGAACAAGATGTGGTATTTATACACAATGTAATTCTATGCTGGTGTCAGAAAGAATGACATCGCCCCATTTGTAAGAAAATGGGAAGACTTAGAAAAAATCATATTAAATGAAGTAAGCCAGACTCAAAGGAACAAAGGCTCAATGTCTTCCTTCATTTGTCTTAATCAGTAGAAACCTTGGGCTCTCCTAGTAGAGATTTACAATAGAATAAAATCTAGAGACATTAGGCCAAATAGTACAACACTAAATGTAAGGACCTCCAGGATAAGGAAACAAAAGCCAAATAATGAGTGACTGTTTTCCTTAATGTACTGTGTTATCGCTGATGTCTTTTGCCATCCCTTGGTTATCTCATATTGTTACAATTTTTCACCCTGATACCTGATATATTTTATTTGTGTTTAATTGGTTATTTGAAATTGGATAGGGAAGGGGGGAAAATCAAGAGAAGTGGGAGGAGGGTGGGAGGGAAATGGGGACCATGTCATGAGAAAGGGTATCAATGTTTGTGAAGTTATGCACCTTCTGTCTGGTGAATAAAGTGTATCCCTTCTATTAATCACAATAAAAATTATAAAAAATAGTTCTCCCAGGAATCATTAATATTAATACACATGTATATAATTTATGAATGGAAACATTAATAAAAGTTAATAAACTAAGACACACATACATGTATGGGCAACATAATCTATATGGCCACATTTATATATATTTATGTATTTTTGCAGAATGTTGGTCTGGCTTTCCAAAGGCAAGTTTCGTGTTGGGAAAATATTATAAAAACAAGAGATGTTACTACAATTTTTTTTCATCATAACACATTCTGGAGACAATGTACAAAATGCTTATTCTGGCTCACAGTTTTGGAGCTTCTATCCCACAGATAATTAGCCCTGCTATTTAAGGGCCTGTAAAGATACAATATGATGGAACTGAGTAAAACTGCTCACCTTGCAGTCAGGAATCAAAAGAAGAAATGGCTTGGGAACTACTGTTATCTTTTAAGGCACATTCTTCAAGGCTGAAAGACCTCACTCTAGGCTCTACCTCTTAAGGTTCCACCATCTACTAATAATCCTAGCTACTCAGGAACCTGAGTTCTGAGGACAGCATGATTCAAAGCCAGTCAAGGCAGGAAATACCTATGTCTCCACTTGAGTACCAAGTAAGCTGAAAGTGGATCTGTAGCTAAAGAGGTAGAAAATGTGCTTTGAGCATGGGGAAGCCCAGGGATACTGTCCAGGCTCTCAGTTTGAGCCTCAGGACCAGACTCCCTTCCCACTCCTCCCCTATGCACTCACAGGTTTCACTATCTCCCAATAATGCCACTCAGGGATGAAGCTTCAAATCATGAGACTAAGACCAAAGTTATAGTCAATGCTTTCTTTTTATTTTATTTTTTTATATTGTCAGGGTAATGTATAGAGGGATTACAGTTACATTCATCAGGTAGTGGGTGCATTACTTCTTGTACATTGATACCCCTTCTTATGTTTAGTAAATGTTTTCTTAAAAGAAATGGTTTTTAAGGCCCTGACTACAATTTGAGTTAGTTTTATTGAAGGTTTGTAGTTGGAAACATCTGTCATTTGGAAGAATGTATGTTTAAAAGGAGCAAATCCGAGGAAACCCACAGATGGAAGGTCAACTCCACCATAATTCAATGCTGTTCTTCATCGACTTGGACATTCTAGTTAAGCTTTTAGGAAAAGATTCTAGTTCAGTCACTGTGCTTTATAAAAGTCCTGTAACTACTAGAATTGCGAGAAAGAAACTGTATATTTAGAATTATCACACAAATGAACAGAGCTTATAGCTATTGAAAATAGTTTAATTAAATGAGTTTTGTTCTAAAACATTTGAAATACTTCTTGCTATTTCATTGGGGGAAAATTCAAATGTGTATGATTACGTATTGTAAGTTGTATTCTTAAGAGCTACAGATAAATTATATTCATTCAAATTAATAAGTTGTCCTTGAAAAAGTAACCTTGGTGTTTGATAGGTTACTTTGTTGTTTAATCATTTCTAATTAGTATGTTGACCCCAACACCAGAATTTAAATATAGTGGAAAAAATGTGTATTAGCAAGTTTCAATTACAGAAAAATGCAATAATTTCTTCTTTTATGGGTTCACATTTTCATAATTATAGCATACTAATTTAGAAATGTACTGAATGCATTTTTTCCCATGTCCTTGGAAGCCATGGTAATAGATTGTGGCAAAGGTTGTAACTTTTTTTCATTATTCTTTGCTAACTTAATAAAATCCTTAGTGTTGGCTAGTGAAATTGCCACCCATTAATGGGGATTAGAGATGGCAAATGAAGCATGAAAAGAAATGTGTGTGTATGTGTGTGTGTGTGTGTATGTGTATGTGTGTGTGTATGTGTGTATGTGTGTGTATGTGTGTGTGTATATGTGTGTGTATATGTGTGTGTGTATGTGTGTGTATGTGTGTGTATGTGTGTGTGTATATGTGTGTGTGTATGTGTGTATGTGTGTGTATGTGTGTGTATGTGTGTGTGTATGTGTATGTGTGTGTATGTGTGTGTATGTGTGTGTATGTGTGTGTATGTGTGTGTGTGTATGTGTGTGTGTGTGTGTGTGCGCACTATAAGGAGGCATCTTTCTTAATCTCTTTGTACATGTACCTAAGATACATATAAAAATATAGTTGTGGGCATCCTAATTCTTAGTATGAAACCTATTGAGAAACCAAGAGCCTGGAAAATCCATACTACCATAATTGTGCTAGCATTCTGCAAGTATTTTGTTGCCTAGCTTTAGGAACATTGAGAAACATACAAACTTTAAATTGTTATTTTTCAATTTCAATGTTACCAGAATTAAAATAAATACTCATGATTCATAATTCCACGGTAAGCTTTTTCTATATTTATATGAATACATAACTATATTTTTATCTAAGATAATACATTGTATTTGATATAATATTGTATTGTATTTATCATAAGTAGAGAAATTAATGATGTGACATAAGTCAGAGGCATTAAATTATTTACTAAAATATATTTTACTTAAGTAGTTATTCAAGGGAGTTTCCATTCCACAAAGCAGATTATGAAATATGATGCATCCTGATCAATGTAACCCCTTCGTCTTTTTCCCAATCCAACCCTTCCATTTCCTTAATTTTGTGTAAGTTATACAGTGAACTTTTTTATGTTTAAAAAAGTTTATTTAAATACTATTAAAAATGCACATCGATGTTCCGTGAATGTACCCGAGCCGTCGATGTTATTGGTGCATATACCAGTATGCTTCCTCACCATCCATCACCCTGGCGTTTCTACCCATTTCTACCTAATGAATTCCTTATATTCCTGATATATGTTAAAATATTTTATCTATTATGTCTAAAAATGTAATGCCTAGTAATTTTTTTCTTTCAAATGAGAAATATATTTATGAGCAAGTAAATCGATGCTTCAATTGAACATATTTTAATGTTGGCTCATTATTTTGACATTTATCTGTCACTAGAACATTAAGGAAAATTGAAATTACCCCTTGGTATACAGTGAACTTTTTCACTGAATTCATCTCCCTTCCTCTCTTTATTATTCTGTACTATGTGTATTCTTGATGATGGTCATTCTGTTTGGGGTGACATGGAATTGCAATGTTGATCTTGATGATATATTCTTAGATCATAAAGGGAATCACAGTGGAAAGCATTTCACTGAGGTGAAAATTAACCTACAGCTATCATCTCATCACTTATGTATGGTGCTATAGAAAATATATTGATTTTTGTCCAACAATCATTGGTTTGCTGGTTAAAAACTTGAATTTTCTCCCAGATCCTGCTATTCAGATATATGGGTGCTGGAAAGTAACAAAGGAAACTCATGCTCTAATAGTAAATAATACTGTAGTATTTAGGCATGTAAATAGGCTTGAAGCATTATAATTCTAGTTTCTAAATTATTACCAATTTGTGTATGAAACAAAGTATCTTTTGATTCTAAGGTTCACTAACTGCACAATAGAACTGGTGTCACAATTACAGTAATAAAATATCTGCCTTAAATTACTCTTGAGAAAAAACATTGCTTGACGCTCATGTGGTCTTTTCACTTGCTAGACTGGTATATTCCAACTTGTTCCTGACCTCTGTCCCATTTTTTTTCATGTGTGTGTATGTATGTGTGTGTGTGGCATGCACACATACATGATACTAGGGCTTAAAGTCAGGACCCGGGAGCTATGCCTTAGGTTTTCCACTGAAGGCTGGTAGTCCACCACTTGAGCCACATCTCTATTTCTGGCTTTTTTGGAGGTTAATTATATATTTATATGAGTCCCATGGGCTTTCCTACCTGGAGTTGAATGGAGCTGTGATCCTCAGATCTCAAGCTTTTGAGTAGCTGATATTACAGGCATGAACCACCAGTGTCTAGCTAGTCTAGCTTTTTGCTGGTTATTTTGGAAATAAATTACCTGAACTTTTTTGGTTAGGCGGGCTTATAGCCACAGTCCTTCCTCATTACAACCTACCGAGTAGCCGGGATTAAAGCATGTGCCCAAAACACTCACTTCATGAAAACCAAGAAGGTAATGTTTCTGTAAACTTGGGATTACAGATACAGAGTAATCTTCCCTACCAACTTTCGTAATTTTCCTCTCTCTTTTTTGTGATAGCTGTATGGAATCTTTCTCAGAATACCCTTATAAACCTCTGAGAAAACACTTCTCATGTGAACTCTAGTGAGCCCAGGTTGAAAATGTTCAAAATGTTTAATCTTGTGTTGGTTTTTATTTATTTAAGATAAAATATGTGCCTAAATCTGGGATCTAGGACTGTCCTACTTTAAGTGGCATGCTCTCTTTTTTCTTAGTGATCAAAGGTCTAAAGGCATGTAAAACTGGAGTATTTTGTGCCCATTCTCTGCGCCCCCACAGGAGACATCTGGTCTGAATATGAAGCCAGTTGAGTGTAAAGCAGCTCGAAGACACACACACACACACAGAGACAGAGAGAAAGAAAGAGAGAGAGAGAGAGAGAGAGAGAGAGAGAGAGAGAGAGAGAGAGAGAGAGAGAGAGAGAGAGAGAGAGAGAGAGAGATATTGAAGGAGAAAGACAGAGAATAAATAGTGGCCATATTATTTGTGTGTGCTTGACCTATATAGGCACTCTCAACCTATGTGTAGGAAGATGTTTCTTTTTCTTAGGTAGATTTGAGTTGACTTTCTATCACTCCGTAATGTTAGAGTAATGGTTAATATAGCTTCTTTCTGATCATAGGAATTTATTTTTTAATTTTTTCTCATACATTTTAATTGTAATTAATAAAGGGGTTACAGTTATATTCGCCAGATAGAAGGTGCATTATTTCATACACATTGATACCCCTTCTCATGTTTTTGTCTCCATTTCCCTCCCCCCACTCCTCCCCTCATCTGGTTTTCCCCCTTCCCTTTCACATTTCAAATAAGCAAATAAACATTTATACAATATACCAGATAACAATTTAATATACTTTAACAATATGGTCATAGGAATTTAGATAAAGGACTCTACAAGCAAAGAGAAGGTTAGCACTCTTTGCTTTCTGAATAGATTACAAGATTAAAAGTTGTGTCAGTATGTTTTTTTTCCATATGTTTGTGAACTTGGCGCTTAATCAAAAAGTATTGGACAATAAAAAATATAGTATCATTAGTAAGGGCATCATTTTGGGTGAATTCATAGTTGAACACACATTTTTGCATCTACGAGGCTAGAGAAAGCTGGATATTTCTGAGAAACATGTTAGGTACAATAGGAAGGTAACTCTTTACAAACCATATTCTAAACTGAGTTATGGGGGCTCTTTTACTTGTTTTAATGGCTAAAAATATAGCAATCTCTGTAAGTACTTACTGACTTGAGCCCCAAAGGGGAAAAAGTTTGCAAATGCTATAAATTACTTGACACGATAATAGGAGCTAAACAAGGCAGAAAGTTTGCAAAGTGCTATGAATTTGTTAATATTTCCTTTGATGGCTAGTTTGGAGGTCAAAGGCTTTGCTTATATCTTAATGAATAGTTGAAATGGTGCTATAATAGCAATGAAAATGGCACACGAGGGAAATAAAATGCTAATAAAGCTGATGCCATTAAAAAAAGTGGCTTAAAGCAGAAGTTATATGTTGGGAAAATCTGGATGAGTTTTAAATAGTCAATGATAAGCTAGATCATAAAATGAAATAAACTAAAAAAACTGAGAGAAAAGAATGATTTTCCTATTTATAGGTTCTCAACCTCATGCGATTACCTACCAAGTTTGAAATGTTGAATCCTATGGTCGTGTGTGAGTCAGGAGGGAAAAGAGGCCAAAGTGCTGTCTACCTTTTGTGTTATATGCTCATTAGTGCGTGCTATGAGATGAAGAAGATTTTGCTCTCCATTCACTGATTCTGTCCTCTAATTTGACTTCTCTGCAAAACAGGCCTAACTGAAGGTGGTGTTAGGAGTAAACTATATACGCTTTGCCAAATGTTAATTTATGCCTCTTAGGGTTGAGTAGACATCTGTCTTTAATTTCTTCCACATCTGGCTTGAGTTAGGATCTGCTCTTAGTAGATATCAGGATGAAGAAAGGGTGAAGAGGCCATTGTGACTTTCATTTCTATGTGATGGCAAGCCTGCAGGGATGCAGTATATCCTGGAAATGGCAGTGGCTTGCATGAGTGTGGGGTAGTGAGCTTTTTCCTGACCAGGAAAGGGTGAGCAGTACATCAGTGATTTAGCTTCTTTATAGGAATAAAGTCAATTCTCTGCCTGAATGAATACAACCTTCTTGAAGTTTCTGTGTCTTCTTCATTTCTTCCTCTCTCCTCCAATTATCTTTAAGTAGCTGTACCATATAGTTTCAATTCAACATATTAGTTTACCTAGTTTTGATTTCTGTATTACAGATTACTGAAAATCTAGAACATTAATCCATGTTTGTCTCATAATTTCTCAAGGACAGTTTTCTAGTAGGATTAGTTGGTTCTTTTCTGACTATCAACATGCAATTTGGTGTCAGCTAGGCTATTTTCTAATCATCTTTGTAATTCATTAAAGAAGAATTATATCCCCAAAGTCTTTCTGGGATTTGAAAGAATTTATTTCCTTTGGGCTATGTACCAGGACCTCAGTGTCTTGCTGCTAGTTGTAGACCAATCCTCAGTTTCTAGAGCTCACCAAACACTCTGCCCTTTGACCCTTCACATACAAACTCACACACTGCTATGTCTTTTCAAGTCTAGCATGAGGATTTTTTGTTGCAGTCTCCTCAGATGAAATCCTTTTTTGTCACAACCCAATCAAATGGCAGCATAAAGCCTTGCATTATACCAATTAGGAGAAAGTCATTTGTTTTTCCCAGGAAGGGAAGTTACCAGGGTGTGAATCTCACAGGGTCAGCTGAGGAGGTGTCTTCCATAAGGTGCAAGGCACTTCCTAAAATAACAGTAGAGTTCTCTTGAACTCCAATTTAGCAACTAATAAGCTTTTTACCAGTGTAATTTCCTCTCTCCTGATGAGATGTTAAATGATACTAGCTTTGTCTTTGGCATAACCTCCATACCTCCTACAAATTCAATAGACTCATTTATAGAACTGAGATTATTTCTGCCACTGAGAACCAAGACCCCCAGGCTTCCTCTCAGGAGAAAAGCTATTATTTTATCAATGAGGGTAATTATTGTTGGAAAAATTCCTGGTAAAACACATTCCATTCTTGACACATATAATGTGATATAACATTGATCTAGTTAGGGTAACTGAGGTGCTTTTGTAAAGTCTCCATTTCTTTTGCCTAGAGGACAAGCAGAGCCGAATCTGTTGAGTTTCAGAGGGCAGATGACCTTTCAGTGTGATAAATTAGTTAGCTGTTAAATTAAATGTTTCTTGACTTTCAAAATGAGAACATTAGGATGGTCTTTTAACATATTTATTTGCCTTACTGAGAAGGTAGTCAAGGTCTGCTGGATTTGTGATGTGCTAAATGAATGCTTAGCTGAGGAGCCCAGGTGGTTTTATTGGTAAGGTTAGCTACAGAAGTGAAGGTGTGAGGTTATTGGAGGACAATATGACATCCAACAAATTAAATACCTATTAAATTCATTGAATAGATGAAAAGAATTTCTTAAAAGCTAGGAGGGTAGGAAGCTTTCTAGAAAGTGAAGCTACTTGACACAGCATTAAGCAAGTTTTCTTCCAAGTGACAAGATTCCTTTTGACACTATTTCTGGAATGTTTTTTTTTCTTTTTGTTTATGTAGCAGTTAAAAACAGCTTGCAGATGCTGATGGAAATAAATCAACAATGAAGGAAATGGAAATAGCTAGAATATTCAAATACTAGGAGCTGATAGATTTTCTTTCCTCCTCATTTTTCTACTTTCTTTGCTTTTGTCAAAGTGGCATATATCAATCCTGTGTTGCATTTTTCTCTATGCATTTTATACAGACTTTCAACAGCAAAGTCTTATAAGGTTAATTAAAGAATAAATCAGTCAAAATGAATCAAGAGGCTTAAAAATCACTGTTCAAATTTATTTTTTGAAACAAATCTGTAGTTTTAATATGGTAAGTGATTTGAAGCTGTATTGAATAACATACCTATATTAACTCTTTGGGAACATGGACAAATTCTAATCATGGACTGTGGGCAAACAAAGTGTGAAATTAGGTGTGGGCCTTAACGTAAATGATAGAATTGCTGAGAAATAAGCTATTTACTTGTACCCTTGTGATATGTTCTTTTGTTTCAAAGCTAAGAAAGATTATGAATGAATACATAAATATATAAATTATAAAAATGTAGTCATATTGATATAATTTATTGATATAATTTATGTACATGCTTGCTCCTTTGATTTATTTTCTATTAATAAGAATGTTTCCAAATTATAATGTAATAATGAGAGAACTATAAAATACTTTATTAAAAGGGAATCTGATTCAAGAAGAAAAATATACACGGTGTTATTTGACTAAATCAAGAAATGTGGTTATACAGGCAGCTACCCAAAAAAGAAATCAACATATTTGTTATCAGCTATTTATCCAGGACTGACCTGTATACAATATTACTAACATACTGTGCAATTTGAATAGCCATTTCTAGTGACAATTCTAGTGAATCATCCACTCAATATGAGCATTTATTTTATACCAGTTACTTTATATATGCTATTAAGTGTGCAGTTGAGGCAAGGTACAGGCTCATTACTTTATCTCAGAATATCTGTATTTCTCATGTAATTTATGATGGTTCAAATTGGCCCAAATGGGACCACTGGAAAGAAGAAAAATGTTCTTAACATTTGCAATTCAGAGGTCTACATGTCTATTTGTGGATTTGTGGGCTTGGTTATAAAGGTGTTAAAAAACTACATTCCTGAGATATTAGTGAGAGAAAATTTATCATAATGAGAGGAAGGAATATGATCTGGTGCACCTGATTTTAATGCATGATTCTTTGGTATTTAGTATGATGGCTAATATTGAAACCTTATTTCATCTAGATATCCTGTTAGCATCTTATAGATCCTCTTGGAAACCAAGGGATGGCATGTCTGAATTTAAAGAGCTATCTCCATAAATTCTGTGGAATTTTACGGCCCAAGTTACCATATTCCCCTCCCTACCTCTCTGAAGTCATCAGCAGGATCAGCAGTTTCTTAGATAGCCCTGCTTTAAGGAAGTGATGCTAGCTTCATTGTGAGCTGCCGAATTCTTGCTTAAGGAGCACTGAAGGGACAAGGAAGGCGAAACTAAGCTCGGAGACCATATCAGCCAATTAGCAAGAAGTATTTATTTCAGGAAATTGTATGAAATTCCTCTGGATTTTTTTCATATATTTATTATTGTAATTAATAGAAGGGTTACATGATATTTGCCAGATAGATGGTGCATTAATTCCCATACATTGATACCCTTTCACATGTCTTGGTCCCCATTTCCCTCCCCCCACTCCCATCCCTCATCTTGTTTCCCCCCCTTCCCTATCCAATTTCAAATAACCAAATACAAATATATCCGATATATCAGGTAACAAAGTGAGATACTGTAACAATATGAGATAACCAAGGGACAGCAAAAGAGATGAGAGATAACATAGTACATTAAGGACAACAATCATTCATTATATGGCTTATGTTTCCATATCCTAGAGATCCTTTCATTTAGCATCATACTATATGGCCTTTTGTATCAAGGTTTAGTCCACCTCACTCCAGTTAGAATGGCCAGGATCAAGAAAACTAATAACAGCAGATGCTGGAGGGAATGTGGCCAGGAGGGATCACTCCTACACTGTTGGTGGGAGTGCAAACTTGTTCAACCACTATGGAAAGCAGTATGGCAGTGCCTCAAAAGACTAAACATAAAGCTCCCCTATGACCCAGCAATTCCACTGCTTGGCATTAACCCAATCATCCTCTGGATTTTTTTCAAAAATACTTGCAGGAGGGAGATACTGCAACAATTATACTTCTCATTTGAGTATAGGGGTGTATAGAATTATATTTATGTTGGTTAAAATGCTCAATAGATAATCAATATAAAAATCAAGACAGTATGTGTAGCAAAACAGTATGTATACACACACACACTCACACACACACATATATATTTCAAAACAACATTGGAATCTGGGCATGGTGATACATGCCTATACTCTCTGCTGAGTGGGAGATTCATCAGTTCAAGGGCAACTAGTCTGAAGAGCAAGAACCTGCCTTAAAAATAGTTGAAACAAATAGCAATGACAAAACAACACATAGGAAACACCTGTTTAGGAAAGTTAATAAAAAAGTAAATGGTCAAAATTTTATAGTAAATCCAGTATGGAAAGGACAATTTAATCCACATCCTCCAAAACTAGCATCAGAAAAATATAAAAATAGACTGTAATTTGCAATCTACACACAAATTCTAGCTTGAAAACATATTAAATGCAGTAAAGATAAAGAATTCTAAAATGCCGTTCAAGAATCCTCAAGGGTTAGTAGGACAAGGGAGAATTGAATGAAGATCAGGAATATAAGTTTAATAAAATAAAGATGGACAATCTTAATTCTGCAATCACTGTCTTTGGAAATACTATCTATAAATAAGCTGAGGAATGAAATGGGTCTCAAGAATTGTTTACAATGTTGAGGACCAATAAAAAATTATTATGTATTATACTAAAATTTATAAATTAGCAAAAGACACATAATCTGTAGACAATATGGAAAAATTACAAAGAAACAATGAAGAGATACAATGTAAAGAAACAGAAATCCAAATGATCCACAAAGTTATGTAGGATCTCCATTTTTTTTCTTGCCAGTGGTGGGGCTTGAAATCAGGGCCTGGGCACTGTTCCTAGGCATTCTCAAGGCTAGCACTCACTCTACCATTTGTGCAACAACACCACATCCACCTTTTTCTGTGTATGGAGTACTGAGGAATCGAACCCAGAGCTTCATTAATGCTAGTCAAGCACTCTACCACTAACCATGCACCCAGCCTTTCAAATTTTGTAATTAGTAAACTGCAGGTTAATGACAATGAGCTATTGCTTAATGTGTACCAAGCTATAAACTAGGAACTTAGCAACCGTGAAAGCTACTGTCTTACATTTCTGATGGAAATCATTGTGCTTTTGGAAGACAGTATGATTACATACATTAATATAAAGTGAACTGTACATTATTCCACTACTAGAAATATGTAGTACACAGAAATAAACACATCCAATTTTAATATATGCAAAAGAACATTATTCTCACAGTGTATGGGTCACCAAGAATTAGAAATAGAAGGCTGTGACTTATTGTATATGCTCACTGGAACTTAGGTTGAAATTTATATGGCATTATTATTACAGTATTCTGAGGCAGGCTTTAAAAGGCATCATTATTTTTCAAATAATCCTGTTCTTCTTATGTCATGGAAGGATCTGTTTTCAAGAGTGGAGTTGTCACCCTTTGAAGCAGAAATTTTGCCCACAGAACCCCTTCCCATTCTGTTGTATAATGATGCAGCCACAAGTCTCTTGCCAGAACTGAGAGCCAATGCTTATTGCCTTATTTTTAAATTGTTCAGAATTATGAAATTTTATAGCCACACCAAATGGAGACTAGCCACGAACATGTCACGAGTGGAGGGGTTGAACAAATGGAGATTAGCCACAACGAAGTTTATGATGAAACCATTAGAAAGAACATTTGAGTCGTGTGAGCCAGTCCATTGTTTGTAGGCTAGGTAGAAGCAAGCGTATGGAGAAAAATAACAAAATATCAGTTTGTCAACATGTTTTCCTTTGGGTGAAAGCACATGGGTGCTATTGTGGGGTAAGTGAAGAAGGCAAGAGAGGCATCTATGTTTAAAGTTTAATGTATGATATTTCTTCTGCATAAAATTTTACATAATATTCGTAGGAATATTGACTTTCTTATGAATATATATGCATCTGAATCTATAAAAATGCCAATGTTGTTACCATTATGTGAACTATTTGGGGTTGTTCAGACTGGAGGAAGATTAGATGACTTTTGTTGTTTTACATCTATGCGTACTATTTGAATTATTTTCAAGGGCATGCATTGTTTTTATTAAAAAAACTTTTTACTGAAAGAACAGAAACAAAGACACATTCGAATATTTTAGCTATGGATAATATTTTAAAATATAATCCAATAAATCATAAATTTCAACACATGAAACTCATTTAAGGAGTGTTTTTGTTTGCCACTTTTATTTTTGCTCCTTATGCTGTATTTTTTAATGATAGTGATTTGAACTGTATGCACTGAAGTAATACTTATGAATACTCATTAGGGAAATGATTCTTTAAGGTAGAATTATGAAAAATGCCTATAGTAAGGAGATAGTATATTTATTTTTGTGAAAGCAATGGAGTGTAAGTATTTCTATGTGGTACTAAGGATATCAGAAGTTTTGGCCTCTGGGTTCCCCCTACCTGACATTTGTTGTAGAAATATAATCATATGTTACTGAATGCTAGAGATACTTTCTGAGAAATAAATTGTTAGTGATGGTAATAGACTATAGATATATGACATAACGTAGAACAAAGTTTATTCTAGGGTATTTGAGGAGCAAGTATGTGTGTGTGTGTGTGTGTGTGTGTGTGTGTGTATGTGTATGGCCTATTTCTCTTAGGGTTATAGGAACAGGAGAATAAATTAAATTTAAAAGAAAATAACAAGAAACTTGACAAACAGATGTTGAGGTTGCTGCCAGGCCAAGTGATAGACTGTTTTCACACTGAGCCTTTATATTTTATTTTATTTTATTTTTTGGTGTCATCCTGGGGCTTGAAATAAGGGACTGTATACTTTCCCTGAAGTTTTGTACTCAAAGCTATCACTAGAGCCACTGTGCTACTTCAGATTTTTATATTATTGTTATGTAGTTAATTGAAGATATGTCTCATGGAGTTTCCTACCCAAGCTAGTTTGAACTGGGATCCTTAGATCTCAGCCTCCTGAGTAGTGAGGATTATAGGTGTGAGCTACAGATGCTTGGCTAAAAATTTATTTTTTTAATGTTTTAATTTTATTTTATTGTTGGGATAATGTATAGAAGGGTTACACTTACATTTGTCAGGTAATGGGTGCATTACTTCTTGAACCATGATACCCCTTCTCATGTTTTTGTCCACATTTCACTCCTCCCAAACCCTCCCAATCATTTATTAAGGAAGATCAAGAAATCTAATAACCACAGATGCTTGTGGGATGTGGTCAGGAGGGATCATTACTACACTGTTGGTGGGAGTGCAAACTTGTTCAGCCACTATGGAAAGCATTATGGCAGTTCCTCAAAAGACTAAACATAGAACTCCCCTATGACCCACCAATTTTACTACTTGTCATTTACCCAATCGTCCAGAAACAAGGACATACTAAATCCACTAGCACAACGATGTTCATCGCAGCACTATTTACCATAGCAAAGATATGGAACCAACCCAGATGTCCCTCACTTGATGAGTGGATCAACAAGATGTGGTATTTGTACACAATGGAATTCTATGCTGCTGTCAGAAAGAATGATATCACCCCATTTGTAAGGAAAAGGAAAGACTTAGAAAAAATCATATTAAGTGAAGTAAGCCAGACTCAAAGGAACATAGGCTCAAGTGTTTCCCTCATTTTTCATAATCAGTAGAAACCTTGGGCTCTCCTAGCAGAGATTTACAATAGAGCAAAACCTAGATACATAAGGCCATATAGTATGACACTAAATGAAAGGACCTCCAGGATATAGAAACAAAAGCCATGAAATGAGTGATTGTTGTCCTTAATGTACTATGTTATCTCTCATCTCTTTTGCTCATATTGTTACAGTATTTTACCTTCTTATCTGATACATTGTATATATGCTTATTTGGTTATTTGAAATCAGATAGGGAATGGGGGAGAACAAGATGATGGGCTGAGGGGGGGGGGTGGAAGGAGGGAAATGGAGACCAAGACATGAGAAAGAGTATCAATGTTTGTGAAGTAATGCACCTTCTATCTGGTTAATATAATGTAACACTTCTATTAAAATTACAATAAAACATATGAAAAAAGAAGATATTATATCCTAAAATAACAATAAAGAATGTAGTGTAGGTAGTCTATAAATCAGTAACATGGTCATTTATTACTATCCAGTATTAAGGGTTGCACAAAATTTTTTGTGCTACATGTTTACGTGACTGGCAGAGAGATAAACATATTCTTACCAGCTCTGCCATAAATACATGCTGTTCGTGTAACTGCATTTATTCTAGAAGCTAAATTATGAAATACATTATATGAAACAGAATCTGCTTATATTGTAAAATAAGTTCATGTTTTCATGTTGATTTAACCCATCACTCTATAGTGTATAGATCAGGTCAATGGTTAGAAAACAGATCGACTGGCCTTTGTGTTCTCACAGAATGGCAAACTATAATTAAATATAACACACATCCAAATAATTCATATCCTCATATGATAAGAGGCCTGGTTCTTAACCAGTAAATCATGGCATCATATAGAGATGTAGATGGAGACAGGGAAATTTAATTATTTGTTGATTAATGTCAGCATAGTAAAATACTAAAATATCATAGACATAATGTTGTGATGTTAAGAGTTCATGTCGTAACAACATCTAGAATTTTAATTACAAGTTTAACACCGACATGGATAATAAATGGAGTCTTTGCATTAAATAATATGGGTTCAAATCCTGTTACTGATGACAGCTAATGCCTTTTTTAAAATCTGCAACATGAAAATACTATTTTTACTGTAAGTTGTAAGTAAGGAATTTGAGCAAAAAATGGAATATGGCAAAACAAAATAAGATGTACATACCTTCTGTCATCACAGTTACCATTATTTATATTACTGTTTTATTTTTCCAGGACTGCGGCTTGAACTTAGGGCCTGGACATTGTCCTTGGACAATTTTTGCTCAAGGCTAAGGCTCTGCCATTTGAGTCACAGTACCGCTTCTGGATTTTCCTTTGTATACCTTTCAGAAGAATCAAACCCAGGGCTTTGTACATGCTAAGTGAGCACTCTACCACTAGGTGCTCCCGGCCCCTATATTATTGTATTTTTAACCATATATATATATATATATATATATATATATATATATACATTTTTTTTTTGCCAGTCCTGGGCTTGAGCTCAGGGCCTGAGCACTGTCCTTGGACTTTCTCAAGTCTAGAGCTCTACCACTTGAGCCTCAGGAGCACTTCTGGCTTTTTCTCTATGTATTTGGTACCAAGGAATGGATCCCAGGTCTTCGTACCATGTTAGGCAAACACTCTACCACTTGGCAAAACTCCCGGCCCCAAACCCCATATTTTTAAAAGTGACTATATTCAAATTTAGTATATATAAAAGTGAAAATATTCCCCCCCTACCCTTTTTCTTTCATTTTTCCTAAATTTTATTTTATTTTCCTGTAAGGGTGGTGACAGAGGGATTACAGTTACTTAAGGAAGGTAATGGGTACCTACATTTCTTTTTTTAAAATATTTTTATTGTAATTAATAGAAGGGTTACATTATATTTGCCAGATAGAAGGTGCATTAATTCACATGCATTGATACCCTTTCTCATGTCTTGGTCCTCATTTCCCTTCCCTCACCCCCACCCCTCATCTTGTTTTCCCCCCTTCCCTATACAATTTCAAATAACCAAATACAAATATATCCAATATATCAGATAACAAAGTAAGATACTGTAACAATATGAGATAATCAAGAGATAACATAGTACATTAAGGACAACAATCACTCATTTCATGGCTTTTGTTTCTATATCCTGGAGGTCCTTTCATTTAGTGTCATACTATATGGCCTTATGTATCTAGGTTTTTCCCTATTGTAAATCTCTGCTAGGAGAGCCCAAGGTTTCTACTGATTAGGACAAATGAAGGAAGACATTGAGCCTATGTTCCTTTGAGTCTGGCTTACTTCACTTAATATGATTTTTTCTAAGTCTTTCCATTTCCTAACAAATGGGGCGATGTCATTCTATCTGACAGCAGCATAGAATTCCATTGTGTATAAATACCACATCTTGTTGATCCACTCACCTACTGAGGGACATGTGGGTTGGTCCCATATCTTTGCTATGGTAAATAGTGGTGCAATAAACATCGTTGTGCAAATGGATTTAGTATGTCCTTGTTTCTGGACGATTGGGTAAATGCCAAATAATGGAATTGCTCGGTCATAGGGGAGTTCAATGTTTAGTCTTTTGAGGAACTGCCACACTGCTTTTCATAGTGGTTGAATGAGTTTGTACTCCCACCAACAGTGTAGTAGTGATCCCTCCTGGCCACATCCCCTCCAGCATCTGTTGTTAGTAGATATCTTGATCCTGGCCATTCTAACTGGAGTGAGGTGGAATCTTAAAGTTGTTTTGATTTGCATTTCTTTTGTGACCAGAGATGTGAGCATTTCTTCATGTGTTTATAGGCCAGTATTCTTCAGAGAAGACTCTCTTTAAGTCTTTGGTCCATCTTTTGATGGGATGGTTGTTTCTTTGGAGATTAGCTTTAGAGTGATTCAATTTTTTGAGCTGTTGATATATTTTAGATATGAGGCCTTTGTCTGTTGTTTGGTTAATGAAGATCTTCTCCCACTCTGTAGGCTTTCTAGTTAATTTGCTAGCTATGTCCTTTGCCATACAGAAGCTCTGCAGTTTAATGCAGTCCCACTTATCCAGAATTGCTCTGATTTGTTGTGTTTCTTTGTCCTTATTAAGAAAGTTTCACCCTATGCCAAGTAGGCCTAGTGTATCTCCTATTCCTTATTGTAAAGTTTTCAGTGTATCTGCTTTTAGCTCCAGGTCTTTGATCCATTCGAAGTTAATCTTGGTGCAGGGTGACAAAGAAGGATCCAACTTTAATTTTCTGCAGGTGCTTAACCAGTTCTGCCAGCACCACTTGTTGAAGAGGCTGTCTTTCTTCCATTCTATTTTTTTGGCTCCCTTGTCAAATATTAGGTGGCCATAGGTCTGTGGTTTAATATCTGGGTCCTCAGTTCTATTCCATTGGTGTTCAGGCCTGTTCTTGTGCCAGGACCAGCTGTTTGATGATTATGGCTCTGTACATTTCTTATGAGACACTGGTACTGCATCCCTCCTTTTCTCACTTCTCCTCCCCCACCACAGTTTCCTCCCCCCACATTGTAAAGCTTATGTCCAGCATGTGTCTTATGTGAGTGTCATTGTTGCATTGTTTCATTCTTTTCCTTTGTCTCACCATTTTATTATTCCCCGTCCTGCCCCAACTCAGATAAATGTATATGCTTGACATAGGTACCCACATCAAAAACAGTGATAAGAGGGGATAAACCAAAGGGAAAAAAGAAAATGAAAGGTAAAACAAATAACTTCACACAGTACATCATTTTCTTTTTTCCTACCTCATCAAGTACTCGAGTCCTATTTGTTTACCAAACCAGAAACTCTCAAGTCCTTCTATAACCGAAGAGGACACTTCCTACCTGGAAGTCTTTTCAAATCCGCCAGCCCTTTCCCAAAGCCAATATGTTGATCTCATCTGCAGGATTTAAATCCAAGCCCAGTGGTGAATTGAGCACATGTGAATTGTTCACAATAGCTTTAGGGTGTTGTTGCACTACATCATACAGTAGGAAATGGCGATACTCAAGGGGAGGCTCAGCCTCTGAATTGGCACGCTAGTCTTTTTTTTAGTGTTGGGATAATGTATAGAGGGGTTAAAGTTACATTTGTCAGGTAATGGGTACATTACTTCTTGAACCTTGATACCTCTTCTCATGCTTTTGTCCCCATTTCCCTTTACCCACTCCTCCCAATCATTTAATTTTTCCACTTCCCTTCTCTATGTCAAGTAAACAAATACATGTATATATAATATACCAGGTAACAAAGCCAGATACAGTGACAATATGAGATTAACCATAAGTGGAAAAAAGAGGTAAGAAATAACTTAACATAGTGCATTAATAGCAAGCACAAAGATAAACTTCTTGTTTCTATAACCTAGAGATCATTTCATTTAGTCTCATCCTGTATCACCATATGTATATAGGTTTTGAGCTACTGTAATCCCTTGCTAGGAGAGTCCTAGATGTGTACTAATTATAACAAATGAGGGAAACCATTGAGCTTATGTTCCTTTGGGTCTGGTTTACTTCACTTAATATGATTTTTTCCAAGTCTTTCCATTTCCTTTCAATTGGGGCAATGTCATTCTTTCTGATGGGCAGCATAGAATTCCATTGTGTATAAATACCATATCTTCTTGGTCCAATCATCTATTGAGGGGCATCTCAGTTAGTTCCATATCTTCGCTATGCTAAATAATGCTGCAATAAACATGGTTGTCCTAGTGGCTTTCATATGTCCTTATTTCTAGACATTTGAGTAAATGCCAAGGAGGGCGATTGCTGGATCCATAGGGGAGCTCTACGTTTAGTCTTTTGAGGAACCTCCATAGGGCTTTCCAGACTGGTTTACCGGGCACCTTAGATTTTATGCAATGTCTCTCCTGTCCCTGCTCATGGTGCAGCATAGGGAGGCCCAGATCTCTGCACATGCTCAACTACTACTGGTTACTCTTTGCCTAGCATGCATTTTTTTTTTTCCTAAAGCTCAGTTCCAGCACTGATCCCACGGAGAAGCCCCTTTCAATCTCCTATCTGAATTTGTTTCCCTTTTCCACAGTGTCTTGTGGAAACTTTCATCAGAAAACTTGTGCAAAGATTTCAATGACCGATTTGAGGGCAGGGACTAAGTTATGACATTGTGTTTGAGCATAATTCTGGAAACATGGTATATTCTAACAAATCTCTTTGAATGTGAAAAGAAAATAAATCAACTACAATTTTGACGTTTTTCTTACTCTGGAAAAGAAAAGAAAATTACTTAGCCATGTCTCATTCCCAAGTTTTTACTGTAGCTGGAGGCATGGTTCAAATGGTAAAGTGCCAGCCATGAGCAATCAAATTTATATGGAACAGGGAATGCCCATGAAGTATTTTGAGTATGAAATTTCACTTTGAATAGAAACCCATGAATCTTAGAAGACTAATTTCAAAGCATTGATAGAGTGAATAGGGCAAGTATATACCTCTTTTGTATTTAAAATCCTATGTGAACTTTTGTTTGTGAACATATAGCAGGAGGATAATTTGTTTTATTAGCACAACTTAGAAATAATACAGTATTTTACAAAATGTCCTTAGAATAAATTTCAAGATATGAATATTATGAGAGAAAATTGAGGTGGGATCTTTCTTATCACATTCTAGGTGGTAGAATTATTGTGCTTATGAAAAATACAGAAAAATACCCGAATTTAATGGCCTCCAAATTTGCTACCTTCATTATTAATTATTTAGGAATGCATAAAATTAGATTTGACAACATGGCTCCTTTGGAAACTCCAACATCTTTTTCTCTGATTTTCTTTTATATAGTTAAATTATAAGTATAATTTAAAGGGCAAGTTCCTTGACTCGATCTGCTAAAGCAAATTAATTGGTATGTTTTTAACGGATGACAATGTGTCTAGGAATTCTAGAATAATCTTGTTCTCAATATTTTCTTTCACGGGAAAGAGAAGGCTTGACAATCAAGGGGAAAACAAAAATAAAAAGGAGGAAAGAAGAAAGAGGAAAACCCTTAGTGCTGTCTTTTTTTCTATCAGAATCCAATAGGAGTTAATAGTGTACCTTTCTAAAAATGATTTTCTCAACACTTTTCTTATGTCTCTAAATTTGAAATCCATACTGGGACTATATTAAAATTCAGTTTCTTTGCAGGAATGGAGCACAGAGTGTATTGCTAAGTTCATTCTCTTATCATTCCACAAAAGCAATTTAACACTTAACAATTTAACATAACATGCTGTTTCTCTGTAAATTTAGATCTTCTTTGTTTGTACAGAGCCTATTTATGGTAATCCTTTCCATATACTGACAACATTTGAAAGATGCTTTTTATCACTTTGATGCCTAGTCAAAGTCTATCAACTAAACTGTGCTTGGGATTTAAGAGTGGTTATTTTATATGTATATGCAGAGTTGTTCGGCAGACAAAAGAAAAGTAAGGAATACAAAAAAATAGCTGGGGCTTGAACACTGCACTTCATAAAATTTATAGGTAAAATTCTACAGTAAAAGAGAATGTCATAACCAACAAAGCCAAGTATCTGCAGAGAGAATTTTTGGAGCAGAGATTGTGAAAGACAAAACTTAGGGACATCAAAAATGTTGAGCTGTTAGGTTGCAGAAGCAAAGTAGTTGCTGTGTGGTTGCAACTAATTGAATCAGATATGTTATGTAGATTAATTGTAAGTTATTAAAATGTGGCTTTGATTGATAGGGAAGGGGGGGAAACTAAGACGGGAGGGGGGTGTGGAGGGGAGGGAAATGGGTACCAAGATATGTGAAAGGGTATCAATGTATGCGAATTAATGCACCTTCTATCTGGCAAATATCATGTAACCCTTTTACTAATTACAATAAAAAAATTTAAAAAAATGTGGCTTTGAGGTAAACTTATGTGCTTGTCTATCATAGTGAGACCCTGGATTCAACCCCTAGAAGTAAAATAAGAAGGAAAAGAAAGAATAAAAGACAGAATCAGAGAATATTAAAGAAAGGAAAAGGAAATGTAAGGGAAGGAAAAGAAAAGAGGAGAGGATAGGAAAAAAAGGAGAGAAGAGAAAGAAAAAGAAGGCTGGGAGTTTGGCCTAGTGGTAGAGAGCTTGCCTACCATGCATGAAGACCTGGGACCGATTCCTTGGTACCACATACATAGAAAAAGCCAGAAGTAGTGCTGAGGCTCAAACGGTAGAGCTCTAGCCTTGAGAAAGTCCAAAGACAGTGCTCAGGTCCCGAGTTCAAACCCCAAGACCGGCAAAAAAATGTTTAAAATAAAGTAAACAAGACAGAGAGAAGAGGAAAGGAGAAGAGAAGAAAGAGGAGGAGGAGGATAAAAAATAGAGGAGAGAGTCTAAAAGTTTTATGTAAAAATGATGTTTTTAGGAGGTAAGGATTAATGTGAGGCCAGGCTAGGATACATGATAAGACCCTCTTCACAAACACATAAACAATAAATAATGAATAATATATATATATATATTTTAAGTACCTTGCTTCTTTTGAGTGTGTATTTTTATTTATTTTTTATATTTTGTGTTGATGGTGGGGCTTGAACTCTAGGCCTGGGCATTGACCCTGAGCTCTTCAGCTCAAGACTACCACACTACCCCTTGGGCCATAGCCCCAAGGTGGTTAATTAGAGATGAGTCTCACAGACTTTATAGCCCAGGCTGGCTTTGAACTGTGATCCTCCGATCTTAGGCTCCTGAGTCACTAGAATTACAGGCATGAGCCACCACTTCCTGCCCTGAATGTATATTTTAAAAAATAAATTTATTTTCATTCATTTTGGTAGATGTTCACTTTTCAACCTCTTATAGAGCAAAGTAATTTTTCTTCACTTTCCTATTCTTTGTTCTTATTAAAAGTGTATATGTGTGTGTGTGTGTGTGTGTGTCCAAGAATCATGATGAGTCATAGGTTTGATAGATTTCTTCATGTATATATTGCTCCATTGATGTGTCATTCTTGTCCTTCACTCATTCCTTCCTCCAACTGAGGAAAAGTGAATGACTCCCCAGTCATACAGGAATGGAAAGAGTGAGGTAGGTATGGTCACAATGTTCTTTCTCTCTATAGATGTGTGTGAAAATGGAACCACATAACTTTAGGGGTGGATTGGGATTGAGGGAGATGGAAGAGAGTGGTGGAAAGTGTGACCTTGGTCAAGATGAATTGTGCTCAGAAATGGCCTTGTTGAATCAAGAGCCCTTTGTACAACTATTTTCAAATAACATATAGTATGATAAATTATATATAATTATTTTAATTATCTGCTGGCCTGCATGGTCTACCTCTTTTGTTCTATGTCTTAGGAGCTTGACCTGCTATAGGAAGCAGCTTTTCTTCTCAAGATAGCCATTGCTAGTCTGACTAATTTCCAGTATGTCAATAATGGGCTGAGATTATTCAACTTCCCATACCTGGAAAACCTAAAGTCACATCCTCTGTTGTCACTTTGATTTGGCTTATTTCTTTTCCTCTCCTTTGTTCAGTACCTATGTAGGAGGAAGGAAGGTTTATGTTAAATCTTCTCATAGATAGTAGTTTGTGGTACACAGACTGGACGAAGGAAGATGTATAGTAAGAGGAATATTTCTTGGGCATAATCTCTTGAAATTTGAGACTTTTGGAAGCAGAGTATTTTTGACATTGGTGGTTTGTAGAAGTTTTTGTTAGGTTCTTGGAGGAAACTGGTTACTGACTTTTATCTGCTGTAATCTTGGAAATTGGATATAGGTCACCCTGCATGGGTAATGGCAACTTTCAGTATCTTGGCTATGACTTAGGCTCAGGTTTTATAGTTAGGCAGGTTCTGTGTAGGTAATGAGCAAGCTGAGAGACTCTGAAAGTAACTTGGGGAATGATGGGAGCTTTAGAAGACATTTGAAGCAAGTATTAAATTACATTGACAGACAATTTCAGTGTCAGCACAACTAGGGCTTAGTACACAGCTGCAGCTGCTCAGAGCAGATTCCAGTGGCTCTTTAAGGAATGGTAGTACAAAAATATTTCCCCATATTTTTCTGAAAATGCAAAAAAAATGCTCTGTTCAAATCTTATCTTTATCTTTTTTGATCATTTTTAAAAAAATCTTTTTTGATCATTTTTATTGCAAATATCTTTTACCTCACTCTCACTTCCTCTAGGGTTACAAGTGCACACACACACACACACACACACACACATTTGCATGTACACATGTATACACATGCACACACACATGAGCACACACATAAAAGCACATACATAAATGCACGTGCAGGTATATACATACACTCAGGTTTCCTTTGATATAGTATAATAGCCTTCCAATGATTTGCCCATTTATTTTTATTCCTTTTCTTCTTCTCTGTTCTTTTTTTGGTGGGGGGTGGATAACATTAACTGATTTGTCTCTACTTTCACACAGTTTTCTTTGTTGTGAGTTTACTGGTCAACTTATAACAAGACTTCATTTGTCTCTAGTATTGTGTTTTTCATTTTGAATATTTCCTTTGGAACTCTTTCTAATACTTCCCATCTAGATAGGACCCCACATATTCTCCACACTCCCACTAAAGCTTTTAATCTAACAGTGATAATCACATTAATTTTCTTTTCTGATAATTGTAGTATTAGAACCTGATTTTCACTGCTTTTTCTGCTGAGGATGCTGATTTTCTTACTTTTTTGTATGTCTTTTCTATAATTTGTAGAATTCTGGACACCTTGTGTAGAACGTAGAACCTGATGTAAATGATTTATATTTCAGAAAATGAGTATACCATCTTTCTACTTCAATTTCTTATAGGGCTGCCTTTTCTAGCCAGAGAGAAAACTAAGTTCAAGGTAAGGTGTTACTATTTCTGTTTTCTGATCATCACAACCTTCAAGTTTGTATGGTGTTACTTTTTATGTGGATGCAGCTATTTTCCTGTGACTTTTCCCATGTGTCTGCCCATTGTTCAGTTTTAGATTTTTCTAATGTTTATGCTGTTCACTAGAGAGTATCCATTTACATGTACCACCTCACCATAATCAGTAGCCTTCAAGATAAATTTACTCTGATTTTATTAAGCTTTGGCCTTAAGCAGGCAGTAATTCCATAGGCCATGGTAGAAAGTATTTCTATTGATTTTGTATCATCCTTGGGGAACATTTTGTTTGTTTTTCTGTTCACTTTACCTAACCAGTTAGACTTCAGGTGGCTGTTGTCCCCCTCAGAGGTTGTTAAAGCATTTGCTGTGTGCAGCAGGTAGTGATGAGGTGATCAGGGTTTAGTGCTCTCCCAAAGACATTGCTAGGTATTCCATCAGGATATCTGCCTGGTTCCTTCAGGATGTGTCCCACCTTTTTATGGTGGTATGAGTATCTGGTGAAGTCTAGGAAGAAGAGCCTGCAAACTACCATGCATTCTGGTACCTACAGATTTCACAGCTCTATCTTTCACTAACACTCAGTTTTTAACAATGTGTTAAAAATTGAAAATTAAATTTTTTATTGGTACCTTTATGAAGCAAAATATTGTGCCCAGTTCTCCTCTCTCTCTCTCTGTCTCTCTCTCTGTCTCTCTCTGTCTCTCTCTGTCTCTCTGTCTCTCTCTCTGTCTCTCTCTCTCTCTCTCTCTCTCTCTCTCTCTCTCTCTCTCTCTCTCTCTCTCTCTCTCTCTCTCTCTCTCTCTCTCGGGGGCTAGGCACTGTCTTTGGCCTTTCTCAAGGCTATCACTCTACTACTTGAGCTATAGCACCACTTCCAGCTTTTTCTGTGTGTGTGGTGCAGAGGAATCAAATCCAGGGTTTCATGCATGCTAGGAAAGCACTCTACCACTAGGTCAAACTCCTGGCCCTCCTATTCCATTTCTTGTGAATATACCCATCTTTCTTTAGATTGTTTGGCTTGTTACTTATGTAATCAGAAATAATTTGTTGTTGGATTTCTGATGGAATAAAGAAAACTGAACTTTCATATTATTTCTATTTCTTTCTTTCCTTGCAATATCAGCATTTTGCTTAATGTTCTAAGCAAGTGCGGTACATTTGAGCCATACCTCCAGCCATCTTTGCTTTCAGGTTTGTAATTTTGATAAGATTTCTTTTTGCTTGTGCCAGCTCAGGACCATGATCCTCCTGCCTAGGTATTTCAGTTAGCTGGGATTGTACTTGCACAATACCATGCCCTATTATATGATATGCTATCTTACTTTGCCTGAGAATCGAACTGAAATCTTCTTAATCATTATCTCCTGAGCATCTGAAATTAGAGGCATGAACCACAGCACCTGGCTTCTTCTTTTGAGAAAAATTTTACTTATTTTTATTGTATTTTTTAACCTATTTATTTTGGCTGTACTGTGGTTCTAATTGGGTCTTTCACATTTGCTACACATAAGCCATGCTCCAAGCCCAGGAGTCATTGTTTTATCTCATTGGAAATAAGGGATACTCTCTTCCAACTTACCACATTCAGGGATACATCCAGAAGCATTATCTTTGTTTTTTTAGTTCTTGCTACATATAGTTGTGATGTAGAAAAAGGGTGTTGTTTGTTTATTTTCCATATGCCTTTCCCATGTATGTCCAGTATGCAAATTATAGGTGAGGATACCAAAGTCAATTGCATAAATTGTTCTGGGAACATTTTGCAACTATTCATTATTCTGGAGTGACTCTAGTCATGCTCAGAAAGAACAGGATTGTCTTAAAAACATTCTCTAAGTTTAGTAACTGCTAGACCCATTTCCAAAGGTAACAATTTTCATGTGCTTTCAAATGCAATTATTTGAGAAATACTTTAGAAAGTGTTCGATTAAAATACCTTTGAGTTGCAAATTAGATGCAAAATTTAGCCTTTATTACTAGTCACATAATTTTGAAAGATTTCCATTAGATTGAAAACATAAAATAAAGTTCTCTAGACCTCAATGACCTTTAATTATATGCTTCCATCACTGGTTTGAATAACAAAAGGCAAGGCTAATTTCCAGAGCTATTTTTCTAACTTTGTGATTTTCTGGCTACATAGCAAAGAATAAATGAATGAATGAGAAGTAAAGAAACAAAGTGAATGTAATAGTTTGAACATCAAAGCTCTTTCTAATAATAGAATTATTTTTCTTCCTTTAGTCACAGAGTAGCAATTTTGGTTTGACTAGGTCAATGATGTTTGAATGAGAATTTATTAACTCTCTGTAGAACCGACCAAATATTGGCAACAGATCTAGAAATATTGGCTGGCAGTGAGAAAATAATGGTACCATCAAGTCATTATTAATTCTGTCAGCAAAAGGGCACTGCAACCAATGGTTGTGGGAAGCCTGGAAGTCAAGTAAATAGTATCAGTAGGATTGCAAAAACACAAGCACACAGCAGTGGTCTCAGGAGCATTGTAAATATTACACTTGAATGACAACATGATTGGGAATATTGTGAATCATATTTCTATCAACACTAGCCTCTATAGTATTAAAAATGTTAGCACTAAATGACAGGACCATTACAGATGCTCTTAACAGAAATAGATGAGCAGAGAATGATTTGAAATTTAAGCTCAGCTTTATTTTTCTAAAGTTTATATATACACACACACACACAGGCACAATATCTTGAGTAGAAATCGAAAAAAATTGACCTGTCTTTTAAACTCAAATGGACATTTGCAACCACAGTGAAAAGATCTCAAAGACGATAGTAATAAATATTTGACATATAATGTTATCAGAGAAAGGTAAGGATGTAAAAGGGTTGCATCATTGTATTCCTAGGCCTGAGTGTTATAGTAAATGCCTGTAATCTCTACTACTTAGGAGCAAAGGTCAGGGGGCCAAAGTCTGAGGCCAGCCTAAGCAAAAAGCTAATGAGTATCCAAATAATAAGAAAACAAAACATGGATATTTTAGCCCATGCCTTTCTTCCACCAGCTCTAATTGTTTGAAAGCCTACTAAAAAACAAACTTATACTTCTTAACAATAGGCCCTTGGAAACAATTGCTACAATGAATAACTTTTCTGTTTTTTGCCAGACTTGGGGCTTGAACTCAGGGCCTGAACATTGGCCTTGACTTTCTCAAGGCTAGAGCTCTACCACTTTAAGCCACAGCACTACTTCTGTTTTTTTTCTCTGTATGTGGTACTGAGGAACCAAACCCAGGTCCTCCTGCAAGCTAGAACCAAATTCAGCCCTGAATAACTTTTCTTATCAGAGCATTCTAATCAGAATAGAGTAAAGCTTTCCAAAAGTATGTTTTACTACATAAATGAATTACACAAGGTGTGTGTGGGGGGGGATAGGAGGGAAAAACCTGGGGATAGGAGGGAAAAACCAGAGAGAGAATGAGGAAAGGAGTAACACTGCTCAAAAAGTAAGATACCTTTTTTTTTTTTAAAGAGAGAATCATGTTGAGTGAGATAAGTCAAGACCAAAGAAACAAAAGGCACATGGTCTCCTTGATATGTGGATATTAGATCCAAACAGAATAACAGTGATGACTCAATATTTGGGTACCCAAGATTATGGTCATGGATTTGAAGATGTAAACAGAACTCCATAGACATATATATCTATGCTGTGGTATATACTCTATAGACATAATGTTATATTATATAGATTGATATGTATCTATGACAAATCCTCAGCTTAATTTTAATTATGTTCTAAATCTATGTGCCAGTGATTGCATATAGAGATTCCCTTCTTGAATACTTGTTTCTTAAAGATGACAGTTGAAATATGATGTAAAAATCAGTGTTAATAAAATCTTTCAAAAAAGTAAAGTACTTTTATCTGACTTTTATAACTGTAGCCCCTCTGTATAGAACCCTTAAAATAACAATAAAATGCATAAAACAAAATAAAACTATTCCCTGAGGACATTCACTCTGCCTCATATTTTCTGGCAATATTTGTCAACAAAATTCCGCAAGGCTGGCACCCTGACTCCCAATTAATTGTAAAGGAGATTGACTAAGCAGACACTCTACTACTTAAATTATGCACCTTGTCCATTCTCTTCAGCTCAAGGCTACTGCCCTTTCATCTTGAGCCATAGCACCACTTCCAGTTTTCTGATGGTTAATTAGAGATAAGAGTCTCAAGGACTTTGTGCCAGGCTGGCTTTGAACTTCGACCCTCAGATCTGAGCTTCCTGAGAAACTAGGATTATGGATATGAGCCACCATGCTCAGCTTTATATATTATTGTAAGGCTCACCATAATATTTAAGATGGTTTTGTTATTCTCTGCATAGATGCCTAGTTTACAGGAGGAATACGCATTATTTTTGGAAAAGGCCCAGAGTGCTATTACATTTTGTTGTTTGCACTACACTTTTGTGTAGTGGATTTGAACAAAGAAAATCATTTGGGGAGATACAAATAATTTGCCGGAGGATTGCTCTACACAGTCATGGGACTTGTTTTTTTTTTTTATTATTGTAATTAGTGAAAGGGTTACATGATATTTGCCAGATAGAAGGTGCATTAATGCACATACATTGATACCCTTTCACATGTCTTGGTACCCATCACCCTCCCCCCCACATCCCCCACCCGTCTTGGTTTTCCCCCCTTCATGGGACTTGTTGAGTCTGGCATTGTTCTGCAGACAGCAGGCAGGCAGGAGGGACTAGAAGATGGATGTAAGGTGGAGAAGAGCAAGAGTGAGCTGGAACCTATCAGGCTGTGCTGGAACACAGCATGAACTGGAACCTAAATTTGTCCCTCATTGTGGCAAGTTTTGATGATGCCAGTGACCTGCAGAAGCAGCTGGCATGCTTAGTTCTGAAGCTAGAGCTGGAGGAAATGTGAAGGGAGATGGAGGAGCTGCCTGCCAAGCCAACACAGCTAGCGAGCAGGTTGGTAGGTCTTGTGATAACTGCAAGACATAATTCTGCCACTCACCTCTGAGAGAAGCCTGGTGCTGTGCTTTGCAGTCCTCTGTGCCTCATGTACAGCTTCCCTGTTGTCAGTTCAAATCCAGAAGCATAAACACAAAAATCTGAGAGGGAAATCCAGCCTAGCTCAGGTAACAGTGCCAAGTTACCACATTTACTTATAAA
Organism: Megascapheus bottae; assembly: GCF_031878675.1. Lineage (NCBI taxonomy): Eukaryota > Metazoa > Chordata > Mammalia > Rodentia > Geomyidae > Megascapheus > Megascapheus bottae. The sequence goes on along the minus strand of NC_143520.1, from coordinate 1,785,445 downwards.
TATGAATGTTTGCTAGCGAGGAAATATATAGCAATATGTGAAATTATACTTAACATTTTTCACAAATTTCTTTGTGTCTACTCATCAAATGCAGTTGTTATGCCTCAGTGTACTAGGTAAATAGGGTAAGCCGTAATATTTATCAGGAAAGAAGAGAAATGCAAATTTATTTACTGTGCATAGTATTGTCAATTTGATTTACATAAAAGAGGCCAAAACGATGAAACCCATCGACTAATGTTTTGAAGAGTTGAAAATTCTGTCTGGAACATTTTGCAAATCAAACAAGGGCTGTCTATAATTCTAATGAGTTCTGCCTGAGTGCAGACAATGATAATAAATATCATTAGTGAAATGGAATAGAGCACTAGTTGTTGTTCTATGCCCTGCTTACAATCTGCAAATTACAAGTAGGAAGTTTCTGTAGGAGTGAGATTGTTCCAGTAAACAAATTTTAGATATGACATTTTAGTTCAGAGAAACAACTCTGTTTCTAAAGAAAGGTGGTATAATGTATTGATATACAGCTACATTTTGTGGGATAAGGGAAGTGAGACCAAAACTATAACTGACCATGCAAATGGGAAAAGTTCTGTTAGAAGCATACACAGAATTTGTGTGGCACACAATCAAGCACTGGTGGCAGTTCCTATAGGTCTCTCACCTACTTATAACAACACCATATCCTAAAGATGTCCTGAGAAGTCTTAGAATACCAAGAGCCATTCTAAAATAGAAACTTTCATTGAGTAAAAAATAGTTGTCCAAGTCATACTCATTGAAGAAAATTACGAAGAGTTCAGTGTGAGAAGTAATGCACCTACTACCTGGCAAATGTAACTGTAACCCCTCTATATATTACCCGACAATAAAAAATAAAATAAAATATAAAAAGTGCAGTGCCAGGGCTATTAGACAAAGGAGGCTGTATAACAAATTATCCCAAATTGGCCTTAAAGTGAAGCATATTAATGACCCAAGCATTTCTGTGGATGAGGAATTTGCGTATAATGTCCCTGGATTCTCTGCACTGTTTTCTCTTGTGAGACTGCAATCAGGTGTTGACCTCCATCTAAGATCTTATGGATTTTCTGGGGACAATCTGCTTTTGTATTGCCTTAATGTTAATGTTAAGTATTGGTAACAACATATTGGTCTAAGGAATTACAGTTATTCTCAGTTCTGTGCCACATGTCAAATTAGAAAGAAATGGAATCTGCTGCTAATAACATGAAGCCCACAGTCGTTTGTTACTTAAGCATAACTCAGCTGTTCTTCATCATTATTACTCTATTCAGTGGAAAGCATCTCCTCCTTGACCATGCAGTCCATTGTGAAGTATTAATTCTGTGTCATTGGTATTCACCACAAGAAGCAGAATCACTTTGAAATATTATTTGTCTAGATACGTTGCCATAACACAGAGCCCTCTTAGGGGCTCAGTGTTATATAAGTCACAAATCAATGACTTAAATCATAATTTCTCTTTTTTTACCTTTGCTTAGGATAATGCAGTGCAAATAGCTCTGGTTCTAGGCTTCTTCCATTTTTATGGCTGATTTGTATGAACTACCCAGAAATAGTAACTCCAGTATTTGGGAAGGATCTTTGTTCCATATACCCCCCTCTCTCTGTCTTTCTCTGTCTCTCTCTGTCTCTGTCTCTGTCTCTCTCTCTTATGTCAACACACATGCACATGCACATAGGCATATTTAGTTTATCCATATATGTAATATAACATATAATAATTATATGATAATATAACTTAATATTTATGTAATATTATATGTGTGTGTGTGTGTGCGTGTGTGTGTACACATGTGTGTGAGTCCTGAGGCTTGAACTCAGGGCCTGGATTCTGTCCCTGAACTTTTGTGCTCGAGTAGCATTTTACTAGTCGAGGCACAGGTCCACTTTTGGCTTTTCTGTGGTTAATTAGAATTAAGAATTTTCTATTCGTGTTACCTTTAAATTGCAATTTTCAGATCTCAGCCTCCTAAGTAGTTAGGATTACTGATATGAGCCATTTGCACTTACTGAAGATCATTATTAAGATATTGACATCTTTCTATGGCACAGTATATGGATCTGTTCATTTAATTCTATGTATTTTAGTACTTTCCAAATGTACTTATATCATTGCATGTTTAGGCTCTTTGTAGTTTTTATTTTATGTAAGCAACTTTAAAACATAACTTTTTCAGTTTGTGATCATTGGAAATAACATTACTGAATCAAAGACTTGCAATATTTTAAAACTTTTGAGAGTTAATGGAAATTTTCTAACAACTACATTACTAATCAGTATTATGTAAACACATTTATACTAATGCTTAGTTTATCACATTATATGTATATGAGATCAGTGTGGATCTGAACTTAAGTTTTGTTCCTTAACTTAGTTTTCATAATGAGATGTATACTCTTTTATATCTCCTTATACTGTGTATATTTTTAGCATATAGTACTTTATGGAGATCAGAGTCCAATAAAATCCTGGTAATTTTAAATAACTAGAGAAGAAAATCTGTAATGATTCCACTCACAATTATGTTAGGATCCCTTTAGATATTCTTTTCTCTACAGTACCCCAGGTATAAATAATAAATGGAAATGCTATTTAATATTGTTGAAAGAGGGACTGAGGAATAAAGCAGATCTTTCCCATCCTAATAAGTTCTTATTTAGAACCAACATGTCTCTAATTGTAGACACTTCTTCCTCTGAACTATGACAGAATCTAGCTGAGAAATTATTTGGCGATGCTTTGCCCTGCACACCAACTCCTTTTGTTCTGAAATATATCGGCCTAATCTTTCACTGAACATGCTGGAAACTCTCTGTTATGTATTTGAATAGCATATAAAAATATAGGATGATTAAATATTCAAGGGCAAAAGCGAGCCCCTAAAAAGAAATTTTGTATGAATAATTGAAAATAAACTCAGGACTTGACCACAACCTTGCAAATTACTGTCTAAGAGTCTCCTTGGGTGTGTAGTTCTTTAAAAATAGAAAGCTGTTTGATCAAATTCAAATCTATTTTTAAACTCTTGGCATATTCTTCAGTAGAAGATCCTCATCAAAAAGGAAAAGACCTATGCAGCCTCCAGCCTGCAGCATTTGAGCCACAGGGAAGCAACATGGGTTTGATATAAGCAGGTATACTTATTTCCTGTGTTTTGTTTAGAACAATTGGTAAGGAAGCTCCAGAGTATAGGGAAAGCTTGGCCTTTGAATTGTTAATTGTGTGAGCTGCGGGTATGTATTAGATGTCCTATAGCATAAATTGGAAAAGGTATTTTGTTGGTATTACAAACGAAAAAGGCTCAGTAACTTACAGAACTTACTGTTTTTTACCTTTAATTTTTGTAGTATCTGATAAAAAAAAACAGGAGGAATAAAGCATATCAACCTTAAAAGGGGAATGTTGACAAGTGTGACAAAGCTTTATTAATTTCTGAACCATGGCTAGAGAACCAATGCTTATAAAGGTAACAGATTATAGCAAGCCAATTTAATTTTCTCTGCTGCTCAGATTTCTGGTGAGGATATTTAATAATGTGGACAGATTTCTGACTGCTGTAAACTATCACTTACAATAATTCCCTTGACATGTAATATTTGTAAGCACCTTATAAAGAGAAAAGAATAGACTTTCTGTATGATTTTCTATTATGAAAAGCTGGTTTAAAGTCTTTAAGGAAAAACTTTATAAGATAATACAAACAATACTTCTGTGTTAATCTTTGTGATGAAGCAACACATCCAAGAATTTTCTTCAACTTTGCTTATAATGAATTATGCTTCTCCATATTTTTCTTTAATAATAAACTCAACACAGAATCTTTTCAGCTAAGATAATGGAAACGCCAAGCAAGTAAAGAAAGAACTTAATTTTATGCTTGGGGAACAGAAAAACATTTAACATACTAAGAAGCTACCAACATTTAGCATCAAAGCTTTACATACTTTCAGTCAGAGTTGCAAGTTAGTCATTAAAAACACTTTAAAATCCTTTAAGTCAGTTTCTTGCAATTATTATTAAGGGTGTGTCTGAGTATAATTTTGTTTATCTTTAAGACATAAAATAAAGTATTAGCTTTATATTAGTGCATTAAATTTTGAGTTTATAAAATGCCCTTGGTAAACTTTTGCTAAACTTTGGACCTAGACAAAGTTGTTTATTTACAGTAAAATAAAATTATCTCAGTACCCAAACAAAAAATAGCTTTTTTAACCCAGGAAGAAAATAAACAATCTTTAGTTATTTCTCTATGCTATAACAATGAAAAAGAATGTGTTAATAGACCTATATATTGTAAAAAAAAAAAAGGAATGGAACCCAAAGTATATTTATTACAAAATGAAACATATTCTTATGAGAGTTTGTGGCAGTAACAAAATTTCAAGATCTCCCTTTCTGCTTGAGTTTAAAATAGCCATTTTCCATTATTTTGAAACAGAGTTTATTTCTGAATTTCTGCATTTCAGACATAAAATAACTTTATTTCAAAAGTTGCAATATCTTTTTATCACATGTATATAATGAATATAAGATATATTGTATATCTGATATATTGTATTAGATAAATTGTATAGCCAACATACATTATAATATATTATCTTTAAGTGGTTAGACAAAGGAGTTGCTATTCAGCAAAGCAGTTTATGAATGCAATACACCTTGATCAATGTCTTTTACAATAACTTTTAGGTATTAACTTTAAAGTACGAAGTCCTCCTTAGAAACAGATCCTTGGCATCCCCTCCTTGACATGCAATTCAAACCCTGAGCCTTGGCTGAAGGATGTTATTCTTATAGCCCACAAGCATGCTAAATCTGTGAAATCACAATCTAAGCACACTTCCAGTAACCAGGAAAGTTAGTGTAGTTGACTCTTTCTCATTTCCTATTAGCCTCCTGCATATTTTCTAACTTCTGCGTATTTCAATGTGCTATCATCTGTCTCTGAATATCTCTTATGAGATGGAGAGTTACATCTAATTGAATCCGTGATAGCACAAAAGGGAGAACTTTAAGACTGGGAAGTAAACCAGCAACAAAGGAAATGTCTTAATAACTGCAGGTCACAGTTGGAATAAGCTTTTCTTCCAGGCAGGGGTCTAAGGAAAAGCCTCATCCCATCTAGAAGATTGGAATAATAGGGGCAGAGAGGGTGGGGGTGGGTCTATGAAAGGGAAAGTAAAGCCACAAGCTTCAAATTGGGCACTAGATATTTGACAATAGATAAGGGCCTCATAGATTTCCGCATTTAGGGGAATATAAAGACTGCTTCCATAGTACTTGACCTATCTTTCTAACAAGAAGCAAACAATCCCAGTTCTGCAGGTAATGGAGCAGAAGTAGTCCACAGAAATAACCACCAGTAGAAAAAAAAAAAAAGAAGAAAACTACAGATCTGCGAAAACATCGGTAGGAAAATGAATCTCCTAGTATTTACACACTCAGTAGGAATTGTGAGATTGCCACCAAGAAGGAACAAAGCAAGTCATGCTTAGATGAACTAGCCAATGACAATAGTAGGTTAGGAAAAGAAAGCAGTTGGACTCCGAAGAGTAGAAAAGTGCTAGAAGAGTGTAGTCAACAGGCGTGCCCTTAGTTCAAGGAGGGGCCAGTAGCACTGCTCTTACCTCCTGTACAGTTATTTTTGACTCTGGTCACAGCATCAGAATACAGTACCAGAGAGACAGTGAAACTATCTCCCTTTGTCTCTGCTTCAGGCAAGAGAGGAATTCAGGCAAGATGTGAAACATAATGAAAATGATAGGAAAATTTATTTGAAAATGAAGACACTTTTAATAGACTCTAGGAAAGTCACCTCTAAGGTACAAATAGTGACAATTTTTACAAGTTTTTATTGATGTGTAAACTGCTTGGAGTGTTTAGTCCTCAAGAGAAGCTAAAAGGTCAGAGGCATTGTGTAGAATTTGGAGGAGATTTACTGAATTAATTTGATTTCTATGGCATGATTTTTGAGTCCGGGTAAATTAGAGATCTACTGTTCCCTGTTATTGATTGTCCTGGGCCTTCTCTTAAAAAAATCTTGTGATATTCTATGACGTTAGTGGGCTCCTTTGATTTAAAAGCTAATCATTTTTTTGAAGAAAAGTTTAATTTATAATGCTTCCTTTCAGGGACCTTGTGATTTCATCCTCCATTTTAAGTTTCCTTTGCATTTCCAAATACTTACGACTAGCTGCTACCAATTACTAATTTTTTCTGGTTGTTTTCCCTATGATGGAAAGAGTAACACTTGAAAAATCAAATAATCCGTACAATCTTTCACTAAGGACTCTTTCATATTATTAGCCAGAGTAATTTGGTGTTTTTGTGCTAACTTCCCCTTTAAAGATGACTTGTGTATATATGGTATTTGTTTTCAACCTTGCATTACCAGAGATCCCTTATCTTCCTAATTAAAACAACTGCCTGCTTCCTGCCACATAATACAACACTTCCTTTGTGATCTGTTGTTCCCAAGGCTGGTTTTGGTTCCCCCTATAGCTGACAGATAGCTTCTGTCTAGAAATGAGAGATTTTTAAGCATTGGACATAATCTTTTGTGGTTCATTCTGCATTTGTAAAAGCCTGAATATATCTTTGTTAGTGGAGACTTTTGTTATTTTACTGAATAATGCCTCACAGCAGTGAATACTGGGAAAGTCTGAAATACCTCAGGACTGTTAACTGACAAACTATTTAAAAACACTCAATAGTTTGACAGTAAATTTTTCAATCAGTACTTAATTACTTCTGTGCTTTGGAGGGTTATAAGACACTAAATGTCAAATGTTTTTGTCTCTCTCTCTCTCTCCCTTGGATTTCTTTTGAGGGACAGATACATCTCAGACATGTCTAGAAAGTCTGACTATAAAGACAAGTAATTGCAAAAAGTGAGGAGGGGCAAAGGGTCACCTTTAGAGAAAGATTACTTAATTGCATTATAATAGCCCTCCAGGAAGTAAGATCTATTCTTAATTTTCTTCCTTAACCCAACAGATTTCTTTCTGAATGAACCCTGTCTCAAGAAACTCTTTTATTCAAGAGTAAAAAAAAAAAATAAGCAACCATTTCACTATATTTCTCAAGTCCTTTTGCTGCCCATATTTACTTGCATAAAATGACATTTTAATTTTCCTTGGTATTGTGGAGAGATATTGAATAACCTTAACATGGTTCAATAAATTTATTCTGAGATCCAGTTTTGTTTACTTAATGGACTTTAAGTCTTTTTATGCTTGAATATCTACTAAAGATTAGCTTATAAAATCTTAAAAACTGGAACAAATTTTTCACATGAAATAATATAGAAATCTGTCCATAAGATTGTTTTAATAGTGCTGTCCATATGCTGCACATTTACAAGAAACATAAAAATGATGCTTTCGTGCTTGCAACTAAATATACACAAGATAAAAAAAACTGAATCAAGTAGGATATATTGGTCCTAAATACTGGCACAAGAAATTCGCTCCTGGGAAAGCGGTGTGATTGTTGGAATCCAGAATTCTGAGTACTCGTACACACAAAGATGTGTGATGAAATAGGTGCTAGCATCCATTCTGTCCTCTCTGGCCTTGGTGTAGGTGTTTGTACCAGTGTACCAACTACTTCTCTTCGTCTCGAGTCCTATTTTTTTAAGTAAGTAGCTAGCATTCTTCATGGGAAAATTATTTGAATGATCTTGAGTTGGCAAGAATACAACAAAGCAAGTGGAGCAACAAAAAGCTACACCTAGTGTGTATAAAGGAGCAGATGAACATATGTGACTGAATGAATTGAATTTTAACAAACAGGATTAAAGTATCTTCTGCATTAATATTTTTGAGAGTCTGGCAAGGAGATGACTATGAACAAAAAGTTCATGTTTGGGGTGGCATTCAATCTATTATTCAAGCAGTCTAGATTATGTGCCGCACAGAATGCCAGTCAATGAAACCAGGAGTTTTGCAAAAAGGAGTTTACTCATTAAGTGTTTTAGCATAAGGAGATGGGAAGGTAAGTCTCAAATCTATTCCTGGAGGATAAAACGTAATGGTATTTAAGAGATAATAGATGCCCAGTAATCTGAGGTGGTAGGTAAGGAAATTAATCAACACACATACATACATGCATGCATGCATGGATACATACACACACACACACACACACACACGCACACACGCACACACACACAATCAAACTTCACGATTCTTCTTGAGAAGTGTGTTCAGAAAGTGGCAGTGTGGTTGTCCTGTGACACAAAAGGCCATCCAGCTGGTATTTGCATAGGACCAAGTAAGAGTCAGTTGTTTCAAGTAGTTTGACCAGCCTTCAGAACCCAAGAAAACACCTTAGGCCACCAGAGCCACAATAATCTTGCTTGTCAGGGGTGTTACTTGTAGTAGTGAATGAATGCGAGTACAGTGCCTAGTGAGGTAAGGTGTTTTCTAAAACTCGTGATAAAAAACAAATAAAGAACACATTCTCAGACGCATTCTTTTTTCCCCTTTTATTTTCAAATCTATTGTTGTTTGGTGGCTGCCTGGCTGAGAAAAAGATGAGTTTTCGTTTAGACAGATGTTTGAGGTAAAAACCTGGCTAGCAACTTTGACTCCCTTGACTTCTTAATGATTTTGGTAAACTCTGTAACACAACCTTGTTTCTTTGCCTGAAGAATAATGTGCAAATCTATCCCATCCTTTCACCAGCCCTCTTAACATCATTACCCCTCCTTCAGACCTTTATCAGGCTTTACCTTTTTAACAGCTTTTTCTCTTAGTTGTCAGGATGCCACTTCCCACTCTAATACATTCTAATGTACTGGGTTGACAGTTCTCTTTTCACAATGTGTGCCACTTTTCAACAAGCCAAACTGTTTATTCCGAATATTAGATTTAGTTAACTCCATGTATTGTTTTCAAGCCAAAGGAGGTTTAATTAGGGGACAGAGTTCAGATAAGATGTTCAGCAAATAGTCACTGAATCACCTAGCACAAAAGACTGTTTCACCTGTTTCTACTTCCTACGTAAATTGGATTTCAGGCAGTGATCATTTAAATAGATTTGGATTTATTAGTACATTTGAAATGAAATGTAATTAATGTGTATTGAGCTTCAAGAATTATTGAAATTATATCTTTAATCTTAGTCATTGTGAGTTATAATTAAAGGAAAATTAGGTAAACATATAAGAATATATTTTGAGTTATTGGTTTAATGTTCCTTATCAAAAAATGGATTATTGTGACACTATTATCATTAACCCATTCTCCCATGGGTTTCTGTCATATAAATCAACATTAGAGAACAAAAATAATACCTTGGATGCTTTCTTTCTAAATTATTTCGATTTTTTTTGTTCTAGAAGAAAAATTTAAAGAGGACAACCTCATAAGGTATCTGAAGGTTTTCATTTTCTTAAATTATCATTTTTGCCCTCTCTGATAGTTATTGCATGAACTCTGCCAGAATCACAGTCACAATATCCTCATTGTTTAAGCAGACAAAATCCAACTCTGTCCAGAGCAACTTTAGCTTTGCTTCAGTAATGCCTTCTCCTGCCTTACACTCTCTGTACTCCCAAATCAGTGTGCTCTTCCCCTTCTGGTAGTGCTCATTGTGTTTGATTAGGGGGCAGTTTCCCACAAGACACACAGAGCTATCTGTTGTTATGTATTGTAGGTGATGATATGTCTACTTAGGGCTAACTAAACTAATCAAATGTATTTGGCGAATGATCAGGAATGAATCCAAGCATAGTTTAGTTTAATTCTTTATCCTTATAAATGTCATAACAGTGTTCATAAGTAAAGCTCATTCTTTTAAAACATACTATAGATATATTAACAGTTTTATCAAAGTTTATCTGTGTAAATAATATTCTCTAGAAGTGCATGTATACCATGACTATTTGATTTAATAATTATACTTACCCTATGGATCAACTGATTTATCTTAGAACAAATATGATTTATTTTGTTTTGAGGTTGGAAAGTTTTATTGCAAAAGAGGAGGAAATATATCTTTGCAATACTAAGTTCTTATTCAAAAGTTTTTGAATGACAAGTGACAAAAATGCATGAAGACATGAGAAGAGGTGTATGAAGTTTCTGAAGATAGGAAAGAAGATCAACATGCACTGTATTCAATCACTGCTTTGGTGCATGGCAACTCCTTTGTAGAACTACTTTAAAGACACTAAAAAAGAAGGAATGGATATAGCAGATACCAATAAGAACATGGTGTACATGTTTGGTTTAGGACCTGCATAATATCTGGGTTGCACTGACAATCATCTGTAAATAACTGTTCTCTAAACAAACAGAACCAATAAGAATGATGATAGATATAGATAGATAGATCGATAGATCAATAGATCAATCAGTCGATAGATAGATAGACAGATAGATACATGACAGATTCAATGAACACTCATGCTAAAAATTGCTTCACTGATTATAGAGGCCAGGAAGCCTTGTATTATTCCATCTGCAATCTGAGTAATCAAGAACATCTGAAATCCAGTGATATAAATCAGTGTGAGATAAAAAAAAATCCAAGATGCTTGTAAATGTAAGGCAGCACTGAAGGCAAGAAAAAGGAGCCAAGGATATTGCTGGTGCAAGTTCTAGAGGCACTGAAGTCTATCAAAATAAAGAAATCTCTTCTTTTTGGTTCTTCTGTCTGAGTGGGTTCTCAACATGTTAGATGATTATGGCAAATATTGGTGATGGATAATTTCTTTATTCAATGCTGTTAATTTCTGGAAACATCCTTAGAGACAAACATAGAAATCATCTTTACTAAATAGTTTCATAAGTAGTTTCAGTGAACTATGTTCTATTACAAAAATTAGACCTTTCTAAGAATGAATTAATCTCAATGATATTTTTAACCTTATAAACTGTTATCTACTTATTAACAAATATTAGAATGAATTGAATTTATATACTGTTTTAGGATGGTGATGAGTAATTGATTTTCACATATAGTACATCATTTTATCTAATAGGATCAGGGTGTGTTTCATTATCAAACTGGTGTGTCTTGTTTTGGGAATTTCACTTTGACAGAAAGAACTTATTTTAGAACTGAAAGTCTATTCAGGGCAGTATCATTCAAAAAAACCTTTAACTGCATGTATATAATCTTTCCTATTAAAAATAGGAAATAGTAATGTGATTTATTTGTCTTCATGTTTCTAGTTTAAAATTTTACTTTGTGTACCTTGCACTAATCAACTGAAATAATAACCCAATTATAGTGACCTTAATATTGTGTAAAATATACCTATATAGAGGAGTATTATTGTCATTACTGTTTGATTACATGTTCTACAACTTCTTTATATAGTTTTGACTATGTCATAATATCATTTTGATTTCAGATTTCCATTATTGTAATTATATTTTGACAGCCTGTGCTACATCCATTCTAAAACATTTCATTTGTCTGATTGTATAAATTTTATTTCATGTATACCTGATTGATTTCTAATCAGAGGAATAATGTTGATGTTAATAATGCTGTTCTTTAAAGAAGAGAATTAAAAGTTTTGCGTTTAATAGTTTGAAGGCAATTTTTTTCCCATTGGAAAATCTTACTTCCTTTTTGAGAGTAATGAAAATAAAATGGGAAGGGTTTAATGGGACTGCTATTTTTACATAAGTAACTTACATAATTATTGGTATGCATGTAGTGAATATGTATAGCATACAAGCTTACTTCTATAAATTTATAATTTTAATTGGTTTTATTATTCTATTTCATGCATGGAAATAGAGTGTTTCAATCATAGTTACCCTTTCATTCACCTGCTTTTTTCACCCTCTACTCAGTTCCCACTCCCAAAACAATCCATATTTACTCACCTGACATTCATTTTTAAGCTGTATATGCTCTATATAAGAGAATATGTGTATTTGTCCATTTCCTGCTTAGCATGATTACATTATTTTTTCTGCAAGAGATAGACGATTACATTGCACAGAGAATCTCGTGGCAGGCCTAGACCGTCTTCAGTAAAGTTTTCCTTTTAACACACAGGCCTCCCGTTTGACATTTTCTCTGCATTGGTGAAGATGTAGCTCTTGTCAAACATATATGTTGGACTGGACAGTGGGTTTAGAACTGTATCCAGTATTCCTGCTCCTGGGCTTTTTTCTGTGTGGATATATATTATATTATATTATATTATATTATATTATATTATATTATATTAAAGTGGGTAATGTGTTTTGGGAGCACAGATTTTTCTCTCTGTCTTTGCCCTGGGGGATGGTAGGGGAATTTCGGTTTCAAGTGTCTTTTGTCCAGCTATATCAAGATTTGGCAGTCTCTAATCTTGCAAACAGATTCACAGGCAGTTGTTTTTATTCACAGTTCTATGCTAGCCCATGTAATGAGATTGGGAACATACTCAGTTAATTGCAGGAAGAAATCTCAGTTGGATTGCATGTACAAGACCTGGTTGATACTCAGCACTAGGAAACACTACGCAGCATCACTGGGGTTAAATTCAGGGTCTCGTGTTCTCCCTTAGATCTTCCAGTCAATGCTAGGGATCCACAACTTGTATCACAGTTCCACTTCTAGCTTTTTGATGGTTAATTGGAAATAAGAGTTTTCTGCCCAGCCTGGCCTTGAACCATAATCATCAGATTGCAGCCTCCTAAGCAGCTAGACTCACAGGCTCAAGCCAGTGCACAATTATGTTTTGCATCATAAAAACAGTCTATAATTAACTTTTTTTGTCGATCTTGGAACCTGAACTCTGGGCCGAGGCATTGTCCCTGAGCTCTTCAGCTCAAGGCTACTGCCCTACCCCTTGAGCAACAGCACCACTTCTGTTTTTCTGGTGGATAATTGAAGATAAGAGTCTCACTTTTTTTAGTCCCCAGGCTGGATTTGAACTGAAATTTTTAGATCTCAGCCTCTTGAATTGCTAGGATTATAGGCATGGTAATATCTTTTTGTTAGAACAGTAAGCACATATTTGTAATACTTAGCTAGCATGCACAAAGACCCAGGGTTGATTCCTCAGTGCCACATACATAGGAAAGCCAAAGTGGTGCTGTGGCTCAAGTGGAAGAGCACTTGAAGTGCTAGCCCTGAGGAAAGCCCAAGGACAGTGCTCAGTACTGAGTTCAGGACCCAGGACTGGCAAAAAAGAAAAAAAAAAAGGGACAGGTTGTTTGACCAAAATGCCTCAAAATGATGCTAAATAACTCAATTTAGTGGAAATAGAGGAAAGTAGCAAAGAATTGATGTAAGTAGAGTACTTTCTTTGTTGCCAGAGCACAGAACAGTAACAGGTGTTAATAGAGAAAAAAAAGAAATGATGAAATATACTGTGTAGTTGGCATAGCTTTAGCTCCCTTTTAAAAAATGACATAATAGTGTAGCTCCATTTCACTTCTGTGATTTCTTCCTTTCCTTCTTTCTTTCTTCCTTTCTTCTTTCTTCTCTTCTCTTCTTCTCTTCTCCTCTCTCTCTCTCTCTCTCTCTCTCTCTCTCTCTCTCTCTCTCCCTCCCTCCCTCCCTCCCTCCCTCCCTCCCTCCCTCCCTCCCTCCCTCCCTCCCTCCCTCCCTCCCTCCCTCTCTCTCTCTCTCTCTCTCTCTCTCTCTCTCTCTCTCTCTCTCTCTCTCTCTCTCTCTCTCTCTCTCTCTCTCTCTCTCTCTCTCTCTCGCACTGTCCTTGGGCTTTTTCCTGAAGGCTAGCACTCTGCCACTTCAGCCACAGCACCATTTCTGGCTTTTTCTATGTATGTGGTACGACGGAATCAAACCCAGATCTTTGTGCATGCTAGGCAAACACTCTACCGCTAGGCCAAACTCCCAGTCTGACTCCTTTATTCATTATTTGGCTGTATTGACATTTAAACCCAGTGCCTACCATTTCCTAAGGAAACATTTTATCACTTATGCCACATCTAACAAGGAAAATACATTCTTTGCAAATTCTGTACTTACAAATGGCTTTTAATTCATTTGATTACAACAAGAACAGATAAAGAACTCTGTTATTTTAATAGATTATTACATTTTATATATTTTTCTTTCTTTTTCTCTCTCTCTTTCTTCCTTCCTTTTTTTTGTAGGTCATGGGCTTGAACTCTGGGCCTGGGTGTTCTCTGAGCTCTTCACCTCAGGGCTACTGCCTTACCCCTGCGCCTGGGCATTGTCCCTAAACTCTTTCCTAGAGCCACAGCCCTACTTCCCATTTTCTAGAGATTAATTGGGGATAAAAATCTCACAGTCTTATGTATCAAGGTTTTGCTCTATTGCAAATCTCTGCTAGGAGAGCCCAAAGTTTCTACTGATTATGACAAATGAGGGAAACCATTGAGCCTATGTTCCCTTGAGTATGGCTTACTTCACTTAATATGATTTTTTCTAAGTCTTTCCATTTCCTTACAAGGGGGCAATGTCTTTCTTTCTGACAGCAGCATAGAATTCCATTGTGTATAAATACCACATCTTGTTGATCCACTCATCAACTGAGGGACATCTGGGTTGGTTCCATATCTTTGCTATGGTAAATAGTGCTGCAATAAACATTGTTGTGCTAGTGGATTTAGTATGTCCTTGTTTTTGGATGATTGGATAAATGCCAGGTAGTGGAATTGCTGGGTCATAGGGGAGCTCAAAGGACCTCTAGGATATAGAAACAGAAGCCATATAATGAATGATTGTTGTCCTTAATGTACTATGTTATCTCTCATCTCTTTTGCTGTCCCTTGGTTATCTCATATTGTTATAGTATCTTACTTTGTTATCTGATATATTGGATATATTTGTATTTGGTTATTTGAAATTGGATAGGGAAGGGGGGAAAACAAGATGAGGGGTGGGGGTGGGGGGGAGGGAAATGGGGACCAAGACATGAGAAAGGGTATCAATGTATGTGAATTAATGCACCTTCTATCTGGCAAATATCATGTAACCCTTCTATTAATTACAATAAAAAAATACATAAAAAAAAGAGAGTCTCACAGTGTTTAGTGCCTGGGCTGGCTTTGAACCTCAATCTTCAGATGTCAGCCTCCTGGGTAGCTAGGATTACAGGCATGAGACACCGTGCTCATGCCTTCTACTTGTAGAAGGCTATTCCACTCTTATAACGAGCAGTTTGTGTCCAAGCTCATAGTAAACCCGTGAAGACAAGAAGGAGGAGAAAGATATCACTCATGATAAGCTAACCAGGAAAACTACCAGAATTAAAAATCAAGGGTTAAGCATCCATACCCAACCTGGCTGATACATGTCTACATTTTTACTTTTTAAAACTCTCATGTATTGATTCAGTTGTAATATGCAATCTTAGTACCCACCTGATTATAACTGTAAAATGATGTATGTCTGCAAACCTTTACTGTAATTGTTATTTTGCATTTAATTACAATTGTAAACTATTTGATTTATCTTTGTGATAATTCAACTTCACAAGTTAAGTGAGTTGCAGTAAATTTAGTTTACATTTAAAATCAATTTTTAATGCCAGGGATTTCTTGTTTTGGCAATAATTTCACAAGTGTCAAAACTGACCTTTTCATTGTTGACACTGGAGAATTTATGGTGATCTTTCCCCTCATTTTTCAGTGATAGATCTTGAGGGTTATTATTGTTTCTACTTTAATGTCTATAAATGTACTACTAAGGAGAAAGAAGCTCATATTGATTATTGATTAACTAGTTTATCTCTTTCATTTGTTTAAATCAGTAAGTAAACATTGAAGCAAAAGAAAAGGCATAAGCCTGTGACTTTTGATCTCATATTTTATAACAGCATTTATTCTGAATTTTGATCAGCTATTCAAATATATCAACAAGAATCTCTTGTTATATTATTATAGTTAATAAATTCTATAATCATTTTGAAAATCTCAGAGAGGAAAAGATGAAATTTGAATTAATAAAGAAAGCCTTTTTGGAGATCTGGTAGTTAACTCTTACATTTTTATCATTTCTTGCTGGAGCAAACTTGTAATTAAATTCTTAACTACGGTATATGTTGATTGTCTGGTTTATAGTTCCAGATGCTCTGGATTTCTTCTATCTTTCCTTTATTCTTGGATAAAAATGGAAACAGAATAGGAATATTTTTAAGGGAATAAATTATGAATTGAAGAACTATCTGCCTACTTTACGTACTGGGATGGCTTTTTCTTACAAAAATTCATTTCTATATTTCTCAAACATTCTTTCAAGTCTTTAGGTTAGAGTAGCTTAGAGTTCAATCTAACTAATACATCTATTTAGAAGTTTTTCTGGTGTTCATGGTTAAGTGACATGGTTAAGTGGTTGTACAAACTGGGCACCTTTGAAGCTAAAAGACAATTCAAGCAGTAATGACACTGGAAGATTACATATAAGTTGGAAATGTTAGAATGAGTGTGAAGAATTAGAATAGCAATTCTAGGGTTGT
Organism: Megascapheus bottae; assembly: GCF_031878675.1. Classification (NCBI taxonomy): domain Eukaryota; kingdom Metazoa; phylum Chordata; class Mammalia; order Rodentia; family Geomyidae; genus Megascapheus; species Megascapheus bottae. The sequence goes on along the minus strand of NC_143520.1, from coordinate 1,769,012 downwards.
AAAGCATTTTCCATCTCTAATTGCACTTTCATTGTGTCATGTTCCACATATTTTATATGACTGATTGATACCTTTCTCCACCTGGTTTTATAAATAGGTACTAGTATTTTATCAACTCAATGTACATTCTCCACCTAAAATTTTTTAAATCGTGAAATAAATGAGTGAGAAATACTGTACGGCCTTCTCTTACCAAAGACCTATATTAAACTGACCCTATTTCCAGAAGCCATGTCCTTAGCACAGTTAGTCTAAGTCTCTACAGTCTGAAATCTTGCCATTGCATATGATTGAAAGATTTGAGAGCACATCAGCAGGTAAACACAGAACTTGGCTATGAAAATTAGCCAAACTTTAATAGCGTTTGAATAAATATGAGTTCCATAGTCTGTAAAGTTAGATACCCTGAAGCGCAAGTCTTTATTATAAAATGTCCTTATTTCTCCATACTTGAGTGACAATGCTGGCAGGCACCATGAGAGTCACACTTGAGGTAGGGGACCCATTTTACCTTCATTTTCTCTGTCATCACTCAATTCCAATTGCTTTCTATGTATTGTTATACCTTTGTCTTATATCTAGTTACCTTATTCCTTTTGACTAAGCTGAATCCACTCTGGGATGAATGGAAACAGTTATTCCTTGCCTTCCATGTATTTTTCCTATTGTTTTTTAATAGTTTTTTCTCACATTATTTAGGAAAATACCATCCATCACTGTTTTGATGAAAAATACCTATGCTTGGGGTTCCAAATTTGGCAGGGGTAGGGTAAAAGAAGAAATTAAAAGTCTGTGTTATTACTTAAAATCATTTTCTTTTCTGTGTGTGGAAGTCATATAGAGCATTTTTTCCATTGGTAGAATGTGAGTATCGTTTATACTTATATTCAACACCTAGATATAAAGGATTGCAAATTTTGTGAATTGTTGAATTTCAAATCCCATTTTCATGTTGTCTGTTAACATTAAGGATCCTTTCTGCATCTTAAAACCAGAGCCTGCATTGGTAACATGTCTGGCAAAATACCTTAGAGTCTCTTTTTTTCTTCTTCCCCTCTAACCCACCAATTTTAGGTATGGAGACTCTCTCTAAATATAGCATCACATCTTCCGAGAGTCACATTTTTACCTGAATATAATTCAAATAAGCCATAATTGATATTTTTGGTTGTTTATCCTAGGGAATCAGTATATTGCACTTAAAATATTAACAAACTGTCTTAAATAGAAAATGTGGGGTTTTCCTTGACATCTCTGTCCTTAATGCCTCACTAACAAATCCTTTAGACATACTTTAAAACGCTAATTTAAAAGTGGTTTTACTTAACTTTCAATCAACATGTGACAATTATTCATGTTTATGAGTTACAGTATGCTTTATGTATACATTGTATAATGACCAAACTGTAACAAATAACATCCTGAAATACATACTATTTATGGTGATAACAGTCATAATTCTCATTTTTATATTTTTGTCTCTATAGATTCCATTGTTAGGGCAATTCAAAGTAAGAAGATATAATTGCTGTTTAACAACGATTAACTTGTGTTTCCACATAATATTCCAAGATTTAAATAGATATTTACAGATACAAGTGTAATAATTGAGTAATAGCTACTTATGATAAAATCAGAGAAGAGTGGGTTTCATGGCCCCCCACTCAGATATATGCAATCTTATTTCCCAGTACCTTATTAAAAGAAAAGTTACAGGTACAATTAAGAATCTTGAGATGATGAGATAATTTGGCATCATCCAGATAAAAAAGTAAGCATCCCATGACAAACATCATTACAGGAAAAGGGAAACTAATTAAGAAAGATAAAAGGGGAGGAATGAACACATACAGGGGAAGAGAACATGAAGATGGAGGTAGGGACTGCAATAATGTAGCCATGTGCTAATGAACCAAAAAATTCTGATTAATTTCAAAGATGCTAAAGAAGGAAGAAAAAACATTCTCTTAGAACCTCCAAATATCTTTAATCCTGAAAACATCTTGAATTCTGATGAATAATCCCCACAATTATGAGAAAATTTACATATTTATTTGTTTATGTATTTATTTATTCTGCTGGACCTGGTATTTGAACTCAGGGTCTATATGCTGTCCCTGAACTTTAGTGCTCAAAGTTACAGCTCTACCACTGGAGCGAGCAACAGCTCTCATGTGCAGTTTTCAGGGATTAATTGGAAGTAAGGGTCCCTTGGGTTTGTCTTCTCTAGCTGGTTCTGTATGATGATTGTTAGATCTCCGCTTTCTGGTTAGCTAGAAATACAGACATGCACCACCAACAGCCAGTTTATTTAGGTGTTTTAAGCCACCTAACTTGTCACAATTTTTAACAGCTGTGGGAGGAAAACAGTATGCATGCCATTTATTTTTACTAGCTATTTTTACATCCCTGTAAGAGATGTCAGATAGTAGTATAAACATGTTATACAAGATTTTAAAGTGGACTATTTCTTTGTGTGTGTGTGTAAGGATATTATGGCTAGCACCCAGGGCTTGGGTGCTGTCTCTGAGGGTGGTTGGGGTTTTTTTTGGCCAATACTGGGACTTGAACTCAGGACCTGGGCTTTCTCAAGGCTAGTGCCCTACTACTTGAGCCACAGCACCACCTGTGGCTTTTCCTGTTTATGTGGTTCCACCAGACCACGCTCCCAGCCCCTCTGAAGTTTCCTTGGTAGTTAATTGGGGATGAGTGTCCTGGACTTCCGTCCAGACTGGTTTGAGTCTTTGATTTTTAAGATCCCAGCCTCTTGAGCAGGTGGGATTACAGAAATGGGCCATCAGCACCCAGCTTTAAAATGGATTTTTAGGGTTTGGGGATTTAGTTCAGCAGAAGAACCCTTGCTAGACAAGTGCAAGGCCCTGAGTTCAGTGCTCAGCTCTGGAAAAATAAAGCTATAAAATAGATTTTTTTTTAAATGAATGAGTTCTACTTTTGAGAAAGATGATGAAGTAATAGAGACTTTCCTTTGCCTCAGTTTTCTATAGATGTATAGAAGTTGTCAGAAACTGAGAGAATTAACCTATTATTTCATAATATATATGCAAAACTGTGCATGCTTCAACTACATTCATTACTGTCTCATTGGGCTGAAATCATAGTGATAATTGGGGCTGTGGTTTTCACCAGAGTACTAGAGTTTTCCAGAGCTCATCTCTTTGCAGCCTCCATTTCTTTTCCATGTAGGAATTTTTGTTGTGGTTGTTTTCTGTTTTTTGTTTTCTTGCAAGCTATGAACTGGGACAACTCTCAATTCCTGAAACACATCTATAGTCTTTGCCATGTGTCTCCCTCTGCTTTCAGAGTCAGCAAAGGTGTGTATTCTCATTCTTAAATGATATTTCCATGCTTGAATATTTGTTAAGTCAAAGATTTTTCGGAATATATCAGCATATCTTCCACATGTAGCAAGAGAGGAAGATTCCCTTTCAAAAGACACATGTGATTAGGGGAGGTCAATATCCCTGTTGATGGTAGTTGGCTTGGGGCTTTAAATATGTCACAATATTTCTCCACAGCCATCCTTAAATTAGTACTTGATGGTATAATTAGGAAAAAAATCCTGTAAATCCAGAGACTTGGAGTTCTATTGTAGGCTTCTGCCTGAAACCACTGAAAAAAGCTTGAGAAAGGATGTGAAACAATAGTTTTTGTCTCATTGGCCATCAGGCAGTAATCCACAATGGTTGCTAAGAAAAAGGCAACCATTTATTTGAAATCAGATAGGGGAAGAAGGAAAACAAGATGAGGGGCGGGGGCGGTGGGAGGGAAATGGGGACCAAGACATGAGAAAGGGTATCAATGTAGGTGAAGTAATGTACCTTCTATGTGAGGAATATAATGTAACCTTTCTATTAATCACAATAAAAATATATGGAAAAAAAGCAACCATTATGGATCCTAATATTCATTGGCTCTCTATGAGGGGAAAGTTTCCAGGACATAGCCAAAGGAGAAGGAACCTAGTAAGAGTCCAATTGTTTCTCTGAGTTGAGGCTATGGAGATGATTGTTTCTGAGTCCAAAAGCAGAGTATTTGGGAAAAGAAAGTGATACAGAGAGAGGAACTGAAAAGATTTGCAAAAAACACCTTCAAGTTATCAACAGAACACTAAACAACATATTTGTGCAGTGAATTCTAGAAAACGCATATACATTTATGGAGGAGGGAGCAGATAAGTAATTGCCTGGGCTAGAAGTAGAGGCTGAGGAGGCAAGGAAAGGATTCTATAATGGCATCCAGGAACCTCTGACAGTGTCATGAATGTGTTTACTGTCATCATCTTTCTATTAGGTCACATGTCAGGAACTAATCCTCTACCTTCATTATATCAAGTTACCTTTAATTCCAAAAATTTTTAGGACAAGCACTGCTGGCCCCTGGATGAAATCATATGTACTCAGGAGAGCTAGGAGATGGCACTCCAAAGTCATCCCAAGTAGAAAAGTCCAAAGACTTCCTCTTCAGTTAACCAGCAAAACGCTGTGCTGGAGCATCGTTCGAGTGGTGTATGACAGAAGTCATGTGCAAACAAGTAAGACAAACCCTTTTATCGGAGGGGGGAAAAACGCTTTTAAATAATTTACAAATCAAAGTACTATGTCATTTTATTACCCTCAATGAGACCTGAAGGACTAAAACTTGTGAGGCTAACTTACTCTCCATGTCTTGCATGTCCTGACTGACCTGTTCTGGTGGTGAGGTTAATTTCCCAGTGTTCTTCTTATTTGCAGCTCGCGAGTGTGAGGGGATGCATTAGTCCTGGGCAGGAAATGGCGAGTAAAGGTTTTTGGTTTTATTTTTAAGAGAGGTCATTAGAGAACTCTTGTTATATAGTTATTTTGTTATCATTATTATCATTTTCCCACCACTTCAAAGTCACCTTAATCAAGTGAATAAGTAAGGGTCCTTCAGCAATAAACACCTACTGACCTGGCTGTGAGCTCTGGAAGCTGGCAAGGCTGACTAGCACATTCATAATTCCGATGCTTAGGGCCTGGCCACTTGCCTGACAGCACAATGGAGAGAAAGGCCATAGTGTGTGTGAGCTGCATTTCAAAAATGCCAGGAAATGTGCTATGACCCAGAGGTAGGCCATGAAGAGCCTGTGGCTGGCTAGGAGTCGTCTTGAAATGGACTCTCGTTGCAGAGATCCACAGGGTAGGTACAACGCCGGTAGATACAATGCCAGTAGGTACAGTCTGCTATAGACAGGGTAGTTGCAAGTTCCAGAAATGATGTGATTGTCCATAGCCAGCTGGAGAAGGCAAGTCCTATTGCAGCCAACTGAAATCTGAGAAGTCCATCCTGGATGTCCCTTCCCTATCGTTCGGGGGCCTACCTAGTACCCTATCGAGAGAAAGGTGGAACCCGGGCATCCTCTTCACAAAAGCACCAACACCAGATGCCTCTCCAGAGCCAGCTAAACGTGCTCTATCTTTTCCTTGTTTCTCTTTACCCGTTATAACCAGGAAGGAAAAGGGCCAGAGTGGGAAGACATGGAAAAGCACAGCAGAAAACTGATAAACCAACTCTGTACGCTTCACCCAAGATTTCTAACCGCTTTTCTATGTGCCATATCTTTCATTACCCTTAAAGAATTTTGTAAGTACATATTTTTTTCTCCAGTCATGGAGCTTGAACTCAGGGCCTGGCCACTGTCCTTGAGCTTTCTCAAAGCTGTTGCTCTACCACGTGAGCCACAGCACGCTTTCTGCTTTTTCTGTATATGTGGTACCCAGGAATCAAACTCAGGGCTTTCTCCATGCTAAGCAATCACTCTACCAAGCTACACTCCCAGCCCTTGTAAATGCATAATTTTTATTTTATTGTCAGGATAATGTATAGAGGGGTTACAGTTACATTTGTCAGATAATAGGTAAATGCATAATTTTTAACTGAATGTATACCTGTTTCAAAATATTTCTTGTTCTCCAGCCAACTAAGATATAGACTATGTGATTGAGTCTTTGACTTGATGTATGCTATAATTCCATTTTTGACTTCTACATGGTGTTCTTAAATATTAAAGGGCAGAAAATCCTGCGAGGGAGAATGTAGAGCTGATGACCTGAATATTTCAGTCATGCTACATGATGGGTCAATTGGTAGAAAGGGCATACATTTTCAATAACTATACGTATGGTACCACCATTCCAGGCTGGGATTGCTGTCTCTGGACTTTACATGCAAAAGTTTATAAATTTTTATTTATTTTACAGCCTTGAGAAAATTCTTGGTCAAGCATTTATAACTTGAGTCACTGAAAAATTTGCTTTTCCTAAGGGAGGTTCTGTACAGGCAAGATTGAGCTTGGGAAAGACAGTACATTAAATTAGACAATATGGAAACTTCACATTGTATCTGAAAGAACCTGTGAAATGAGACTTTAATACGTAAGAATGAAAGGAATTGTCTTACAGCCTATCTTGCAGAAGTAGAGATTCATAGAAATATAGAGAAAATGGTAAAAAATTAATGAAAGCCTAATATTACATCTTCTTAGTTGCTATCTACTAGAGCTAACCCATTCAATGAAATAGTTATATAGCCTTTTCTAATCAATTAAATAACACTTTATTACATGATTGAAATTAAGTTTTTACATTGAATTTTTTATCTTGAATTGTTAAGATGATTTTTAACCTTTATTAATGTTGTTAAATAGATGTAATAAAGACATTAATGCTGGAGGCTAAGTAATTAAACACAATTATAATAACTTAATGTAGAGTTATAATTATCACTCACCTGTAGAATTATGTTAGATTGTCTTTAAACAAAAGCTTATATATTTATTTTTGTTGGTTGTGGGGTTAGAACTCTGGGCCTGGGTGCTGTCCCTGAGCTCTTCAGCTTAAAGCTACCACCCTAACCCCTGAGTCACAGTGCCACTTCCTCTTTTTTGGTGATTAATTGGAGATAAGAGTCTTTAGTGCCTGGGCTGGCTTTGAACCATGATCCTCAGATCTCAGCCTCCAGAGTAGCTAGGATTACAGGTGTGAGCCACTATGCCCTGCCGGAATCTTATTCTGAACAAATTTTGCAAGACTGGGTTTTCCCTCTATATACAATGCTTTATTTTATGTTTGATGTCTTATACAATCACAAGACAGATATCCCTTGGGAGACAAGATGGCTCTCGTTGAACAAACATCTTTCTCATGGGCCTCATTGGAGGCTCTCACTACACTTTAGCTTCTGCCGTTCTCTAGAATGGTGATCTCTCTTTCCTCTCCAGGTGCTCAGATGCTCACCTCGGATTCCCTTCTGAGAACCCTATTTCATCTTCAGCAGTTATGTCCTTCTCTCTCACTTCTCAAAGGGAATTTTATGTACTGTATGAACTGTAGGCTGTCCATTCCAAACTCATTTTCCTTATTCAGTAGCCATTTCATTGTTCTTTAGTAACTCATGAGCTCAAACATTAACCCAGAATTTAATTTCTGTTGTTTTCTCCATGTGTCTATTTCTTGCAGTTGTTAGTGATACTGTTATGGACTTATTTTATACTCAAGAGAGATTTCTGCATATTTTTTCATACTGCTTACCTATAGTTAATATTGAGAAACAGAGTAACAGCAGATGGCCTCCAACTTTTTATTGATTCCTAGTGCACAACAGGCAATATGCAATACATGCATTAAATATATGTTTTAATCTACATAATTGAACTATTACTAGTAATATTTCTGTGAAATATATAATTGAGACACAGATGTTAAGCAGATTGCCCAAAGTTGAGTTACAACTAGAATTTTCTGTTAGTGCCCTTGAGGCAAATGATTGTAAGGAATTATTCTAAAATGTAAATCTAACCATGTTACTCACAAATTGTTTTACAAGTCAATGATTCCCTCTATATCTAATTTAAACTCTTTACAAGCTTGAATGTATCCTGCATTTTCGGATATCACTAAACTTGGTTCATGCTTACATGCACACAGACGGGAAGACAGACAGATCTAGATGACCATGTTCATGGACATTTTTTCCTGATACCGGTGGGCAAACTAGTCCTGTTATACTTTCATACTTTGTCATTCAGAGTCTCATCCATGCTTAATCTCATCTTTACCTTGACTACCCAGATAATATGTACTTAATCTTCTCTTTAAAACCTCACTCCTGGTGAGTTTTCCAAATTCAATCCACAGAGAAAATTAATTATATTTTCTAAATACTGGTGAAATTGCTACTATACAATAATTTTAAAATGTCATTAAGAGAAAGACAGTTTAGGTATATGTAAAGGGAGGGTTAAGAACAAAATTTTAATATAGGAGATAGTTTAATATATTTAGATGATAACAGAAAGATTGTAGTACAGACTAAAATATAAATGATCCTGAGGCATACCTTCAAAGATACAATGGATTGGGAATTAGATTAATGAAAGAAATTTCCCTTATAGGGTTCCCTTTAAAAAAAGATCCTAATTTAATATAAGAAAAGAATCTGTGTATTTCAGAAATGGGTATTGAGAGAACTGAGAGTTCATATTTTTTTTTGTGTGTGTGTGTGTGTGTGTGTGTGTGTGAATAGGGCTTAGTCCAGTATGAACCCATAAATTCTAAAGAGTCAGAAGATGATTCTGTGACAATGAATAAGTTGGTAAATTCTTAATTCAAATATTGTATTTAAAACCTCTTTGCTGGGCCAGAAGCTGTTGGCTCACGCCTGTAATCCTAGCTACTCATGAGACTGAGGTCTGAGGATCAAGGTTTAAAGCTTGCCCAGACGTGAAAGTCCATATGACTGTTATCTCCAATGAACCCCCAGAAACCGAAAGTGGTGCTTTGGCTCAAGTGGCAGAGCACTGGCCTTGAAAATCCATGAGACGCTTATCTACAATTAATCACAGACACAGACACATACACAGACACACACACACACACACACACACACACACACACACACACACACACACACACACAACACCTTACATGCAATCACAAACGTGCATGCATATGCGAAGTGGAGCTTTGGCTCAAATAGTAGAGCTGAAAAAGTTCAGGAATAATATGCAGGCCCTGAAATCAAGCCCCAGCGTTGGCATGCACGCACACACATGCACTCACACAATCCATTTGTAAAGGATCATACAAAATATAAAGCGGAAATAAACTAGAAATTTATATAAGTGACAAAATGATGTTCTTGTAACTCCAGAACACAAAGAAATGATTCTAAGTGTGGAAAAAAGATGGTAAGGGTACAAGCTGGTGAAGCTAGATCTTGTTTTTAGCCTCGCTGCAATCATGTTTTTCTGCATACTGTGTAGATTTATCAGCTCTGTTTTTTTAATCTATAGCTTCTGAAATACTAGGAGGCCAGGATACTTACAGGTTTTAGATGATCAATTATGTAGTTAGGCTTTTTCTAATCATAATATCGGGAAGAAATCATAAAATGACAGAGACTGTTTCTTTCTCTTTACTCTTTATAATGTCCCCTTTATGTCTCTGTTCAACAAATTCAGATTGACATGCTTTTCATGAAAGCAGCTGTTATTATTTCCTATCTATTTCTCTTCCCTCTATGGTAGCAAGATTAACAGTGAAATTTCAGTGACTCTTAGGAGCAATTCTTTGATTTTCATTTTATTCTCTTAGGGACACTAAGGACGAGCGTTCAAAGCACTGTTTTCCTTTTGCTGGAATGGCTGGTCTTTTATGTTGGCAATTTAGAGAATTACTTCGTTGTTCAGATCCATTCAAACAATGGCCATTTCTGATATCAAAACATTTCTTTTTGCTAGTCTTCATTTGAAATGAGAAATTCAAAGCTTTAAAGCTATTATACACAGAGCAGCACTGTCCCAGGGAAGATTAACATAGCCCTAGGTGTCTCACAACTGCCATCTACTACCTTTCAAATGAACGTCAAGGTACGCTGCCTGATGCATTCGAATGCTCTAATCACTTCATCTATTCTGTTTCCTGCTTTCAAGTCAAAAATACAATTCTTAATGTGTGCTCCTTGTCACGCTGTCACCAAGGATACCTGATGTAGAATTCTCAGCACTGTGGAATTGCCACAAAAGGTTATAGATCTTCGTTACTGACTTGGGTACAGTTATAGAATTGCACAGCACTGAATATCTAGGTGCCTAAAATTTTGTAAGTCGATTGTGCTAGACAATGTTTACCATATGTATGTAGTATGTTTAATAAAATGTAAAACTTTTCCACTAATGATCTTAACTGTTACTGGAGTCTTAGGCCAGACACTGGACTCTGGGAATTACAACAAAGTATATTTGGCCACTCTACACCTCAAGTGTTTAGAAAGACAGGTGATATTGAGTAGTAAAGAATACTGACAATAGCATATTAACATTAGTTCTCAGATTAAATGGGGGAAAAGTGAAATTGAAGATTGATGAGAAGTAGGCATAATCACGCAATCTTGGCCATATCAGTTAGGTTAATTATTATTTCAAGTTTTCTAAGCACTTCTAGTGTCTAGAGAATTGTTATTGCTTAAAAGGGAGCAATTCAGGAGGCTGTGCAGTTCCTGCCATGAAGTAATTGCTTGACCTTGGGGCAGTCTCAGTTCCCAACATGGGGTGATCTGCCTGCAAGGCTCACTATTGCTGGAATCTTGACAATTTCTTAGTTATACTTTGATCTTGATAGCTTCAGCTTTGAAGGGGTTGAGTGTGGTTAGATAAATTTAGGAATAATCAACCTTGTGTTACTAGGTTTTAGACAAGCATTCTTTACATGATTAATTAGTCTATATTTAGAAGTTAGCAGGAGTCTTTCTCTAAGTTTAATGTAAGACAGGAGATAGATGCAGAAGGCAGAGATTACCAAGATTTCATACTATTTGTAGTTTTCTGTCAGACATCTGCAAGTATTGTGTCTAGCAGGTGGGTTTTCTTTTCTGCATTATAGCCTATATGTGGAATTTACAGTAATTGTATTTGTGGATTACATTGTTTCTGTGTACATTTAACACTCTCACTTATATTTTCATACTTCAACTTTCTTGGATTGTATTCAGAGAATTAAAACTTAAATCATCTTTTCATATACTGCATATTAGTTTGTCTGATAAAAAGGGAAAAGTTCTACTTGAAAATAAGTGAATTATTCCCTAACCTAGACAAGTGATTGCAATGTTCGCCATTCAACATGTGTTGGATGATGTCATGAAGTGGCAGACAGGGTCATCAAACATAGGTACACTACAGAGTCTCATGGGAATGAGATTGTAGAAGTTGAACAAAGTTAGGGCCAGGAGTTTGGCCTAGTGTTAGAGTGCTTGCCTGGCATGCACTGAGATACAGGTCCGATTCCTCAGTACTATATATATATAAAAGCTGAAAATGGTGCTGTGGCTCAAATCGTAGAGATCTAGCTTTGAGAAAGCCCAAGGACAGTGCTCAGCCCCTGAGATCAAGCCCTGGGACTTGCGAAAAAAAAGTCAAAGAGTTTGATATTAATTACTATTCTTATTTGCATCATGCTAGTTTCTCAACTAGATAGTTTCATTTTCATAATCTTTAGTTGTTGTCAATTGTTTTTAATAATGGTATAATATTTAATAATTATTACTTATAAAATCCATTATAAGACATCTTGAATATTTTGGAGAAAATAAAGCTTCCACTGGCATGGATCTATTTCTATATGTAATCAGTGCAGAATTATTTTCTAGATTAATTCAATGTGATGGGTATACATTTTTTGTTTTGTTTTGTTTTGCCTTTGCCAGTCCGAGGGCATGAACTCAGGGCCTGTGAACTGTCCTTAGACACTTTTTCCTCAAGGCTAGCACTCTGCCACTTGAGCCACAGTGCTGCATCTAGCTTTATCTGAGTATGTAGTTCTGGGGAATCAAACCCAGAGCATTGTGCATGCTAGGCGCACGTGCTACCAGTAGGCCAGGCTCCCAGCCCCATTTCGTTGGTTTTGTGTAGCATGTTGATTTCGTAGTCTTTTACTTAGTATTTCACAATAGCACATATTTACAAAAGATAACTCATTCATTCAGTTAGTATAGATAGAGTATTCAGTTATATGATGATTCTGTAAAACAAGCTAGGGAAACAAATAAGAGAGCTCATACTTTCTAGAAGCATCTAGTTCCAAAGGAAATAGACATTAAGTCACATAAGTGATAATACACAAACAGGTTAAGATGTAAAATGCTACAGGAATATGGTATGAAGAAAGAAGCTCTAATTGGAAGACTGATGAAGAAGAGATATTTGTTGAATAAACATGAAATTTCCATATTAAATAAAGGTATTGTAGAAAGATAAGACAATTCTAGGAAGAGTGCTGTATGTGGACAAATTAAAGTAGATTTCTTTCTCTACTTGTTCTGGAGTGAATCATTATTGCTCATGTCAGAAGTGAATCATTATTGCACGTGTCAAGTCATGAGCACCAGGCAATAATAAGTATGGGGAGTTGCTTCTACTCCCAGAAGTAGAAAAAGCCGTACAAATCCTATTATGACTAGTTCTGTTACCAAATACTTTTATATTTAGAATTATTTTTCCTTTGAAAACTAATTTTCCTTTCTCTGTCCAAACAGAGCTTTGCTTTAAGCTTGGCAGGGAGAGCATTGTAATACATCAGTTTGAGAAATTGCATTTCACTATGATCAAGGAAGTTTTTAATTCCAAATGTTATCAGGACATATTTATGATGAGTATTATAAAGAAGAGTAGTTCTGAAATCTCTGATATATATATATATTATCATATCTGTGTATGTAGTCAGGATAATAAGATTATATTCTGCCTGGGCAGATTTCTGTCAAATTGTGGGAAGCTCCAGGTGATAGGTTAACTAAATTTCTGTCTCCCTAACCTCAGAATCCTAGAATTCCACACTAGATGTTTTTTTCTTATATACTGGCTAAACTATCTCTTGTAATTCATGCTATCTATTTCTAAAAAATATCGTCATGATATAATTTCTCACTTTTTTACAAGGGTATCAAATACATTCAATGTATTCAATTTTCATTAAATGACAACATGCATATCCTACCAGGTAAGAAATTCCTATACGAAAAAAACCACTCATCCATAGTCTTTATAGAAAAGGTCCAGAAAGGTCTCTGATTGGCCTTGCTTGAGTCAGAGATTTAGTATTTGCTGGCTTCCAGCCTGTGATATGGGTGGAGAGAAAAGGTGAGGCACATTTAAATCTCATCACATGAAAGAGAATCTGTGTAAGATGCAAAATTAAAACAACAGGAAACAAGGTGTGTATGTGTGTAGTGTGTGCATATGTGTGTAGTGTGTGTGTGTGCATGTGCCCTTATGTATGACCATGTGGTAAATGTGTACAAAAAACTGCTTTATTTGCTTGTGTGCATGCTACTTTATTGCTTCACTGTTGATACATTTTGTTTTTTGCTTTTGTAAACACAATTAAGTTGGTGCTTAGAGTAAAAAATATGTAATACAAGAGATGAAGCTATTTCTGTCTTCTTGTTGTATGTTTTTCCATTAGAAAAATAGTGTAATACCTGCATATTCTACTATAAATTAAAAAATTATATAGCACTAATTATGTGTGAGAAAATAAATTTGTTCCCTTAGTCTGGCAGGCATTAAGGCACTCTTCAGAATTCTTATGAGAAAGTTTGACTAATTACCTAATGCTTTTAGAACTCTCTGAATTATAGAGATCGTTGATTCAGATTTTTTCTTTACCTGTCCGTGGCTGTCTTCTAATATTAATTAGATTGCAACTACTAAATTAATATACAGTAAAGGAAAATAAATTAATGTTCATGAATAAGAGGTAAAAATGGCATTGCCTTCCTACATATTTCATGTTTTTCACTTCAGGCAGTGACCTAAAATATTCTTCTCAGGAAAGTTGTTATATAATGGGAGAGACTTTATACTAAAAATGGTGAAGGTTTAATGATTCCAGTAAATCATCATTATCCTGCTAATGCAATTTCTGTAACTTAAATGGCAATTGACAAATTTTTAGTTTCATAATATTTTCATAATTTGCAAGTTTTTAACCTTTCCTTCATTTTTTAAATGGTACAAACTGGAGTATACTATTTATGCAAATTGTACCCACAGTTTAACTAAAGAGGTCCCTTACACTTTCTTAACAAAATGCACGTACTGGATGCAGTTTATTTGAGTGTTCTTTTACATTTTACTAAAACTAATTTTACACAGCTTTCCCAAGATCCATAAATCTTTATTAGAAATCACTTGCCAAAAATTTCAAATCTAATTTCTATGTGTGAATGCATCATTAATTATATTGTTATTTTGTTGAGATACATGATTATTTCCCCCCTTTTCTGTATGGTATTATTAATTAGAATTTTCCATTTAAAATGGGAACATTTGTGCCAATACATTTTTGGGTACAAATTTAAGCAACCAAACAATCCTTTTTTTCATTATAGTTATAGAATATCTTTTAGTGGAGGTATGTTTTTTCATTTTCTTTTTGTAATTGTGCTTTGCACACTGTTTCAAAAATCATGTCTCTTATTTCTACTTTTGTTAAAGTTGGAAAAACTTGTTTATAATTAACATATTGGTTAGTTAGAAACACCCTCTTCCTCCCACATACAGTCCATGGAAATAGTCAAATATTTTTAAGGGAGGCATTTATAAATAGAATTTGATCTCAATTAACTACTCCCTTCTCAAAAATAAATAGTAACTACAAAAGTTAAACTGAAAATACTTTCACAAGTTTATTTAGACCTACTTATTTATTAAGTATTATTTTCTCATTTGGGGTGGTTGGAGTATATTGAAAACTTCCGTGTTCATCAAATCCAATCATATAAATAATTAAGTTGATGTGAAACAGATCTTCAAGGTTTAAAGGTCTTGAAACATAATTGATCATGTTTCATAATACTTACACTGGATTGGTTAATCATTTTTTCTAGATCTATAATTGGCTAATTCTTATTGTATTTATTTTAGCTATTGTGTTGTTTTAATATTAATCATGAGGGTAGTAAATACTACCTTTGACTTTTATAATGTAGAGTTATGGTTTTTATTCTGGAAAACATTTTTCTTGGATTATAACATTTTCTTTTGTCTCAAATAAAAGTGTGTTGATTAATGAATGTATCTAATTTTATGATTTTCAGTTTATAGTGTTTGTCAAGAAGTTGACCATCTTCACGTGAGAATCATATGCAGCAAAGATTGTAAATTAATTTTGTCATATCCAACTATTGGCAATCACTTCTCACTGTCACCATCCCAAAGTCACCATCACTGATGGGAAGTTTTGTTACACAGAACATTTTTCAATGGGTGTCTTTGGAGTCTGGCATTTTAGCTTATTAAATAATCTGAACTAGTAAATTATTCTCAACATACCACTTTTTGCACAATTTCAATATTTCTGTTACATTTAGCCAGTTGTCCTGGTGATTTATCACTTCAATCATATGGATGACTTAGGTACGTAGAGTACTTGGGAGAGACTTGTTTCACAGGGCGTTAGTTTCTGTAGAGATCATTAACCTGTATGCATAGACACAAAGTTAGACAGGAAAGTGCTGACATAACACTTTCATATATCCCTTTTCCCATTTACCAGATGAAACCTCACATTGCCTGTGGCTGAAGTCCCTTCTCTTGACCCCTGCCTTAGACATTGATTTCCACACAATGCATTCACAAAGTAAATACAGTTCCTCTTGGAACTATGGAAAACAGATCATGACATATCATAACTTTGAAGTTTCCTAGGGACTGATTATTACATGTGGAACAAAATTTAAACTCCTTTTCTTATTCTGTAGCCAGACCCTGATGCCAGTACCTCTCTCCTTCCTACGAGCTCACCAGCCTTCTTTCCATTCCTCTCTCCCAATGGTTCTCACCTATCTTGATGGATTGATGTAGTGTTTTCCATAATAGTTGCTTTTTTCATATATTTTTATTGTAATTAATAGAAGAGTTACATTATATTTGCCATTAATTCATATACATTGATACTCTTGGTCCCCATTTCCCTCCCCCGACCCCCACCCCTCATCTTGTTTTCCCCCTTCCCTATACAATTTCAAATAACCAAATACAAATATATCCAATATATAAGATAACAAAGTGAGATACTGTAACAATATGAGATTACCAAGGGACAGCAAAAGAGATGAGAGATAACATAGTACATTAAGGACAACAATCACTCATTATATGGCTTTTGTTTCAATATCCTGGAGGTCCTTTCATTTAGCGTCATACTATATGACCTTATGTATCTAGGTTTTGCTCTATTGCAAATCTCTGCTAGGAAAGCCCAAGGTTTCTACTGATTATGACAAATGAGGGAAACCATTGAGCCTAAGTTCCTTTGAGTCTGGCTTACTTCACTTAATATGATTTTTTCTAAGTCTTTCCATTTCCTAACAAATGGGTCGATGTCGTTCTTTCTGACAGCTGCATAGAATTCCATTGTGTACAAATATCACATCTTGTTGATCCACTCATCAACTGAGGGACATCTGGTTTAGTTCCATATCTTTGCTATGGTAAATAGTACTGCAATGAACATCATTGTGCTGGTGGATTTAGTATGTCCTTGTTTCTGGGTAAATGCCTATTTGAGGAATTGCTGGGCCATAGGGGAGCTCTATGTTTAGTCTTTTGAGGCACTGCCATACTGCTTTCCATAGTGGTAGAACGAGTTTGCACTCCCACCAACAGTGTAGTAGTGATCCCTCCTGGCCACATCCCCTCCAGCATCTGTTGTTATTAGTTTTCTTGATCCTGGACATTCTAATTGGAGTGAGGTGGAATCTTGAGTGGTTTTGATTTGCATTTCTTTTATGACCAGAGATGTTGAGCATTTCTTCATGTGTCTATAGGCCATTTTTGTTTCTTCTTCAGAGAAGACTCTCTTTAAGTCTTTGGTCCATCTTTTAATGGGATGGTTGTTTCTTTGGAGATTAGTTTTGGAGTGATTCAATTTTTTGAGCTATTGATATATTTTAGATATGAGGCCTTTGTCTGTTGTATGGTTGGTGAAGATCTTCTCCCATTCTGTAGGCTTCCTAATTTATTAGCTATGTCCTTTGCCATACAAAAGCTCTGCAGTTTAATGCAGTCCCACTTATCCAGACTTTCTCTAATTTGTTGTGATTCTTGGTCCTTATTAAGAAAATTTCAACCTGTGCCAAGGAGGCCTAGTGTATCTCCTATTTCTTCAATGTGTCGGCTTTTACCTCGAGGTCTTGGATCCATTTGGAGTTAATTCTAGTGTAGGGTAACAAAGAAGGATCCAACTTTAGTTTTCTGCAGGTGTTTCCCCATGTTTTTCTATGTATGTGGTACCAAGGAGTCAAACCCAGATCTTCAGGCATGCTAGGCAAGCACTCTACCAATAGGCCAAACTGCTGACCACATTGTGTACTTTTTCATGTCTAATTATGCCTTCACTTCTCCAGTGTCTCAAAGGTATTCGTCAATATTTTTTCCTAAGAATTTTCAGTTTTGTCTTTTAAATTGTCACTGTACTCGATCTTTTTACTTGCCTGTCACATATGGAATTTTTTATGGTCTTCAGACTATTTTTAAACTAAGGACTAAGATTCATTCTTTAATTTGTAAGCACTGTCAATATCATACTATTTGAACTTAGGTCAAATTTAAAATAAATCTGAATAAAGTATTTGGCTGTAAGTATAATTCCAGAATGGGTGGTCATATATCAATGTTTTGAAAGTTTTAGTACCTCCATTATGGTCAATTATACATGCCAACTTTTTGGTTTGGTTATTAGAAAGTAACTTTATTCTCAGATTTTCAGTATAGTTTTCTCTCTAAGTTCATTTAGCCTTGTGTTTTATGCTACTCATCTTATGTGTTTCTCAGGTTTGTGTCAAGCTGGTGACTAGATTGCTGAGACTTTCGAGACTTCCCTAGCACAATGGCAGACTTCTTAATTTATTCCTTTCCACCACTTTTTGCTTCACATACATTGAATGATTTTATTACGAAGAAAACACAGATTTTTTTTAATAGTAACCTATGATTCTCTTACTCTTAATCTGTTGGTCTCAAGATTTTTTTCCACATATTTTTATTGTGATTAATAGAAGTGTTACATTATATTCACCAGATAGAAGGTGCATTACTTCACAAACATTGATATCCTTTCTCATGTCTTGGTCCCTACTTCCCTCCCCCACCCTGCCCCTCCTGATATATCAGATAACAAAGGATGATACTGTAACAAAGTGAGATAACCAAGGGACAGCACAAGAGATGAGAGATAACATAGTACATTAAGGACAACAATCACTCATTTCATGGCTTTTGTTTCTATCTCCTGGAGGTCCTTTCATTTAGTGTCGTTCTATATGGCCTTATGTATCTAGGTTTTGAGTGGATCAACAAGATGTGGTATTTATACAATAGATTAAGATTGTTTTGTTTGGACAAATATTAACTTTGCCACTCTCATTAAGTTTTGATTCATTTTGTTTGGGCTTTGTGCCTTTTGTTCTAGTGAATTTAGCATGCTCAGTGTCTTTCTGTTTTAGGAGTTTCCCTTAAAATTAACATATCCCTCATTACATGGCTTTTGAGTGGTTGTTGTTCTTAATGTGCTATATATTCTCTCATCTCTTTTGCTGTCCCTTGGTTATTTTATATTGTTACAGTATTTTACCTTGTTATCAGATATATTGTATATATGTTTTCTGGTTATTTGAAGTAGGACAGGGAAGGGGGGAAAACAAGAGGAGGGGCGAAGGTTGGGGGAGGAGGAAATGGGGACCAAGACATGGGAAAGGGTATAAATGTTTGAGAAGTAATGCACCTTCTATCTGGAGAATAAAATGCAACTCTTCTATTAATTACACTAAAAATATATGAAAAAATTAACATGTCCCTGAATTTCTATTTCCTCTTCTCTCTCTTCTTAAACATTCACATTCAAATAACCAAATACAAATATATCTGAGGGAAGGGGGGAAAACAAGATGGGGGGGTGGGGGGAGCGTAATGGGGACCAAGACATGTGAAAGGGTATCAATGTATGTGAATTAATGCACCTTCTATCTGGCAAATATCATGTAACCCTATTATTAATTACAATAAAAATATCAAAAAAATTCACATTCTTAATTTTTAATGTGAATCTTTGACATATTTTAATTTGAATTTATACTGTTTTATTGGCCTTCTATTGGCCTATTATATATATATATATATTTAATTGGGACTTATATATGCACACATATATATATATATATGTTTTAATTGAGATAGAATCTCATTAGTTTTGTATCCCAGGTTGAACTCCAGCCGGACTTTTTCCTGCTTCAGCTTCCCACAACCTGGGATTACAAATATGTGCTGCCCTGTACTTACCCACTCTTTTTATTTTTTCCCAGTCCTGGGCTTGAGCTCAGGGCCTGAGCACTGTCCTTGGACTTTCTCAAGGCTAGATCTCTACCACTTGAGCCTAAGCACCACTTCTGGCTTTTTTCTATGTATATGGTACCGAGGAATCGAACCCGGGTCTTCATGCATGCTAGGCAAGCACTTTAACCACTAAGCCAAACTCCTGGTCCCTACTTACCCACTTTTAAATGACATAATTTGGATTGAATATCTTATTTTTTCCTATTCTACTTCTTTGAATTGAAATTTATGAATTGTCATTCAAAAATGACTATTTTGTGATACATATTTAGGAATATTCAGTAGTTTTATTCACGTCTTAAATAAGCAGCATCATAATCAATACAAATGTATTTAAAAGCACAAATTACTTATTTTTCCATAGTAAGCATCCATTTTTCTGTTTGTCTGGTTGCCATTATACTATTTCAGATTTCGCATTTGACATCACTGTCATCTGTCCAAAATTATTTTAGAACTTTATTTTTAGTGGTATTAGAGTAAAAAAGAATATTCGTTTATTTGGTCATTCATATGTTAATTCTGTACATTTTCTTCTTTTGTCTTTATTTTTTGGTACTGGGCATTGAACCAGGATATTGCACTTGCTAGGTAAGTGCTTTGCCACTGAACTACATCCCTGGTCCTCTATTTGTTCTTGAAAATAATTTTAAGTTTAAAATTTTGAGGTGGTGGGATAGTAATTTTCCTTCTGCTCATTTGTTGTTTTCTCTTGAAATTTTTTTGTTTTTCTTTTTCCTTCCTTTGAGAAAGCCCACTTCTATCTAGTTGAGAGTCTCATAAATGTTGTTTCATGCTTTTGGTTTCCATATTTTCACTATAAATGCTATCATGTAGATTTCTTTTTACTCTGAAGACTAGTAAGAATTTATTGAGTTTCTTAATCCAAAGGTGTCATTTAATAACAGGAAATTTTGAGTTACAATATGTTCCATGTTATATCTCTCCTGTTTCTGTATTTTGTTTGGCAAATTTTCACGGGTAGTTTTTTTCAAGTCTTCCTTCATGAGCTGCTTTTTCTATGCTTACAATCTTCTGTTACCATACTCATTTTAAGTGTTTTATTTGTTTAACCTCCAGAGATTATATTCAAATCTTGTACAATGTTTTTAAAAATAATTTTGCAATTTAATATTCAATTTTTAAGCAAGTTGTTATTGAAAATTCTTATATATAAGGCTTCTACAATTTTCTTTCCTTTTTTTTTCCTTCTGTTGTTTCTGTTAACTCAGTTTTGGTATCCTGTTTCCATGTGTAAATTATTTCTGATTAGAAATAATTTTACTTAAGGGCACAATTTAAATTAATGACATTTTCACTTACAGAAGGCTTTCATAAAAATGATTTTTCTCTTTGAATAATTTTACAAAAGTTATCAGTAAAACGTATATTTATATATTTATATATATAAGAAGGTTTTTACTTTTTGTTGACAGTTATCAAGGAGCATTAC
This sequence comes from Megascapheus bottae, assembly GCF_031878675.1. Taxonomy (NCBI): domain Eukaryota; kingdom Metazoa; phylum Chordata; class Mammalia; order Rodentia; family Geomyidae; genus Megascapheus; species Megascapheus bottae. The sequence continues at coordinate 1,748,130 of NC_143520.1, read as the reverse complement.
CAATCTAGAGCCACTCTAAAGTCTTCATTGAAAGGTTGTTTGCTTTCTCTAGATGAAGAAATTACTATTTGCTCAGATTTAGAACTACAACATTTGATGAAACATGTTGGGATGTGAGAGTTGGTGGAAGTGAAAGAAGTGACTCATCAGATGGCATTGTACCCATTAATGTACTTGTGAAATTGATACCCCCTCATACCACTATTTGAACACAACAAAAAGAGAAATTAAAATAAACTTTCCATATAGATATCTTTATAATCAAGTATCCTTAGGAAATTTTTTTTCACCTACTCAATACCAAGATAAGACTGACTGAATACAAAGTCAGGACTGACTGATTTCTGGATTGTCTAATTTGGGGAGTTGATTTTATATTCCAGCTCTCATTTTCTTTTAATATTTACATAGTAGCCTTAGATTTCAAGTTCCATGTGTGAGTTCTCCTCAAAATGTCCACATTGAGGAAGGCCATAGGCTTAATATTTGTTCTCAGAGTCTCTCTGGAGCTTGGCAGAAAACATTAGCGGGAATATTAGCTTTGGCATTTGATTACTGCCAGGGTCTTTGTGAATTTTGGATTTTTGCCTCTGAATTTTCTCTATTTCCATGACAAGTAGGCAATTCATTTACAAATAGTATTTATATATTTTGTCCGGCATTCACAATTGTTCTCATTTGGGGACTCTCTCAGCTGATGCACTCTGTGACACTGCCAGAAAAGAGGCATTTTTAAAAAGAATAATTTTTTCCAAAAATGTGACATTTTTTGGAAAGGATAATGAGAAAAAAATCTAAACTCAGGAAAAAAAGAAGTTAATTGATGCTTGAAGGTTATTAATCATGCATTTGTATAAGAAATCCTAATTTTGTCTTTGGAATTTGAAAAGGGCAAATTAAAAAAAAGTGTTTTTGATCATTAAGCTCTTAGAGTGGTAAAACTGTTGCTAAGCAGTGCAATAGATATTTTTAAAAATTAAGATAAGGTCCTAGATGTGCACTAATTATTATAAATGAAGGAAACCATTGAGCCTATGTTCCTTTGGGTCTGGCTTACTTCACTTACTGATTTTTTCCAAGGCTTTCCATTTCCTTCCAAGGGCGATGTCCTTCTTTTGGATGACAGCAGCATAAAATTCCATTGTGTGTAAGTTCCACATCTTCTTGATCCAATCATCTACTGAGGGGCATCTAGAACTCTCTTAGCAGAGGATTACAATAGCACAAAACCTATGTACATAAGGTAATATAGGATGAGATGAAATGAAAGAATCTCCAGGATATGGAAACATATCCTTGTGTGATTGTTGCTCTTAATATTTCTCTTCTCCTTTGTTGCCCTTTGGTTAATCTCATATTGTTACTGTATCTTACTTTGTTACCTGGTATACTGTATATACAACTTTATTTGCTTATTTGAAATAGGAAAGGGAAGTATGGAAAACAAGATGATTGGGAGGGGGTGGGTGGGAAATGTGCATATAAACAAAAGAAGGGGTATCAATGTGTGAGAAGTAATGCACCTACTATCTAGTGAATGTAACTGCAATCCCTTTATACATTACCTTGATAAGAAAAAAAATAACAGCATCAAAAAATTAAGATAAGGTCTACAGATTTCAGCACTAGCTAAAATAAAGGAGAGTAAATTTTGGAAGACAGCTTTTCGATTGGGGCATTTTATTGTTTTTCATCTACCAGTTTGGCCAGGCTACAGTCACATTAATTCAGCGAAACACTGCTCTAATTGCTCTAGGTAACACACTTTTCAGTTGCATTAAAACTCCTAATTTTGTGACTTTAAAGAAGAAATTATTTGAAGAGATTATTTGAAGCAGTTGAAAGATGTTAAAATTATCATTGAACAGAGAATAGGGGGAGAATTAGTCAAATAGGATATCATTTTGCCCATGCATATTCATTTCAGTGCATTCAAACCTATTGTGATGTTTCTTATAGATTGCCCTGTGTATGGATTTAGACACCCTACAAGGTATAAACCAATTTATTCTGTTTCTCTATCTTCTCCAATTCTAACTGTGTCCCTTTGCTGCCTGACAACTCAAATATACTAATCTGCTTGTTCTGTTTCTCTGATTAAAAAGTGATCCACCCACTCAGGGCAATTATCTTTAATTTTTTTACCATGTTTCTAATATTTTTGTTTTGCAGAAATATTCTCCAAATTCAAATGATTTAGCAACTTCAGTCTGCCAAAACTTAGAGAGTTGAAAATGCAGCTAGCTGATAGTAGCAGAATATTCCAGAAAAGATCAGGTCTAAGTTTCAAAAAAAATAGAAAAAGCAAAAAGAAATACAGAAATATATATCTAAATCCTTGTAACAGGAGAATATTCATTTGTTCTTATTTCTTGTTACTATAACAGGTATAATTAAGTATAATAAGAGGAATAACGAATGTTTATTGAATTCTCTTTTGATGTATTTCCACCATTCACTAGAAGACAGGACACTTCTCGCTTTCTGCTTCATCAGAGGAGTTTATTCTAATTCTCCTTTTTTTCCATTCTTCTCTTTTTTTGCCTTTCTTAACGTTGAAATTGTCTAAAATTTAGTCTTTGTTCCTATTTTTACTTTTCATTTCTTCTCTTAGTGATCTCATTTAGACTAATGATTTAAATGCCAGTTTTTATGCTAATGGCTCTAAAATTTCAATCTTCTCAAGAATTCTTCAGTCTTTGTTTACCCATATTGTACCATATTTTCCTCTATTCTTTGCATTAACAATGAATTAAAAAATGTTTTTCACTACTTGATTCAAGAATTTCACATCTCAGATTGTCTAATCAGCATCTCCTCATGTCTGTGTGCATGAAACATGTCCCAATGTGAATTCTTTGTCTTAAGGGTCACATGCAAAACTATGCAAATTATGACAAATCTATTACCTCCATTACTAACAATGCATATTTCCATAGGGAAGCAAGTTAAAATATTTTAGTTATCTTGATTTCTCATTCCCACATGTCACATGCTAATCACCCAGAAAGGGCTTTAGTTTCCATTTTGAAAATGAATCTAGACCCTTCATCATATTTCATTATACTCAGTAGTTCCATCCTAAACTAAACTGCCAATCATTGTTCTCCTGGATTATGTCTGGAGCTTCTTATCTGGTTTTATGGCTTCTGTCTCTGCTTCCTTATACTCTATTGCTTACCTGTTCTCATGGGAATGCTATAAATATATTGCAGAGGTGGTCAAGAGGAGTTACAGTTGCATAAGTCAGGTAAAGAGTACATTTCTTTTGAACAGTGTTACCCCCTCCCTTGTTTTTTCTTAGGTTTTTCCCCCCTCTTTTCTCCACATCCCCATGTAGTTCACTTTCAACATAGTGTCTAGTGAGTATCACCGCTGAATTAGTCCAACATTTGTCTCTTTAAAAGTCAGGTTGTGTCATATTATATTCAGATTTTTAAAATTTCTTTTTTGCTGTTTGGATTATTTATTTTATTGTTAGGATAATATATAGAGGGGGGTTACAGTTACATTTATCAGATAGTAGGTGCATTACTTCTCACACATTGATACCCCTTCTCATGTTTTTGTCCCTGCTTCCTTCCCCTCACCTCTTCCCAGTCATCTTGTTTTCCCCTTCCCTTTCCTATTTCAATAAACATATATACAATATACTAGATTTCAAGGTCAGATACAGTAACAATATGAGATTAATCAAAGGACAAAAAAAGAGAAGAGAAATAACAGTACATTAAGAACAACAATCACTCAAGATAAAGCTCTTGTTTTCATATTCTAGAGATCCTCTCATTTAGCCTCATCCTATATGACCTTAGGTACTTAGGTTTTGAAATATTGTAATCCTCTGCTAGGGGAGTCCTATATGTGTAATAATTATTACAAATGAGAGAAACCGTTGAGTTTATGTACCTTTGGGTCTGGCTTACTTCACTTACTATGATTTTTTCCAAGTTTTTCCATTTCCTCACAAATGGGGTGATGTCTGCTGTATGGCTAGTGAAAATCTTCTCCCACTCTGTGGGTTATCTTGTTAGCCATGTCCTTTGCTATACAGAAGCTCTACACTAATGCAGTCCCATTTGTCCAAACTTTCTTTAATGTGTTATGTTTCTGGGTCTTTATTAAGAAAGTTTTGACCTGTGCCAAGGAGACCTAGTGTATCTCCTATTCCTTCTTGTAAAGCTTTCAGGGTATCTGCTTTTACCTCAAGGTCTTTTATCCATTTGGAATTAATTCTGTTGCAGGTTGATTTCTTGGCCCTCAGTTCTACTCCATTGTTCCTCAGGCTAGTTATATTCAGAATTTTTGAGTGCTCTTTTTGCCCTTTTTCTTTCTCTATCCAAGAGCCCCCACAAGCTAGGTAGATGCTCCACCACTGCATCGTAAGCCTCTGGCCTAACTTTTTACACAAAGTCAAAGTTGAAGTACTTCCAATAACATTCAAAATGCTGAATTCTTTAGAATTTTAGGCCAATTTTCCTCTAACCTTATTTTGTATCATTTTCTTTTTGTTTTTTCTCTTTAAAAAAGTTTTTTTTTTTAGTGTTTGTGCTGGTACATTTTTCTTAAGGGAAAAAGTTTATTGCTTTTGTCACTGATAAATAAATCACTGATAAGTTACTGATAATTTTGTGGACAAATTTTTAATTGAATCACTATAAACACTTCTATTTTTAGACATTGCTTGGGATTCTTAACTTAGAAAATTAGAAGTGACTCACTAATGAAAAGTTTAGAAAATAAAACCCAATCAATCCCACTTACTTTGAGCCACATGACACCATTGTATAGATTGATAAACCGGACAAAACAAAACACAATCTAGAATAGTAAGGGAAGAATACAAATCAAGAGATTTATATGCCAAGTAATCAATTAGGAAATGGAAACAAGAACAAAAAATCATTTCCTGGATTAGTTGTTATGCAAGGAAGAGAGAAAAAAACAGTACGATGTGAAGAAAGAAAGATGTTGGAATTAAGAGAAGGTACTTAATTTTCAAAGCACATGGAAAAATATACATAACACAACTGAAACAGCAGTTTACTATATTTAAGAAAGAAAGATTTTTGGTGGTTGGCAGGATGGTATAGGCTATGAACAAGGGTAGATCTATTATTGTATTATTGTGTCATTATTATTGTTAAGGACTGTGATGATGCAAATGATTTTAATTTAATATTTTAATCTTTCATGTATCTGTCACACTGTATCAATTTCTGGGTGTGAGTTTATATACTGAAAGTATTTATCTACTGAAATATTTCAAGCAAATACAATTCTCTTAAATTGGTAGTATTCCGGTTCTGATTGAAACACTTTTATATCACTCAGGACTAAGACAGGAGCTGTTATTGAAAATATGATTATATTTTTGTCTGCCATGTCTTCCAGGAGGCTATTTCATGCAAATTATTACACAAAGTGTATAGATATTGAGTAACTGATCAAGTTAGTATGGTATACTCCTTTTTTCTCTTGTTTTATATCCATTCTAGAATTTGCAATAATAAGTTTTAAATATGTAGAATGAAGTTATTGAATTTCAAGGAATATCAGCTGTGCTGGTTTTTATATTATAATATACGTACATAAATAGAAATACACAGAAATTCACCAGAGTATACTGAGTTGGGGTTATGTAAGTAATATTTACATAAATAGAATGACTACTATACTAGGACCGTATGTAGGATTCTTTTTTGGGACACAGCCAAGGCAATACTCAGAGGTAAATTTATAGCTCTGAGCGCGCACATTAACAAATTGGAAAAATCGCAAACCAACAATTTAATGTCCCACCTTAAGCTCTTGGAAAAAGAGCATCAAACCAACCCTAATCCCAGTAGAAAGAAGCAAATTATTAAAATCAAAACAGAATTAAATGACTGGAGTCCAAAAAAACTATAGAAAGAATCAGCAAAACAAGGAGTTGGTTCTTTGAACAAATTAACAAAATAGACAGACCCTTAGCAAATCTTACCCAAAAATGAAGGGAGCACACCCCCCAAAAAATCACAGATATGAATGGTAAGATCACGACAGAAATTATCAAGATCAAGAGCATCAAGAGGGAATACTTTTCAAACATTTACGCCAACATTTGAGAATCTGGAAGAAATGGATGAATTTCTAGCCAGTATTAAAAAACCCACACTGAACGAAGAAGACCTAATCCAACTAAACAACCTATTTCAAGCACTGAAATAGAAATGGCAATAAGAGACCTTCCACCTAAGAATAGCCCAGGGCCAAATGGATTCACAGCTGAATTCTACAAGGTCTTCAAAGCAGAGCTCACACCAATACTCCTCAAGCTCTTCAACGACATTGAAAACAAAGGCTCTTGGTCAAACTCATTCTACGAAGCCACTATAACCCTCGTCCCCAAACTAGAGACTCATCAAAGAAAGAAAAATATAGACCCATTTCTTTGATGAATACGGAAGCAAAACTTCTCGACAAAATGCTGGCCAACTGTCTTCAGCAAGTCATCAAAAAATTATACACTATGATTAAACAGGATTCATCACAAGGGTGCAAAGCTGATTCCACATATGCAAGTCAATTAATATAATTCAACACATCAAAAGGAGCAAGGACAAGAATCACATGATTGTCTCAATAGATGCAGAAAAGGCATTTGACAAGATCCAACACCCCTTTATGCTAAAAGCTCTGGAGAAACTAGGAATCCATGGAACATTCCTCAATATAATAAAGGCTGTGTATGACAAACCCACAGCTAGCATTACACTTAATGGCAAAAAGTTAAAGCCATTTCCTATGAAATGAGGAATGCGACAAGGATGTCTACTCTCTCCACTCCTCTTTAACATAGAATTAGAATTCCTAGCCAGAGCAATAAGCAAGAAGCAAACATAAAGTGGATCCAAATAGGGAAAGAGGAAGTTAAACTTTCCCTTAGTGCAGTTGACAGGAGTCTGTATTGAGCTGATTCAAAACTTTGGCAAGGTAGCAGGGTATAAAATTAACCCTCAAAAATCAACCTCCTTCCTATATTCCAACAATGAGAAGAATGAGACAACAATCAGAAAGGCAACTCCTTTTACAATAGCCTCAAAGAAAATAAAGAACCTAGGAATTAACTTAACTAAGAATGTAAAGGACCTTTTTGATGAAAACTTTAAAACCCTGAAAAGGGAAATGAAAGCAGAACTGAGGAAATGGAAAAACCTTCCATACTCCTGCATTGGAAGAATTAACATTGTGAAAATGGAAATCTTTCCAAGGGCTCTCTACAAATTCAGTGCAATACCTACCAATATCCCAATGTTATTCTTTAAAGAAATAGAAGAGGCAATCCAAAATTTCATATGGAATAATAAAAGGCCCCTTACAGCAAAAACAATTCTCAGCAGAAAGAACAGCTCAGGAGGAATTTCAATACCAAACTTTAGACTCTATTACAGAACTGTAGTGACTAAAAGAGCTTGGTACTGGCACAAAAACACTTGCCTGAAGACCAGTGGAATAAAACTGACGACCCAGTTGTTAACTCTATGGCCACCTAATCTTTGAAAAGGAAGCAAAAAAAATGGAATGGAAGAAAGACAGCCTCTTCAACAAGTGGTGCTGGCAGAACTAGTTAAGCACCTGCAGAAAACTAAAGTTAGATCCTTCTTTGTCACCTTGCACTAGAATTAACTCCACATGGATCAAAGACCTCAATGTAAAAGCCGATACACTGAAAACTTTACAAGAAGGAATAGGAGATATACTAGGCCTCCTTGGCACAGGTCAAAACTTTCTTAATAAGGACCAAGAATCACAACAAATCAGAGAAAGGCTGGATAAGTGGGACTGCATTAAACTGCAGAGTTTCTGTAAGGCAAAGGACATAGCTAGCAAATTAACTAGAAAGCCCACAGAGTGGGAGAAGATCTTCACTAACCATAAAACAGACAAAGGTCTCATGAATAAAATACATCAACAGCTCATAAAATTGAATCACTCCAAAACTAATCCCCAAAGAAACAACCATCCCATTAAAAGATGGAGCAAAGACTTAAAGAGAGTCTTCTCTGAAGAAGAAATAAGCATGGCCTATGGACTCATGAAGAAATGCTTCACATCTCTGGCCACAAAAGAAATGCAATTCAAAACAACTGTAAGATTCCACCTCACTCCAGTTAGAATGGCCATGATCAAGAAATATAATAACAACAGATGCTGGAGGGGATGTGGCCAGGAGGGATCACTACTGCACTGTTGGTGGGAGTGCAAACCAGAACTTCCCTATGACCCAGCAATTCCACTACTTGGCATTTACCCAATTGTCCAGAAACAAGAACATATTAAATCCACTAGCACAACGATTTCATTATAGCACTATTTACCATAAAGATATGGAATCAACCTAGATGCCCCTCCCTTGGTGAGTGGATCAACAAGATGTGGTATTTATACACAACGGAATTCTATGCTACAGTCAGAAAGAATGACATTGTCCCATTTGTAAAGAAATGGAAAGAGAGAACAAATCATATTAAGTCAATAAGCTAGACTCAAAGGAACAGAGGCTCAATGGTTTCTCTCCTTTGTCATAATCAGTAGAAACCTTGGGCTCTCCTAGCAGAGATCTGCAATAGAGCAAAACCTTGATACATAAGGCCTTATAGTATGACGCTAAATGAAAGGACATCCAGGACATAGAAACATAAGCCATATAACGAATGATTGTTTTCTTAAGGTACTATGTTTTCTCTCATCTCTTTTGCTGTCCCTTAGTTATCTCATATTGTTATGTTATCTCTCATCTCTTTTGCTGTCCCTTGGTTATCTCATATTTCACCTTGCTATCTGATATATGCTATCTGTATATTGTGTGTATATGTATCTGATATATATGTATATATTTTATGTGTATTGTATATATATATTTGGTTATTTGAAATCAGATAGGGCGAAAACAAGATGAGGGACGGGGTGGGGGAAGGGAAGTGGGGACCAAGACATGAGAAAGGGTATCGATGTATGTGAAATAATACACCAACTATCTGGAGAATATAATGTAACTAACCTATTAATTACAATAAAAAATATATAGAAGAAAAACTGCTGAAATGTCTTCAATATTCTCACCAATCTAACCATCAAAAATACTGGTTTATTTTGAGTAAATATTGTTCATAAGTTTTGTGACCACTAAATCCTATTTATATTTAGATTTGCAACTAAATTATATATATAATATAGTAATTATATATGGTATATATAATATATGTGATAAATTATATAAATATTCTTCCAAATTATTTTCATTTTTCATCCTCTTTCCTATGAAGAACTTGTACTTGAGGTTTCTGTTGTCACTGTTGTTTGGATGATTCATAGGATCATGTCTCTCGTCCATCTCTTTTTCCTATTTCTCAGATAAAAATTGAAATCTGTCATCTTCCCATGACACCCACATAGAAAGTGTGCCTGATTCTCTTGTTCTTTTTCTTTATGTATTTGTGTTAAATCTGTGATTTGGATTGTTTTCTCCCTGCATGTTTTTTCATCCCTAACCCCAATCCTTCATTTTCGTCCAAAGACAAATATCTGTACCCTTACACATGGCTAACAACAGGCTGTGGTGGCTCACACCTGTTGTCTTAGCCAGGTTAAAGTTTGAAGACTGCAGTTCAAAACCATCCTAATAGAAAAGTACATGAGACTGTTTTATCCTAAAAACCACTAGAAAACCAGAAGTGACATGGTTGCGCAAAGTGATAGAGCACTATCCTTGAACCAAAAGAGCTCAGTGACAGCACTCAGGATCCAAGTTCAAAAAAAGTGACTAAAAATGGCTAAAGATGCACTGAACTTCTACCTTTCTATGACTGCCACAAAATAAATCTATTTATAATATATAATACACACATTTATTTAAAATAAATATGAAAACCTCTATCAATCCATTGGTTTCTGTTATCATGTGAGAGTTATATTTTGTTTTGTGTAAAAATACTATGTTTTGTAACTCTTGGGAAGTATTTGCTTTTTATGGAAATATTGGCCCTAGAAAAGTTCATTGACTACTAGTAGCCAATTTCAAGGAAAAATTATATAATCTTAGGTGACAGGAAGCTTATACAATTACTAAACTTTTAGCTAAAAGATTTGAATCTTTGAAACTGGATTCTCATGGCTCATGCTTATAATCCTAGGTACTAAAGAGGCTGAGGTCTGAGGATCATGGTTCAAAGTCAGCCTAGGAAGAAAATCCTTGAGACTATTGTGTCTGGTTAACCATTCTGAAAGTGGTAGATAGCTATCCTTGAGCAAAAGAGTTCAGGGATAGCACACATGACTGAAAAGAGAATATAAAACAAAACAAAGCAAAAAATTGAGACTTTCTTTCTTTTTCTTTTTTTTTTTTTTGCCAGTACTGGGCTTGAGCTCAGGGCCTGAGCACTGTCCTTGGACTTTCTCAAGGCTAGAGCTCTACCACTTGAGCCTCAGCACCACTTCCGGCTTTTTTCTATATGTGGTACCGAGAAATCGAACCCGGGTCTTCATGCATGCTAGGCAAGCACTTTAACCACTAGGCCAAACTCCCGGCCCCCGAGACTTTCTTTTAAAATGCAGATTACATTTATTTTTGCATAGTAAAATCTATTTTTTCTGTTTATAAACTTTTCATAGGCAGTATTTTATTCAGACATTGCTATCTTTTTCATATCCTGAGTACCATCCTCACTCTGAGAAATTCAGAAGCTGGTAAATGGAGATTACAATTGTCTTTCATACTCACTTTAGCTTACAAAAGGAAGTTAGTATTTATTGAAAAGCTAAGACGGCTCTGAAAATTTCACAAAACATGTAATGTACAGTGTCTTCTGATACATGTTTATATGGTTCTCTGTGCATTTGAAGAAATAAGAGAATGTTTCATGAAGATAAAACAAATGTAGGAAAACATTATTTAGGAAACATTAAACACAACCATCTTTTGTATGTTTAAGTTCTCTATAATTGTTTTTAAAATAATGTAAATCCTAAGTACAGAAAACCATTCTAAAGAATAGGGAAATATTATTAAAGTTTTTTTCTTCTTGGTTATTATCATGTGCTTAGGATCACTCCCTAAGCTTTGGTACTAAATATTACAAGCTTGTACTAAATACTATGTTTGATTTTGATGTGATAGTGGCTAAAATATTTTTAGGGAATAATGCAAATAAAGCAGTTTTTAATGACAGTACACACTAGATCTCTAGCTATATTATTTATATTATTAGTATGTGCATAATCTTTGAATAAGAATATATCATTACAATTAAATACCATATTTGTGCATGCCACATATCTGATATATAAAATTTTCTGGTTTGGGGAAAAATAAAGCTTTTAAAAACAGGCAAGAAGTGATAGTGGCAAATGCCTGAAAAATGCGTTGCACTTTATAGGTGGAAGTTTAAGATACATCTGAAAGTAGTGGCAAGTGTGTGGCTGATCCTTGAGAGTAGCAAATAGTAGACAATGTGAGATATAATTTCAGGGGAAAGTCTAAAGTATTAGTGGAAGATTAGCTCCTAAAGACTGATCCTATCTCAGTTATTAGTCCAGTATTATAGACAATACTGAAGTAACAGAGTAGGCACATGGTAAAAAGTCATTCCAGGAGTATTCATTTTTTAACAATATAGACAGCTGGGTGCTTGCTTGTCAACATATGGTCTGTCTTATGCTGAACTTGAATTCAATTTTTTTTTTTTACTTGGGAAGTACTTGGTACTTTCAAGTACCAATTACACTTGGTTTGGAAAGAAGTAGAATATCAGGCAACAAGATCAAGACCTCTGAGCAATTAATTAAGAGTTGACACATTAGAGTTATTATACAACCTGTAATGTGAGGTCAAAATTAATTGGGCACAACATTTGATTTAATGATGAATTATCTACTAAACTAGTTTCTCTCTTTTCTTTGCTTGTCAATAAGATTTTGTCGTTCGGTAAAAAAAAAAAAAATCAGAGAAAGTAACTCCTGAGCTCTGAGGAAGCTTGCCTTCTTTTGAGCTATCTGATCTTTTTACTGCACGAGGCACATTTGGGGATGATTCCTCTGCTTCACTTCTCTCTTGGGCATCTTCACATGGACTGGATTCTCTCTCATAGTAGCATGCACCCTCTTGTGCATCTCCATGTCTGGAATTGCCATTTCCTCCTCCTCCCTCTCCTCTTCCTCCCCTTCCTCCTCCTCCTCCTCTCCCTCCTCTTTCTCCTCCTCCTTTTCCTCCTCCACCTCTTCCTTTTTATTGCTATCTTGCCAGTCCGGCTTTCTCCAGGCTAGCGCTCCACCACTTGAGCCACAGCATCCCTTCTGGCCGTTTCTTGTATGTGGTACCCATGACTTGAACACTCTACCGTTAGGGCAAACTCACGGCCCACATTGTTCTTTATGTACTGCTAGAACTGCTTCTTGTCAGAATCTCCACTTTCTTCAAGTAGGTAATTCCTAGATCTGTGCCCATCTGACCCATGCTGTGCTTCCGATGTGTTTGCGCACCGAACTCCTGGCTCTCAGAATCATAGCACGGAATCATTTGCGCTGTGAGGGATAGGCCAGCCTCCATCCATCCCTCCTTTCGGGCACCAAAGACTTCATTCCTGGTAGTAGTTCTGGCAAGGCTGGCGTCTGAATAGCCGGTGAAGGTACGAGGTTTACCATCAGTGCTTTTCACCTCCGCCTGGCCTTCTTAGCGCCGGCATCCAGCAGCAGGCCAACGTGATAGGTGACCCATAATCGACTAGGACGGCTTTCATACCATGGCAGGTACCGCAGACAGTCATGTCTCCTTCTGTGTGTGCGTAGCAAGCTGACAAATAATATCTCTGTGGGTTACACGAACTACCACCCTGTACTCGCGTGTGTTATCCTTATTTCTGTGTTGTATCACAGTGTTTCCTAACACAGAAGTCACTTTGACTCTCTCGGTGTCTTCTAAATTTCATTTGATATCCCTGAAAGAAGGCCTTATTCTTCACAACTTTAACAAACCCCACCCTGCGGATTAGAGACCTGGGAGCACAGCTCTCTAATCATTCTTTTTTAAGGACATGTTAAATCTGAAGGACTGAATGAAGATCAATCATTGTTAGCTGAGATTGGAGAAATATATAGGATTAAAGATGCCTAAAAGTTTCAAATACTTTTTTTTTTTGAGTCAGTCATGGGGCTTGAATTCAGGGTGTGGGCTCTGTTCCTGAACTCTTCAACGCAAGGCTAGCCCTCAACCACTTGAGCCACAGTGCCACTTCCAGTTTTCTGGTGGTTAGAGATAATAGTCTCCAGACTTCTGTGCCAAGGCTGGATTTGAACCATGATTCTCAGATCGCAGCCTCCTTAATAGCTAGGATTACAGGTGTGAGCCACTGGTGCCTGGCTTCAAGTACGTTCTGTTTAAGCATCACATGAAAACAGTAAAGAGAAAATAAAACCATCAAAAGAGAGTAATGCTGACCTTACTTTCTGTACACCCTGGAAAAGACAAGAATATAGCAAATTATCAATTGTTTCTGAGATTAAGTTAAACATTTCACTTATTAGAAACTCTTCACTTCCTGCAAAATATGGTCAATTCATTGGCAACTCCATTGTACAGCTACTTAAAGATAAGAAATAAAAATATAAAGTTTGGCCGGCTCTTTTAACTTAGCTTGGGTACTAGACAAAATCCTTGTTTTAATATAGTTATAGAATTTAGAGTGGTATTCAGAATAATGATATTAATAGAGTAAAATATCAGTGTAACTTTTTCTGTGGGTCATGGGGCTTGAATTCGGCCTAGGCACTGCCCATGAGTTCTCCAGCTCAAGGCTACCAATCTACCCCTGGGCCTGGGCATTGTTCCTGAGATCTTCAGCTCAAGGATACTACCTTACCCTAGAGCCAAGGCTCACTTCCCATTTTCTAGAGGTTAATTAGAGATAAGAGTCTCAGGTCCTTTTGTGCCCAGGCTGGCTTTGAACCTTGATCTCAGATCTCAGCCTCCTGAATAGCTAGAATTACAGGCATGAGCCACCACACTCAGCTTCGTGTAACAATTTGTATGCATTAATTAATATATAAGCCACTAGTTTCTGACTTGATTTTGGTATTTATACTTTTACATTCTGAGATAGCATGTATATAATCATCTACATGCACATTTAAGTAGGCCTTAGCTTTCTGTAAAACTAGTGCTCTGTCCTTCAGATTTGGAGCTCAAATCATTCTGCTTGAAGAAACTTAAATGCTCCAAGAAATGATTTCATTAGCAATACATCTACAGTATTTTCAGGATACAATGGCAAGGACAAGAACCATAAAATCACAAAAATCCCTCTCACTGCATTTAGCATCATACATTTAACAGGAAGCCTTATTCCAAAAAGATAGAAAACCTGTGATGTTGGGGGAGGAGGGAAAGTACACTGTATTGGAAATCTTTTCTTTCTTTAGTGTGATAAACTCTTTCTTGGATTTTCTTTGTCTCCTTCCTGAATCAACCTCTAGAGCACAAATGAAGAGAAGCAACTGTATTAGTGCTGTCACCTAAAAAGGTAAATGGGCTGCCATTTCCAATTTTGTTGCCACTAACTTATGTAGCCAATTGTCCACGTCCATGTGCGTTGTCATGCACTGGGAGAATTATATACCAGTGTAGAGAGTTCCCAGTAGAGGCACAACACTATCTCTTCAAGATTAGGTTGTTGTCAAAACCATAGTTCTTATCAAACTTGCCTGAAAAGTAGATGAAGTAGTAATTAATTTAAATCATTGGAGTATGTAGAAAAACCTACAGTATTATTTTGGAATTCATATTAAAAAAGAACTTGAGTAATTAGGTAATAGAAGGATTCATGGTTGGAATTTTAATGAGAACTACAAGTGAAAAGTTTTTGTCCTTCAGCCAAAGCAGGTAATAAAAACCTGAGGAGTAATTTTTAGGATGAATCAAGAAGAATTTAGTAAAAAGTTAAATCGTCAGGGGGAAAAAGCCTCTTGTATTTCCAAATCAGTTCTTTGTTTTTTCCTTCCTTATGTCATGACATCAAAGGCTTCTTGAAAATTGTATCACTGGGAACTCTCCTTAGTACTATATAATCCTCACAGTGAATGACAATGTGCATGGATCTAGGCACTCAGGTATATAGATAGCTCAAGTCTTGCTACAATAATATAATTGGCCAATGTAACATTTTTTTCGTATAATTAGAGCAAATGCATGTGTTTCTGAATGACTCTCCTAGCAAGGTTTCTTCCATACTCAGTGATTCAGACTAATTATACTTTTTGATCTCACCATCTTTCACAAAAGTGTTAAGTGGGCAATGTCATTGAAAATGACACATAGAAGTTGGACGTGGTAAGAGTGCGTCTGTAATTCTCCCAGCTGAGGCTGAGGCTCCTGAATCGGAGTCTACTCTGAGCTATACAAGTATTCCAGGCCAATTTGAGCCGCATTGTAATACTCTGCATTAAAAATATTTTAAAAATATATTTTTATAAAAGGAAATGACTCATGAAATCAAACTCATATTTCCTGGTGAGTCACAGGCCTACACTTAAAACATAAGGTGAACAAAAGTATAATTCTTCCAAGTACTTGCAGACAGAGATGAGAACTGGTTATTAGGGAAAGTTACAGAGTTCACAATTGGTATTTATTGCGTGATGTTAACTCTCTTCTGTAAAGGAAATGACCTGTTTACATAAGTCCTTTAAAATCTTGCTCAATAATAGACACAACCCCAAGATTTTTCCCACTGATTTCTATGAATCTCTTCATTAGGTATAGTGGAAGTATAACTTCCTATATAATCAGAAATAAAAACCACTTAGTTTCCAAAGTATAGAATCAGAAAATGTTCCAAATAAAACTGCAGAATGTCACCACAAAAATATTTGGATACATAAAAATAAACAGGATCATTACATTTTAAATAATGAATTAGAATGAATAAATCCACCATTGTTCTCCCCCAAACTCTAAGCAGCTTAATAAACAAAAGTGTACTTCTCAGATATGTATCTGGGAAAAACCTGAAGATTTGTAATTTGGGAGTAAACAAATCCAATAGATTTGTGAAAAATAACACTAGATGCTTAATTCTTTCACATTCTGTATACTGATCATAAACAGGTTTTATTTCCCTGACAAAAATAATTTGCAAATCCAACTTCTTGATATAAAAGCTGAAGCAACCTCCATTCATTTTAGGATTACTTATATGTATTGTCAACAAATTTTATGCCTTTATTTTCTAAATAACATTTTTATTCAAGCTTTCGTCTGCTTTTAATAAACAGTTTTTAAGTACCAATCAGTATAACTCAAATAGAAGTAGTTATTGTCTGGGAAAATGGATATGATGCAGGTATTGACTTTTGTTGCAGTGAATACAAAGATTTATCGACCTGGAAGACACAGTCAATATTTGTCCTGAGAGGTAATAAATCTAGACATTCAACAAAATATAAAGCCAATAATTGTATTAATACTTATGTTTTGATTACGTGTCCAAAACCTCTGGACATTTCTTTACAGTTGAATTTCTTGATCATTAGAGTGTATAACTCTAACTTGACCTTGAGATAAAGTTAAGACCAAAATAAATATCTACTTCTGACAACTTCATTAGTAGATTGGCATGAATTGTCTGTCTTCTTTGCAACAAAGAAGAATTTTTTAAAGTATAAATTCTTAAAAATTGTAATTTGTTAAACTATAACATTTGTTTAATTAGCATCATTTTGCCAAAATATATTATATTTAACATCTATAATTCACAAAATAAGAAGCCTATGACTGCAGAGTTCCCAAGTAAAATGATCATCCAAGATCTAACTGCTTGTCTCAGTAGATTTCTAAGGCATTTATTTGTAAATATGTCACTGGCTTTTTAAGTATAGTGTTCATAGTGTCATACCATTGTTTTTGTTCCCTCAGATACAGCTATTTTACTAGTACAGCCACAAGATTGATGAGAATGTTCCCATCATTAAGAGATCCCTATAACATATGGACTGTCTAGTGTTGATTTGAAAGGGAAACTGTTTTGTAAGAGCAGAGAATCATCAAAACAAAAGGAAGCATATTCAACCCAATGTCTCTGTCAATGTTCTCTAGCCTATCTACCTTCCAAATTACCTGAGGTAATCAAGGCAGAGTCCATTGATTTATCTGTTCTGAGTCACCTACTTTTAAAGTACAATGAATATCTGAGCCCATGCTCCTAACTTTATCCTATCCCTCTGTCACTGAAATAGACAATGACTTAGTAAGAGGACAAAATATTAAAAAGATTTCCATATGTGAAAACCAGATCAATTTTAAACAGCCAGGATAAGAAACAAAAGTAGAACATGGATAGTTAATAGGAGCCAGGATTTGTATTAGCAATACTGCCACAGTCACAGACAATGGTGGCCTTGTGAGAGAAGACTGCCCCTTTGATAGTTATCTTGCAGGACACACTGCACAAACATTTCTGAAGTGGGTAGGTATGCTGTCTCCAAAAAGTTTCCAGATGGATTTTGAAAACATTACTTGTATATAAGCTAAGGTCCTCCTGCAAACTCAACTTTTATTACCTTGTATACTTAAACACACAAATATATATATACACACACATATATATATATATCCCAAGTGAGTATTCACCCATGCATTCATTGCTAACTGAAAAAATATATTGCCTTCCTTTTATGTGTTGTTTTGTTATCTGTTACCTATTATAATCATAGATCTTTCCTCATGGAGCTTATGTCAAGGATAACTACTGATAAAGCAGTCAGGTAACAACTTAGCCACTAAGTTACTCATTCATTTGATGTGAAATAATTAAACATCAGAAGGAGCTTGCATTGAATGCTTGTTACTTATGAGGCCTTAGTTCTTAATCATCTTGTGAGATAGATGTTGTTGCTATAATTTTTCACTGGAGAAATCTGAAATTCAGTGAATAGATGTGTATTGACAAAATTTAGTGATCTTAAATTAAAAAAAAACACATACATGAGTGACAAGGATTTAGCATTGCAAGTAATGGGCTCACCTGCAAGTACAGTACTGGAACTGACATCTGAAAGACTACAGCTGCATGAGTAGGTAAAAGAGATGAGTATGGACAGAGGAGCCAAAAAGATAATCAATGCATTATTGAAGGCCAGAGGTAGCCAGGCCAGCACTTATGATGAAACTTAGAGGAGGTCCCGTAGAGGAAGATTGATTGAAAATGTACCTGAAAAAACTGACAAGAAGTAGTCATTCTTAATGTCCTCATGGACCATACCACTATTTTTATCTTAAAAGTAAAGCATTTTCTTCAGGAGAATGAGAGGATCAATTTAGCCTTTTACATAAACTTAACCTGTAGGGAATGGATTAGTGTGGTTACTGGGTGGAAAACGGACTGGAGTGATGGTGGATGCTTAAGCTTGGTGGTGACCCATTGCTCTGTGCCAGATATGGTAATGCAGGGGTGAAGATGAGAGTAGTTGACATAGGGAAAACTTGTAGAAATTTTCAGGAAATATAGCAAGGGGTTCAAAGATTATTGACATGAAAGCTCAAAGACAATGATACACCAAAGGAAAGAAGTATTTGTAAATATAAAGACTTGGGAATGTGGGAAATTAGGAAATGTAGTAACTTTTAGTATGTATAGTTCTTTTTCTTTTTTTTGGTGGTTTACTGGAGAGTCCCACAGCCTTTCCTTCCTGGCAACCACAATCCTCAGATCTCAGCCTCCTGTTCAGGTAGGTTTAGGTCATGGGCCACTGGTGCCCAGCTGCATTTTGTATCTTCTTTTGAGAAATTTGAGTCTTTTACACATTTTAGTTTTTCCAAAAGTAAAGTTTTCATTATAGAAGTCCTTCACTTCTTTGGTTAAGTTAATTCCTAGGTAGTTTGTTTTATTTTATTGAGGATATTAGAAAAAGAGTTACCTTCCTGATTTCAGCCTCACTCCTCTCATTGTTTGCATACAGAAAAGATATTGATTTTGTGGGTTGGTTTTATACCCTCTAGATGCCCTGGCAGTGTGGTGGGAGGCGAAGAGCTACCCCCAGGAGCTGTTGTGTAAATGAGGATGTTTTATGTGGGAATACTCATGCTTTCCCTTGGTTTTTTGGATCGTCAGTGCAGTGATCAGCATCCATCTGTGGCCAGCAGGATGTGATTTCTACTCCTAATCATCTAGCTGGCATGTGCTCAAATCTATCGTTAAAAAAATGTTGGAGTAATGTACACAGGGATTATAGTTACATTCATTGGGTAATGGATACAGTATTTCTTGAACCTTGATACCCCTTCTCATGTTTTTGTCCCTCATCCCTCCCTCCATACCCTCCCAATCATCTTATTTTCCCACCTTCCCTTCCATATTTCAAATAAACAAACATATATACAATACACCAGGTAACAAAGTCAGATACATTAACCACATGAGATTGATCAGAAAGGGGAAAAAGAAAAGAAATAATTGCACATAGGACATTAAGAATAACAACCATAAAAATAAAATTCTTGTTTCCATATCCTAGATATCCTTTCATTTGGTCTCATCCTATATGATCATATGTACATAGGTTGAGAGAGATTGTGATCCTCTGCTAGGAGAGTCCTAGGTGTGTACTAATGATTACAAATGAGGGAAACCATTGAGCCTATGTTCCTTTGGATCTGGCTTACTTCACTTAATACAATTTTTTTCCAAGTCTTTCCATTTCCTTACATATGAGGTAATGCCAGTCTTTCTGATGGCAGCATAGAATTTCATTGTGTATAAGTACCACGTCTTCTTGATCCAGTCATCTACTTGGGGACATGTGAGTTGGTTCCATATCTCAATTATGGTAAATCTTGCTGCAATGAACATCATTGTGCTAGTGGCTTTAGTATGTCTGTGTTTCTGGACATTTGAGTAAATACCGAGGAGTGGGATTGCTGGGTCATAAGGGAGCTCTATGTTTAGTCTCTTGAGGAATCATCATGGCTTTCTAGAGTGGTTGAACAAGTTTACACTCCCACCAGCAGTTCCAATCCCTTTTGGCCGCATCCACACCAGCATCTGTTGTTAACAGAGGTCTTGATAATGGCCATTCTGATTGGAGTGAGGTAGAATCTCGAAGCTGTTTTGTCAACTCTATCTTCCTAAGCAGGCTGCCTGAATGTTTGCTCTCTGGCCAACATCTCTGTATTACAATGGCTCACTTAGTGTAACTCTCTGGCTGTGGACTTTTTTGTTGAGACGTAGAACTAGATTTTTAGAGAGAACTCAGACCCTGGCTAAACTTCCCCTACCACCCAGAGATGTCCATGCTAAAAAATTAAAAATAAGAAATTCTAACAGTGGGACCACGTGGCAGGAGCTGAAATGAAGGAAGTATTTAAGGTCTTGGATATTTCCGTTTGGTGGACTAAGTCCTCATTTTACTTTTAACCCCGAAACCAACTCAGCTCAACCCCAATTCACAGGAAATGTAGTCGTTTCCCAGGAGCGGAACGGAGCGGGTGTCAGGCCATCGATCCCTGGAAGTCTTCCACATAATGTTTCCACTCTGGTTTTCCATCGCTCAGAGGTGTCACGGTGCTGCTCCGCTTCCCTCTGCCTCCCCAGGACGGCCGTCAGGTCACCAGACCTCGGGGGCAGCTTGTCCTGGGATGCTGCCTCAGTGCCCCATCCAGACGCTCCGGCTCTCAGGTGCGAGGTCCACGTGGGTCCAGCCTCCCGGGGCCTCGGCGTCCTGCCGGGTCCTCTGGCTCGTCCTGGGGCGCCGAGCTGTTCGGCCTGGCCCCCTTGACAGGGTAGACATCGCTGCGGCTTTCGGTGGCTGGCTGACTTGTGGGTGCTCCGGTCTGGCTGGCAGAGGGCGGGAGGAGTTGTGGCCTGGCTCACGCAGCCCCCTGAGCTCCTGGCCCTCGCCGTAGCGGGCATTGGTGTGCGGGGCACTGTGCTGAAGACAGGGAGAAGGAGCCAGCAGCCGCGTTCCGGCCAGCCTATCCTCAGGGAAGTCTGCCGTGCTCCCTGCTGTGCTCCCTGCCGTGCTCCCTGCCGTGCTCCCTGCCGTGCTCCCTGCCGTGCTCCCTGCCGTGCTCCCTGCCCCGTGCTCCCTGCCGTGCTCCCTGCCCCGTGCTCCCTGCCGTGCTCCCTGCCGTGCTCCCTGCCGTGCTCCCTGCCGTGCTCCCTGCCCCGTGCTCCCTGCCGTGCTCCCTGCCGTGCTCCCTGCCGGGCTCCCTGCCGTGCTCCTCGCACTCCCGACTGCCCTGCTTGTCCCCGGCCTGTTCCATCAGCCTCTTCAAGTTTCAGCAGCACATGTTCAGTTTTCCACAGGGTTTCCACAGTAACCCTTCACTCACCAGTAAGTGGCAAATATGACATGTCACAGCTCAGGTTTCATATGTGGAAATATACTCGATGTTTTGCTTCGATTTGCAAAGTGGAAAAGCATTCATAAGCAGTAGTTACAGAAAATGGATGGAACAGTTCTGACAAAACCAGTTAGTATCTACGGCAAGCATGATCTGTGATTCCTCCTTTCCCCAATTACCTAGAAAACGTAAATCTGCATAGATAATGGATTTCTTCCTCTTCCTTTCCTTTTGTCTTTGGATCCTCTAATAATTCCATATATATTGATTTAGTTATTCAGCCAATGACTATTTATTGAGCATCTACTTTGCACCCATCGCAGTTCTGGTAGGTGGCGGTTCAGGGATTAATACAGTTAAGATTAATGTTTGAGTACAGGAGAACACATTATTTTCTTCTTCTACTCCATCTCAGCCCATTCTCTGATGAAAAGGTAATGAAGATAAATTTTAGGGAACCTTTGAAGTTCCATAGCAAATGTTGGGCTTTAATTGAACATTTTTGGAATATCTCTGACAAATGATTGCCTCAATCTTTCCTGTTAGAAACTTCCTGATTGATTCCTCTGATACATGGGTTGTCATAATTCTGGGAAGACTGTAACTTACACTTGATACTATATCGGATAGGAGCAGTTTGGGGATGGGAGGGCACTAGAAAGTGGTAGGTAGGAGAAAATGAGGGCTGGGGTAACGAAGTTTAAAAACAAATGTACTCATAGCTGCGCATGCTGGTTCATGCCTGTAATCCTAGCTACTCGGGAGGCTGAGATTTGAGGATGGAGGTACAAAGCCAGCCCAGGCACTAAAGACAGTGACATTCTTATTTCCATTTAATCACTAGAAAATGGGAAGTGGTGCTGTGGCTCAAGGGGTGGGGTGGTAGCTTTGATCTGAAGAGCTCAGGGACAACACCCTGGCCCACAGTTCAAGTCCCATGACTCCCCACCAAAAAACAAAAACAAAAACAGAAACAGAAAAGAACAGCAAAAAACCCCAAATGTACTCATTACTTTATTTATGTAATTTTAACCCCTGTTATTCACCTTTTCAATTAAAAAAAGAAAAAGAATTAATGATATTTGTCTTCTAAAGCAGTTGAACATAAGTTTGTATAGATCTGTTTTTCCTGGTCTTCTCCACACAACTGTATATCCTGGTAATAAAGATGGGTCAACCAGAAAATTCTGTGAGTGGGAAGAAGAAATCAGGATGCTTTGGGAATCCTGGAATTGTAAAATCAGCAGTGCGGAGATATATAACTTTTCTCCTCCCAGCAGGATAATGCTTTTGGTACTGACATTTCTGGGCTCCCAAACTCAGCAAATAATATCCCAGCAAAGAAGAGAGTAATGGGAAAGTACTCTTATAAAAGAAAAAAAATTACACAGATTGAAAGCTGAACTTGCAGCTTATATGTTATATGCAACATTTTAAGATATGCACATTGTACCTATTAAAGCAAAGAATGTATTTTGCATGCTTTATTGAGTAATTCCATATTAACATTGCGCACTAAGAAGTAAACTGATAATACGGAAATTGTCAGTGAACTCTGGTTTATGGAAAGTCTATGAAACTAAAAGAGAACTGCTTAAAATATCATCTTCTGCTAAATTGCCAGCTTTAGAAATCCTCTAGAGTCACTCTCATGTGCAGATTTTTACAGTAATGAATTTTGATATAATAAACTTTGTTTAGAGTTATTTTCAGCAATCTTTAATTGAAAAAACTCGTACTAACTTTATATTTCTTTGGGCTTGATTTTGAGTTAAAACTGAAAAAATGACTAAATTTATTATTTTTATGCTGTGCTTCTTGCTCTCAGATACCATACACATACATACTTTGTTCCTAATCTTGTGGGACATTTAATGACACATTTGAAATTTTTAATAGAAAGTTTGTCAATGTTTAATTCTTAGAAGAGAAATGATACTTTAAAGATTATAGGAACATAGTTTGCCTTTTCATAAATTTTTTGACCTCTTTTGTTTACATTTTAAATAAATTAATTTGTTGAAATTTTTAGTTCCATTATTTGGATTAAAACCTGCAAACATGAGTTTGGTTACAGTTATTAAAGGTAACAGGCAATTTTTACAAAGCATTTATGAACACACATTTTGCTTATAGTTCAATTAATTTTTGTGTTGAAAACTGGTATTTTTAATTCATTTTCAATGAAGTGGATTTGCTCCCGGAAAAGACGGTATGTTTGGGATGTTGATTGCAGAATTATTAATCATACTATTAAAACGCAAATAGAAATGTAGGCACGTTTGTATTGAATTTAAGACACATTCTTTCTCAATTTGATCATTTTCTTTTCTGGTCAGCGGACGTTTATGGAAAACAAGACAGGGAGAAGGCAGAGAAAATAAGGCTTTCTTCTCCATTCCCTCACACCCCTCTTCATCACTCATGCTTTAATTGATTCCTATGTCAGATTAAAAGAAACTTGTATTCTGAGGTAAAATAAGCGGCAACAACTGGTATTATGTATCCTTGAATCGTGGCATAGGGGTTGGCTTGTGTCTGGCCTTGGAAATTGTTAGTTTGTATATATGAAAGAGTCTCCCATGGTTCCCTGAACAAAATTCTACTTTTCAAATTCATAAATGTTTATTTATTTATTTCTCAGTTGTACAAGAGTATTTTACTTTGACATGTCTAGGTACACTTAAAAAATACCTTGGTCAGTCATCCCTCCATCACTCCATAATCCCTTTCCCTTCCTCCCGAAAGCAGTCTCAAGTGTCCTTATTTCAATTCACACATCTACATAAGGGCCTGTTAAACTACATTTACCCTTCTTCACCTTCTCTGTGGAGCCTTCCCCTTCCTTCTAGTAAGGTCTTGACTCTGGATCAGACCTGTTTTACACAGCTATCACCTTTTTTTTCATTTTTGCATTTTTTTCATTTTATTTTTTATTATCAAGGTAATGTATAAAGGGGTTACAGTTACATTCACCAGATAGTAGGTGCATTACACAGTAACACTTATTTTTGCAAGACAGCAATGGACCTGTATAAATCATAACTGTGTGTCCAATAGTAAAATTCCTTAAATATGAGACTATAATATCAGGGAGAAAAAAACACAATGCAATATACAGTATCAATAAACATTTTGAAATTATAATTTAGTGGCAAAAGTGAAATTGCTAGAGTTTAAGTGCATCTTGTGATCACTGTGGTATTTCATACATGCCTGTATTGTCTTTAATTAGATCTTTTCAAGAAGTTTCTGGGTTTTTTTTGTTGTTGTTGTTGCCAGTCCTGGGCTTGAGCTCAGGGCCTGAGCACTGTCCTTGGACTTTCTCAAAGCTCGAGCTCTACCACTTGAGCCTTAGCACCACTTCTGGCTTTTTTTCTCTATGTATGTGGTACCGAGGAATTGAACCAGGGTCTTGGTGCATGCTAGGCAAGCACTCTACCACTAGGCCAAACTCCTGGCCCATTAGTTTCTGTTTCTCCACCCCTGCTATTTCTGTTACTCAGTATCTTTCAAGGAGTTTTCCTGTCATCGTCATTCACATTTACAAAAATTTCAGTGTTATTCAGCCTCTAACCTTCTCTTTTTCCTTTTTCCATTTCTGCATCTTGTCGCACAGACCCAAAGTTACAAATGTGTATGGTCCTGAGCATGTTTGGTACAAGTTCATTTTCTGGGTCTAGCTTCCACATATGAGAGAAACATGTGACCAAACCCCACCTGAAAGAACTTGAAAGGAATACTTAAAGGAACAAAGCACTGTAAGTAGCTTTGCTTTTCCTTTGGCTGGATTCTCTGCTGTTTAAGCAAGAGGTTTTTATTCCCCCCTTTCATTTAGAAGGGTAGTCCTTAATAAACAGAGCATGGTGAACATAATTTACCCTTTCTCAATGACTCAGGCTCGCCATAATGAACTTGGTTACTGTACTCAGCTGTATTAGCAAGATGCCCTTAAGAGCCATTAAGGTATGCAGGATTGCTTGTCCCTAGTAAGTAACTGTTCCCATCTGACCCAAATGCTCCAGCCTGCAATCCCTCCTCAGTACAGTGCTCACCAAACAGAAAATAGTGTTGGGAACTTCAGGGAGAGATATGTAAGACTAGGTCCTTGCCTGCCTCTGTTCCTTGAAGTTAAAACCGCTTCCTAAATGTTACCTATTTTACAGCATCTGCCATTACCATGATAAAAATCATGGGAGGGCATAACAAAACATTGCTAGGGGTAGTAAGAGAATTGCACAGTGAGTACTAAATTTACTTAATCGTATTATGCAACAGACAAAATCACCAAGAGGCCAAGCAAAATCCCAGTGAAAATGTTCTCTTCCAATTTACTTTTGGAAAAAGGACATATTTCCTTGTAGTTTGTAATTCATTATATGAAATATACACATGTAATAATTAAACAAATTGATCACATTTGAAGTCACTGAAAGAAGTTTTTATTAAAAACTCATAGAATATAAATTTCTAATGGATGTGTTTCTTGAAATATCTATGTAGGGTTGTTTGATGAAGATATGAAATTTGAATTTTTGGGGGGTATATTATTATAATTCAAGGTGTGGATAGGATGTATAATAATACAATCAGGATAATAAATATTTCTATATTTTCAGGTAATAATCATTTGATGCATTTGGAGATTTTTAATTTTTCCAGCCATTTTAGAATATATTACAGATTGTTTTAGCCAGTAGTTACCCTATTGTGCTATAGAAAAACCAGAATGAATTCCTCCTGTCTTTGCTCTGGTGCCCCTTATTGAACTTCAGTCTGTTGTTCCACTTTCCTGTTCTTCCTAATTTCTAGAGACTATTTTTCAACCCATTCTTCTTTCAGACTGACTGAATCTCTATATATGGTGAAAAAATATGAATCACCTGTCTTTTTGTGTATGTCTTATTTCATTGGACATGTTAACTTCCATTTGTATGCATGTTCCTGAAAAGGACAGGACTTTATTATTTATTTTTATAGCTAGATAGAACTCCATTGGATATCACACTACAGGCTAGTTTTCTACTAATTGGAATCTGGGTGTATTCTATATTGTATCTACTTTGGATGTTATTCCAACAAAATTGAAGGAACAAATTTTTTTGATATAGCAGCTCCATCTCCTTTGCATAGGCACACAGTAGTAGAATTGGTATATAATGTGAGATAGTCATGTTTTTAAGATTTTATAAGAATCTCCATACTATATTTATTTATAGTGCCACACATTTCCATTTGTCTATTTTCCCATCAATGTTTCTTTCTTTTTTTCCTTTCCTTTTTGTGATAGCCATTCTAACATTCTAACAGGAAATAGCATTTCATTTGGGAATTTGATTTGTGCTTTCATGATGTATGTGTTAGTCAGTTGTATATGTTCTGTTGAGAAAGGTCTAATTAGTTCTTTAGCTCATATTAAGATTGATTTGCTTTGTTGCTATTCAGATTTCTAGGTTACTTATGTATGCTGATATTAATCGGTTGACTGGCTGACAAATTGTTGCTCCATTCTGTAGACTGTATTTTATTCTCCTGATTACTTCCTTTGCTGTACAACAGCTTCTTTGCTGTAATCTCATTTGTCCATTTTCATTTTTGTGGCTTGTGATTATACTAATAACCTCAAGTAATTTTCCTATATTTTCTTCATGGTTTCAAACTTTACATGAAGTTTTTGAACCATTTTGATTTGTGTGTGCATGTGTGTGTGTGTGTGTGTGTGTGTGTGTGTGTAAGGAGAGAAAGATATAAGAAGAAGAATTCCATTTTCTTTTTCTTTTTTTATGGGTGTGGATATCTAATTTTGCCAGCACCATTTGTCAAAGAGAGTGTCTTTTCTCCATGGTATAGTCATTGTGCACATGTCAAAAGTTAGTTTGTTGTCCGAATGTGGGTTAGTTTCCACATTTTATGTTTCTAGTAATTCCTGATTCACTAACATCATATATACATTTTTTGAACTGGCGGTGAATTTGGCATTTAAACTGCCTTATGTTCTCTTTGAATTGTTCTTTACATTTTCTAGTGTATATCTCATCCATCAATTATAAACAGATGTCTTAATATCAGGTTGAACTTAGTATCATACTAAGGAGAAATGCTTTTAACCATTAAAATTATGATAAACTGTTCTGAGGAAGAGTAACTGGGGAGTCCAGATAGTCAAAACCTTGTACTTTGTAATAGCTTAAATTCTTGAAATTGAGTTTGCAATATATCATTTGATTTTCTTAGAAAATCAATATAAAAAGGCAAGAGATAGTATCTCTAATTTGTTTGAAAAGTTAAGTGAAGCTCAGAAGATCAAGATGACAGAAAGAGTACTGTGTACACTGTTGGGATCATTCTCCCCTCCCTGAATTCTTAGCATAGTTCTATGCCTGCATAGTTCCTTGCCCTAAGGGCAACATTTTGTAATTAGGTTACTAAACAACTGCATGCCTGTTTGTGTTGATATGCAAACATCCTACCATCAGACCTCCTACCCTGAGCAGTGTCCCAACCCGTCTTGCCTCTCCTGAAGAGGCATATAAACCCCTGTGTGAAAAATAAAATTCGCAGCTTGATCAGAATGCTTGTCTTGCTGCCTTCTTCGTGTCTCCTGTCCCTTTCATTCTTCCCTCTAGGTTCTTGGCCCTAGTTAACGTCCCGCTGGATGGGACAGTACACATGTAACTCTACATCTGAGTTTTGGATGTGTGTATTTGCTGAGGCAATCACATCTATGCCTCCAAAGCTAGTCATGTTTACATATTTTTTTTTAAATCAAAAGTCTTACATTCAAAGACAGAAATTTAAATACAAAATATTAAAAATAAGAAAGAAGTATGTCATCTGATGTTAAAAAGACAAGTGACAAGCTTAATCTTATTATTCTGATTAAATATTTAACTTTATATGTCTGTATTAGCAGAAGTGGAATCATTTCTCCTGAAAAAATAACACCTCTGTTCACGTGCTGTTTATAGTACTTGTTTCTCTTAAATCTGTTTCTAGATGAGTATTTAGTGACAAGGGCTAGAACTGTTACTGAAGTGTGAGTAAATAGTTACAGTCTATTAGTGTTCATTCCAGGTATCAACTCATTCACATTCCACATGTGTCACATTTATTCCTCAAAGAAATATATAAAACGAACATCTAGTATTTTTACCATTAGTTAAGATATACTTAAAGTCAATACTTACCAGCATGTAAGCCTAAATATATGTTCTCTGTAAGCAAACACAGACACAAATTTAAAACTACAACAAAATAGCTTAAAAAGTGTGACAGTAGTAGGAAAATCAAATCTGGAAAGTGGGAAAAAAATCAAAAACTATAATCAGAATAGAAGTTAAGCAAAACAAAATAATGCTGTGTGTAATGAAGTTTAGAATTGGGGTTGACAAACTATAGCCCAGAGTCGAGCTATTTGCTCTCATTCACAAAGTTTTACTGGAAACATTACCACAGTTATTCACATGTATCACAGTTACTCACATTTATATTGTAGGTATCTGCTTTAGCTCTCCACTGAATGGGGAAATAGTTGGGCCAAATGATATTTTTATTAATTGTTTTATGTCAGGGTGATGTACAGAGTGAGTACACAGGTAAGGTAGTGAGTATATTTCATCTGGAATGTTGTTACATTTGAGAAGAATGCTTTTCTCCCACATTCATTGTCTTTTTTTGTATCGCTGTCACATTGGCTCACCTTTGGGACAAAGGATCTCTGGATCCGTTGATGCCTCACTGTAGAATCTTCCTTCTCTGTGGTTTATGTCTGGTGACCTGGGTAGTAGGTGGCTGGCAGGCAGGCAGCGGGGGTGGTGAGAAGCACAGACAGTAAAGATTGCCTGTGCCTTCAGCCAGCAGTCCACTCAAGATCTATCAAACTTGATCATTCTGGCAAAGCCAGGGCTTCACTTATGCTTCCAAGTAGCATGCATTTTCCTGTGTTTAAGAAAATTGTGATTTAGAGTTAATATAGGTAAGAGATATGAGAAATGCATTTCTCAGCCTTATTAGAAAGTCATGCCAGTTGGACAACAAACAGTTGGGCACAATGAGCAAGCCAAGTGAAAGTATAATGAAAAAAACCTGCTTGTCCAATATTTTCTTATAGCAAATAGAATTCCTCATAGCAAAAACTTGAGGAAGAAAGGACAACTGGCAACTCATTTTATAAGACATATATTTTAAACCTAAACCAGACCTAGACATTATAAGGTATAATAGAAGGAAATCAATAAATAATCGATACTCCAATTTTATCTTGAATATAGACATGAAATATGCAACATATTTGAAAATTAATTTCCAACACTGTAGGACAAGGATAAAAGGTATACCTGAGCCAGATGCCAATTGCTCATGCCTGTAGTCCTAGTTTCTCAGAAAGCTGAGAAACAGGGATGGAGGTTCAAAGCCAGCCTAGGCAGGGAAGTTCATGAGACTTTCATTTCCACTATATAACCACTAAAAAGCCAGAAATAGGGCTCAAAGTGCTAGTTTTGATCACTAAAGCTCAGAAACAAAATCCAGGCCTTGATTTCAAGCTGCAGGACAGGACAAACAAAAAGAGCAGAGGTTTATTCCAGTAGGTTAATCTGATTTAGCCAATCAGAATAACTTACTGTACTAACAAAGAAAGGAGCATTTCCTATGCTTGATGTACATAAAAAACTAGATTTCTCAATATTTCACTTGTTTATGCAAAAATAACCCCTCAGAAAAATAAGAATAATGAATACATTACTCAATATCTTAAAAAAAAACCTTATATTTAATAGTAATACCACCTGCTTTACCCTTTTCTTCAGGATTTTGCTGAAGTCCTTGTCAGTAAGGATAGATGAGAAGAAATTAGTTGTATGAAACAAAATTTAACATGAAAAAGGTAGAACTGCCTTTATTTGTAGGCCATATCATTATGTATTTTAGATATACAAATTCAAAGCAATCCCACTCGTTAGCTTGCTAGCTTTCTGTATGAAGTACCAAGTAGATAATAAAATATACAGAATGAAAATGAGGGCCATGAAGAAGACATGATAGGATTCTATCTCATGACCTTGTAATGAACAAAGCTTTTTTATGACATGCACACATAATAATAATAAATGTAAAATAATAAGTAAGGTGAACATGTTTTATTTAAGTGTTAAAGTGAGAGTTGCTTTCATTGGACAATGTAACATGCTGGAGAGTCTTGCCAAAAGAACTTGCTGGCAGCTCATCCTTTGAGGTGATCAGGAGAGGCTCCCCAGAAAGGTTCTGTGCTTTGAAGGGTTGCTGTATGGGGAACTTGCCAACAGGAAGGTCCATGTGTCACTGCTATTGGTTACTTCAGAAGCAACAGTGGTCAGCGGAAGCGTGAGGAAAATCCACCCCTGCACTAAGAATTACTGTATACTTTATGAATAAACTTTTAACCTCATTCTAGCTACTGTGGGAAAACAATGTCCAGTCCAGTTTCCTTACTGTAGACCTGTAAACCAGCAGATTTGTAGAGGAGGGGGATTACTCCTCATCAACAACCGACAACCTAACTCATTTCATACCCAGGTAATTATCAATGGGAAATGAAAAGGTGGTGATACCATGCATTCAAAAACTATTCAGAAATAAAGGAAACCAACGAGATGGACAAGCCTCAAGTATATACTGATACTAAGCGGCCAGATACAAAGTGAATTGGTTGTGTATTATACTTTAAAATATGGAAGACAAAAAACAAAGTACAATGAGCAATAAATAAAATATGTCTATTTTTTCTGAAAAGAAAGGACTGTTTAAAGAATAGGATTATGGGAGAAAATGAGGAAAAGTAAATAAAAAGTGTATAGGTAAGAAAGCATTTCCTAAGCAATAAGTCTATTTCAAAATGGTGGAGGAAAATTATTGGTAATTGTAGCTATATTTCTTAACTATTTTAGGGAAGCCAATTCTTGAGTTTGGTGAGGTCAGATATGCACATACTTGGAAAATTACCACTATCTTTAATACGGTAGCCAATTTTATGAGTATATATGTGCTTTTTACACATCAGAAAATAAATGAGATATTATGACAAAGGGCATGCACCACTTGTAACAGTGAATTTAACAAATGTTTTATGTTTTAATAAAAACATCTAAGTACTTGTCAAAGAGCCTAATTTTACTTCATAGTAACTTGTTATATGGTGAACAGAGTGATCATTATAATTGGCACAGTGGCTTTTCTTTGGATTTCCTTGTAGAGTAAGTGTTTAGGTATGCCAATGAAGTTTTCATTTGCATTATGCTAGCCTAGTCCAGGGCCTTAAGTAGAGAGCTTTTCTCTGAGCTGGTTTCCTGTTTAATGATCTGTAAAGGAAACAGCAATGGCTTCTTTACCTCTCATTTATGAGCACCATTATTTCTCAGTAGGTTGTCTTTGCTAGATAATAAAGGTAAAAAGGTATTTAAGCTTGTCAGGGATTTATTGACATAAATCAGAGAGAAGTTGGGTCAAAATGAATGACAATAATTTTCCATGTAGAATAAAGGGACAAGTTTTAAAAATGATTTCTCACTTGAAGATATATGATTGTCTTGGAACAATTTCCTAGTTCTATTCAAGTTGATAGACTGATTTATTGCAATTTTTTGCTACATCTAAGAAAAGCACTAAAAGTTTGGTTACACAAGCAAGCAAAGGCCATTCAGTGTAGAGTCAGCATTTTAAGAGTGTGGCAGGATTTAATCTGTGATCATCAGAACACTTTATTTGGAATTAAAGAGTCTTTTGTTCATTACAAAAATGAGCCATGATGGAAGGCATGGAGAGGATAAGAGGAGTGATATCAAAAACCAATCAAGTTCATATTGTTGCTAGTAATTTTAGTAAATACACAATTTGAAGGGTTATTGCTCCCCTGTCTCCCATCAACAGAAAAGAAGGAAATTGAAACTGCAGAAAACATAAGCTTATTTGATACCTCAAAAATTTAAAAGTCTCTCTGGAGTAATTTTGGGTAATAATAACCAAGTTTCTCTAATTGGAGAACAATCACCACTTTATAGCTAATTAGTGTGAGAGATATTGTTGATGTTTGAAGCTACAAATATTGGCTGGAAAGGACAAATATTTGTTCATGCTTGGATATTGTAATTTCTGGCTTTTTAAAGTAAGTTTTAAATCTGCATTCACTTCTTTTAAGTGTTATTCATATGATCAAATTTCATATTATTTACCTGTCTCATATCTGTCATTTCTTTATTTTACAGAAAAACTTGAAAATCCAAATTTTAACACTGATGAGTTTAGCTTCTAATGATTTGATAAACATGATTTCAGAAACATGATAGGAAAGCATAAAAATAGCCAAATACCCTACTGATTAAAATGTCACTTTAGAAGATGAAATTTGATTTTTTTCATGGGGAGTTTTAATGAGAATAAGGAAAAAGAGATTTAAGAGATAAAGCACTTCTACAGCTCCTGCTTCCTTTATAGTGGAAGAATGCTTAGGAATCAAGTGCATGCTGATAACTTTGTGCATGTTGTAAATTTGGGGGCAGAACATTCTGATTTTTCTAGTTGCTGAGGTTACTTGGATGCTTCTTAATTAGGTATTTATAGTAGAATACACACACACACACACACACACACACACACACACACACACACACACACACACACACACACCGAAACTTGTATAGGCCACAAAATATCTAACTTTGAACTAGCAGTCTTCAATTTGTAAGATAATTAACTTCTGGTATAGGTAAATGTGATCAATTTTTGTTCAGCTAGTACAATTAACTGGTGTTGTTCAAAAGAGCTAGATATCCTGGTTGCTGGCTCCTTCTTGTAATCCTAGCTGCTCAGGAGGCTGAGATCTGAGGATTGCATTACAATGCCAGCCTTGGCACTAAAGAACCTGAGACTCTTATCTCCAGTTAGTCACTAGAAAATGGGAAGTGATGCTTTGGCTCAGGGGTAGAGTGGTAGCTTTGAGTCGAAGAGCTCAGGGACAACACCCAAGCCCAGGGGTAGGGCAGTAGCTTTGAGCTGAAGAGTTCAGGGACAGGGCCCAGGACAGGGTTCAAGCCCCATGACCCATGACTCCCTCCAAATAAAAGAGTTAGAAAGTAGACTTTTTGCAACAAAAATTAAACTATTAAACTATCCTAAACTATTTAGGATTATATCTGATCATAAAAAAAATGAATACTCATCTTCCTTTACTTCTCAAGTTGAGAAAAGAGTAAGATTCTTCCTTCCACACTCCCACCCCGCCCCCACACAGGAAGAATAGTAACCAAGAAGACAATTTCTTATATTTTATCCATAGATACTTGGTATCTGTGTCTACATCTATGCAATGGACCATATTTTATATAAAACATTGACAAATGGATTTTTACTAAATACCTTGAATTTTACTAAGTAAGATTGTTTACTAATGCTGGGATTTTGATATAATTGTTTTTGTGAACAGCACAGTGTGGGAATCAACAACAGTTTCCTATTTTCTGTTTTGATGAAATAATGTGCTCTAAGTTCTGACATTAGGGAGTTTTCACAAGTAAAATTATACAGTATTGCTCTGTATATTGGTTTAGAAAATGATATTGCTTGATGAAATGCACCCAATATTTTTGGAAAACTGAAGGTTTAAAGGTTTTAATTTAAAATGTGACTTGGGATACCTTCTATGTAACTTCTAACTTCTTGATATTCCCATGAAACCTGTTCTTTTACCCAAAAAATACACATCACCATTTAGGATTTCAAGATATTCTGATGACTGTGAAAGCTCTGTGGATAGAAACAACAACAAGAAAGAATCTTATGTGGTATTTATACACATTGGAGTTCTACTCTGCCATCAGAAAGAATGACGTCGCCTCATTTGTAAGGAAACGGAAAGACTTGGAAAAAATCATAATAAGTGATGTAAGCCAGACCCAAAGGAACATAGGCTCCATGGTTTCCCTCATTTGTAATAATTACTTCACATTTAGGACTCTCCTAGCAGAGGATTACAATAGCACAAAACCTAGGTACATAAGGTCATATAGGATGAGACTAAATAAAAGGATCTCTAAGATATAGACTAGAGGTTCATCTTGTGTGATTGTTGTTCTTAATGTACTGTATTATTTTTCTTCTCTTTTATTGCCCTTTGGGTAATCTCATATTGTTACTGTATCTGACTTTGTTATCTTGTATATTGTATGTACATTTATTTGTTTATTTGAATGGCGAAGGGGAAGAGGGGAAAGCAAGATGATTGGGAGGGAGTTGGGGGAGGGAAATGGTGACAAAAGCATGAGAAGGGGTATCAATGTGTGAGAAGTAATGCACCTACTACGTGGCGAATGTAATTGTAACCCCTCTATACATTACCCTGACAATTTAAAAAAAAAAAGGAATCTTTTCCTCATGTTTGGGATTTACCATGAAATTATAATACATGTATTTTTGTTTCCTTCCCTTAGTTTTCATGACTGAATATAGTTTTATTAATCCTCTATGATAAGAAAGTATATGCTAATGTGTATACATTCATTTTATTACCAAGAAATCATTGTGTTCGTGTTTTAGCCTCCTTTACTTCCTGGTTTGGAATTTCAGGTTAAGAAGCATGGCTTACTTCAATCCAAAATTCTACTGAACTAGAAAACCTGTCAATGCTAAAATTATGATGTGTTAAGAACACGGACATTTCACTCTTCAGTGGCACATATGCAAATGGAAATAATGCATTTGATATTATGTTTTCTTTAAAAATCTCACATGGAAACAAAATGGATGACTTTAAATTTTTTTGTGATATTTTCTTTCCTAATCAAAGGAAAGCTATTGCACTTTTTAAAATTTGGTCAGGAGATAGGCCTAGTGGTAGAGTGCTTCCTTAGCATGCACACAGACCTCAGTACCACATACATAGAAAAAGCCCGAAGTGGTGTTAAGTGGTAGAGCTCCTGCCTTGAGAAAGTGCAAGGGCAGTACTCAACCCCCAGTACTGGAAAAGATAAATAAATAATAAAATAAAATTTTTCCCCTAAAACGAAAGCTTATATATATATATATATATATATATATAGAGAGAGAGAGAGAGAGAGAGAGAGAGAGAGAGAGAGAGAGGGAGAGAGAGAGAGATCACAAAAATTGAGGTATATAAGAAGCAAGGAACATCACTAATTAAAAGGGTGAACAATTTACTGTGTACATTTAAGGCTTTTTTGTGCAGATGATGCATTAATTTTCTCTGGCTGAGGGTCAATTCATATGTCATGCGTTTCCACATTATGATTATTTACTAATTCAAACCAAAAATATAGTCCAACAACTCAACCAGGGAAATAAATGTTACCATTCTTTCTGCAGTAACAATTTTTTAAAATCAAATATCAAAAGAAACATTTTGATAGAACTGTATTACTATAGCATATTTTGGGAATTCTCACTTTAAAATAAGACATAAAATAGTAGTGATAACGAAGTAAAATACTTCCATGAGAATTCATTATCAAGTCTATATTAATAAAATGTTAGCAAGAAATGTTTACGTCAATTTGTTGAACAATATATTCATCATTTATAGTTAGAAGAGAAGCACACTCCCAGCAGTGCATGTAATTAAATTACAAATGTGAGTAAAACTGCACTCTCCTTTGTGTGTTTCTTTAGAACGTCTATAGCTACCCAATGAACAATCCAGGACATATAATCAGAAGTGACTTAATCCGTTTGTAAAATTCTTCTG
Organism: Megascapheus bottae; assembly: GCF_031878675.1. Classification (NCBI taxonomy): domain Eukaryota; kingdom Metazoa; phylum Chordata; class Mammalia; order Rodentia; family Geomyidae; genus Megascapheus; species Megascapheus bottae. The sequence continues at coordinate 1,712,032 of NC_143520.1, read as the reverse complement.
TTTCTTATATTACAGAAAATAGAGATTGATTTGAGGAGCGAAGAAAAATATATATCTGTATTTTGATGAACCATTTGCATTTTTGAATTTGTATTGAATTTGTATTTTCTTTAACTTGCCTTTCTGCTTCTGTATACTTGCTTGCTATAACCTTGAAGAAGGTAACAGCAGTTCTCGTGATTAATCTACAACCACCCCCTTGCCCTTGGGCCCTAGACACTCCCGGATCTGGAGCACGAGTTACCCTCTGGTCGGGAGTATACACATTCCAGACCCTCCACCTAGGCCTGGGGCTTCAAGGGCCATCTGGAACCTACAAGGTCGGACTTGCGGGGGTCAGCAAACCAGGGCAATCGCAAGCCTGTTACCATGGATCACCATAGGGGTTCTGTCCAATCAGTTCAAAGCCCGCCAGCCCCACCAATGATTAGCCTCGGCCCCTTTCCCACTTTGTGTTGCGCCCATCATTTCTAGAAGTTTGGTATGAATTTTCCCGCATGGATGGTGTATTGATTCGTTACTAATGCTTACCGGGGCCTTCCCCCTACCAAAGAATGTACAAAAGATGCTGTAATTTTGGGCTCGGAGCCTCTGGTCTGCACTCTACTATCAGTGCGCAGAGAACCGTGCTCTAGTTCGTCAATAAACGACTCATTGCAATTTGCATTGATCCTTGGTCTCTGGCTGATCCTTTGGTGGGGGGGGGGGGGCTTCAAGTTTCTGGGCATCATAGATAATTTAGTAACTATTTAGTCACACAATATAAGCTAAGACACCTAAGATTATCCATGGTGTTGGTGCATACTTACGATCAAAGCACCCAGGAGGCAAGGCAGAACATGAATTCCGGGGCAGCATAGTAAGCCTTTATTTAAAACAACAACAACAACAACAACAACAACACACACACACACACACACACACACACACACACACACACCACCATCACCACCACCATCACAAAACAGATGATATGAAGGAATTGTTCAGTGAAGAATTGATTGCTTTGGATGCTCAAGGCCTTGGCTGGATCCCCTGTGCTGTACAAAAGTCTAAATATTAGGGGTTTATCAACAATAAGCTCTTAAAAAATAGTACTTTGTTCCGTCCAGCGGGACGTCAACTAGGGCCAAGAACTTAGAGGAGGAATGAAAGGGACAGGAGACATGAAGAAGGCAGCAAGACAAGCGTTTTGATCAAGCTGCGAATTTTATTTTTCACACAGAGGTTTATATGCCTCTTCAGGAGAGGTAAGAGGGGGTTGGGGTACTGCTTGGGGTAAGAGGTCCGCTGGTAGGATGTTTGCATATCAACACAAGCAGGCATGCATTGCTTACTAACTTAATTACAAAATGTTGCCTTTAGGGCAAGGAACTATGGGGACACATTCTTATGCTAAGAATTCAGGGAGGGGGAGAATGTTCCCGACAGTACTTCCTATGAAAGAATAAAAGTCTATTATTAAGAGGTTGTTTTAGTTCACTGTTGATTAGAATCCTTTGCATTTTATTCTCATTGTTCTGAGATCAGTACAGAAACAAAATGCATACTGCATCGCAGTGATTTGGCCTTTCAACTCTAACACTATTTTAAAAAATTAACGATGGGGCAAGAGTGTAGCATAGTTATAGAATACTCACCTAGCACATACAAACCCCTGGGTTCGATTACTCTGTACCATACACAGAAGTTTGAAGTGGTAGAGTGCTAGCCTTGAGCAAAAAGTGTCTGAGGAGCTGTGCTTGGTGACTCAGGCCTGTAATCCTAGTTACTCAGAAGACTGAGATCTGAGGATCAAAGCTCAAAGCCAGCCAGGGCACAAAAGGACCTGAGACTCTTATCTCCAGGGACAGCAGCCAGCCCAAGTTCAAGCCCCATGACCCACACAAAAAAAGTGTCCAAGGACAGTGCCCAGGCCCTAAGTTCAAGCCCCACACCTGGAAAAAAAAAGTATTAATGAAAGAAAAAATAAGAGTATTTTACTGCATATTTCCACATTGAAATCCTTCATGATACTCAGAAACAATGATAATTACAAATACTTAGCATTCTCAGCACATGTAGACGACGGGGAGATTTCAGATATACCCTAGAACAATGATTCTAATAGGAACATGATTTTAGCGTATAAGCATCTGTTCACATGATTCTTTCATGGAAGTTCTTTCTGAAGATTCCAGTTTTCATTTTGCTTTGGTGTGATATTTTGTTATGTATTTTACCAGTATAGTATTCATAATTTTGCACATTTTTATGACTATAGGTATTATACTAGGCTCAGATGAAAATTCACTATGTATGCAATACAAGAGGTTGGTCGTTGTGATTGTTGTTTTAATGTACTATGTCAAGCTATGTCTTTTTTTATTCCCCTCATGGTTTATTTCATGTTGTTAGTGTATCTGACTTTGGTACCTGGTATATTATGTATACATTAATTTGTTTATTTGAAATAGGCAAGGGAAGGGGAAAAACATGATGATTGGGAGGGGGTGGGGGGAGGGAAATGGGAGAAAAGCATTGGAAGGGATATCAATGTTCAAGAAGTAATGTACCCACTACCTGACGAATGTAACAGTAATCCCTCTATATATCACTCCGACAATAAAATGCAATAAAAGATTTTTAAAAAAATCTCTTCCATTTTCTAATTAGCGTCTTCGTGGTGTATTGCTCCTTCTCTTGTCTTCTAACCCATCGATCGAATGTGGAAATGGCATTTCCAGAGAGGGTCTCACAATTCCATTTCAGAACATCATTCCTAGAAAGCATTTCTTTCCTGTGACTTAATTTTCTTTCTTTTTGTCAAAGTGACACTTAGAAGTGGTTTGATTTTTAACTCTGGTCTATTATATTTCTACAGATTCTTTTCATCTGCAAGTTGCAGATGTATAAAATATGTTGTATTTGAAAAGATTGAGGTTTGTAATATTGTTGAGAACAGCTGCTTTTTAATTTTTCATGCTACAGACAGGCCTTTTTCTAAAGACTGAAACTTCCTAAATCCTGCACAGCTTCGCTTGGCCAAATGTAGCTTATTCTCCTTCTGTTCTGTCTCTCTGGCCAGTAGACTGGTCACCTTTACCACTGTCTTACAGTATTGGTTCCTTTACCTGCCATCTATCTCCTTTATCACATAAGATCTGCCTGGTACCTGGCAGAGAAAATAGAGCTTGCATTCACATTACCTGCCATCTTGAATCCTCATGACTCTCTATTTGGGATGTTGTGCCATTGCTATAAAATACCAGTAAATATTTTTGCAGGCTTTGAGCCTAGCTGGAGCTAGTGGGGTGGGGGAGGTAGTTTCTAGATCACCACAGAATAGGAACTTTTGCCACTCAGAACCACAGCCCATTCCACAATATGAGAAATGTGGTCACTGCTGTTTCTCACCCTACTCCTTCCTTTCTAAGGAAACTTGTCTTCTTCCTTAATAAGCATAATAAACATAAAGACTACCAGTAGAGTTCTTCCTATAGGAGCCATATAAAATTAAACTTGACACAATAGTTTGAAAGCTATGTACATATGGCCATGTAGGATGAGGCTTAACAAAGTGAATTCCAGGATATGGAAACAAGAGGTTTATCTTTGTGATTGTTGTTCTTAATGAACTATGTGGTTATTTCTTTTCTCTTTTCCCCCTTATGATTTATCTCATGTTGTTACTGTATCTGACTTTGGTAACTCATATATTGTATAAAGGAGTATTTGCTTATTTGAAATAAGGAAGGGAAGGGGAATAACAAGATGATTAAAAGGAGGTGAGGGGAGGGAACTGGAAGAAAAACACAGGAAGGGGTATCAATGACCAAAAAGTAATGTACCCACTTCCTGACAAATGTAACTGTAACCCCTTTAAATATCACTCTGACAATAAAAAATTAAAAGTTATTAAAATACAAAGGCTTTCGTATTTTTTCCTGCTTAGTTACAATGTCTCAGTAATATAAAGCAGAAAACGATATGTTGCACCTTAGACACAAGTGTGAAAATTATTCATTTAACAAAGTATACATCAGAAAAATACGAGATATTTTCAAACGTGAATGTAATGACCTTTTGGTAATTTGTAAAGTAAAGCATCCTGATCTTAAAAAATGTGTGATATTATATACATATGACTCAATTTCTTTACAGTTCTAAGTTAAAATGGCATGTATATAGATCTTCTGACCACTATACTGCAGAGAGATGTTGTTTTACTAAGACTACAAAGTTTAAAGCTCTATCATTAAGATTCTTGGATACTTGCAGTATACAAATGACATTTAAAACATCATTAGATATATCTCAAACAATGAAGCAACTTGAAGGGTTCTGCCAACCAGCAATTCCAATGATCTTAGAGAACTGAACAGAAAGTACAAAGATGAGTCAGACTATGAGAAAGCCTAAGGCACCAGTGACAGGTGGATTATAGCTTCTTTCAAAGTGCAATACAACGACAACAGTACAGAGGGGAAACTTGAGAATATCAGGAGCTTGTTTGGTCCTATGATCAAAATTAGAAAGTTGTGTTGCTGGATTTGTTTACACAAAAGAGTAGCAGCCACACACACCCTTGGGAATATAGAATGCTTCCCAGAATGGATCAATTCCTCATCCATGAATTTCAAGAAGTGTAGGAGAGGAGAGATAAGGAGGGGCCAAATCTTTTGTGCAGGCAGATGTAGGTGAGAGGTGGGAGTGAAGGAATCATTTCCAGGAACTGGAGGATAATCTGGGAGGCTAGAAGAAGTATGTGTCTTGGAAGACAGCTAAAATTAGGTTGCTATCCAATGTAAAATAAATTCATCCAGAAGAAAGAATAACTAACCCTTAAATGAAAAAGAAAACCCTTCATCCTGTGGTTGTGATCATTGATGCAAAGGCTGGATCACCATTTGGAGACATCACAAAACAGAAAGAATAATCATAACCCTGCAGGTCTGGATGTAGTATATCAAAGCATCTCCTGACACTAAGACTTCCCAACCCACACTTCAGCTTCCACTTCAAATAGGGTTCTCTGCTACTATGAATCCCATGGCAGCACTTGCTGTCCTCTGAACATCTGGTGGCCATCTCGAGCTTTTGTCAATACTCTAAGTATTAAGAAAAATCCTCCATAGAAATTACTGTCGCATTTTCCACATATTATAGCATGATCACTTGAGATTGTAGTTTACCTTCCTTCTTTTAGAATATATGGAAAACTGGCCCAAACTGGGAAAGATACTGACTTCAAGCTTTAGCTACTTATGATTTATCACTTACTTGTTTGTAAATTAAAACAGTTTCTTGTAATATTGTGTATCTGTATGTTTGAAAGTTAGAAATGGGGACTTGGCATTTGAAATATGATCAATCAGGATGTCACACTTAGAAGGAATTTAATATTGCAACCCAAATTTATTAAAACTGATGCATTTCTCAATGTATCTTTCCATTGGTCAAACAAACGGTGCCTATTACATGTGTTTGGTTATTATTTCTCCACCAGAAAGGTGTTAGTTTCATATGAGTTTGGTAACTCAACATCAACAACTCCATTTGGTCCTGCGTTTTCACATTCCATGGGAAACTCTGTGATTACATTTGACTAGACTGCTCATTGGCACCAAACTACCTTTGTTTCCTCCTCAAGATGTTAGATCTAAGATATGAGTTACATGAATTTGCTGGAATTCTTTAAGACTAATGTATTTCAGGTGGGAGGAAGAAGCAGGGAGAAGGGATCAAAGGGAGAGAGGGAACGATCGGGAGAAAATGTTTCTTCACTGTAGCTTAAGAAAATCAAATTTGGATTAGTTCCACATTTTTTCCATGAAATAGCATAGTGATAATGTCACAAAATTAATCTTCCTCTCTGTTCATATGAGACCATATGAAGTTGAATCATCAATTTCCTTTTCCTGCCTTTTGTTAATAATGCTATTTCTGGAAATTTTTGTGATATATATGTATACCGAAGAAATACTTCCTTACTTTCTTATCTCCTCCTCTCCTTCTCCCCTTCTGTTTCAGTCCTTTTTTGCCTTTTATATCTTGTTTTGGTTTTTAGACAAGATTTTACTATGAAGTTCAGCTTAACTGTGACCTGATAATACTGCTGTTTCAATACCTTGAGTGTTGGGATTACAGCTGTGTTCTCTGGACTCAGCTATATTCAATGTTGCTTCTACACTCTGTGAAGTAACATCAACTTCAAAAGACTGATGGCTTAGAGATGTATTCTGCCATTCCTAATATTTAATTCAACCTATTTTAATATGGCAGCTGTAATTAATTGTGAGATTATTTTATAAAATCAAAATGCACTTTTATAATTATTTATTTCCTTTTTATACCATTTGTACAGAAAAATAAAAAGAAATCTTGGATTCTTCATTGAAAGACAGAACTTGAAAATGTAGTAGTGAACCTTCTATATTGCAAATATAACTGTAACCCTTCTATTAATTACAATAGAAATATGCTGAGTGTGAAAAGCAAAAAAAAAAAACAACAAAAAGAAAATATTTCTCATCTAACTAAGAAAATGACATTTTAACTATTTTTAGATGGAACAACAGAGAACAAAAGGAAGAGTTTTCTAATTCCATAATTATAAAAGGGACTGTGTATATGAGTAACACACACACACACACACACACACACACAGGTACATACATGAGTAGAGAGAGAAGAAAGGAGAGAGAGGCAGTGAGAGAGAGAGAGCAAGAGAGAGAGCAAGAGAGAGAGAGAGAGAGAGAGAGAGAGAGAGAGAGAGAGAGAGAGAGAGAGGGAGGGAGGGAGGGAGGGAGGGAGGGAGGGAGGGAGGGAGGGAGGGAGGGAGAGAGAGAGCGAGAGAGGGAGAGAGGGAGAGAGAAAGAAGGAGAGAGAGAGAGAGGGAGAGAGAGAGAGAGCACGCATGTGAATTCTGGGGCTTAAACTCAGGGACTCACAATCTCTCTGAGCCACATCTTCATTTGTGGATATTTGGTGGTTAATTATAGTGTGTCTCATGAATTTGTCTGCCTGGTCTGGCTTTGTACCATGATCTTCAGATCTTCAATTCCTACAATTACAGGCATGAGCAACAGAAGCCTAGCCAGGATTGTATGCTTGATATAATTTTGAGGAGTGTGTGTGTGTGTGTGTGTGTGTGTGTGTGTGTGTGTGTGTGTGTGTGTGTGTGTGTGTGATGTGGCTTGAACTCAGCCTGGGCACCTGTCCCTGAGCTCTTCAGCTCAAGGCTACTGCCCTACCCCTGGGCCTGGGCATTGTCTCTGAGCTCTTCAGCTCAAGGCTACCACCCTACCCTTGAGCCAAGCCCCACTTCCTGTTTTCTAGAGGTTAATTGGAGATAAGAGTCTCAGGTCCTTTTGTGTGGGGGCTGGCTCTGAACTTTGATCCTCAGATCTCAGCCTTCTGAGTAGCTAGGATTACTGGTGTGAGCCACCACACCAGGCTGAGTTTTGTTTTCACTGAAAAATATTGCCAGATTGGATCAAAGAATATAATATGGCTAGGATATCTACATTTCCCTGGGAAAATTTTGGCTTGTATTTTGTTCAAAGAAATTTTTTGCTCTCATGTTTTGAAGTGCAACTCTTGATAAGTGAAATAGTATAGGTATGTATGTAGTCACAGCCTCCAGTTTAGTTTTTATCTTATAAGGCTTCCCAACATTGAGGAACATGAAAAATGATGTAGGTCTATACAGAGCAATCTTAATTCAAACCTTTGAGGGTAGAAGAATGGAAAAAGATTTTTCATTCTTAATTTTTCATATAGGTTCCAATTTACTTTGTGTGTCCTTGGAAAAGGGTGGTACCTCTAGTTGGAAAGTTTTTTTTTGTAATTCTAATCTAAAATAATCTTATTATTTTATAAAAATTTAATTCTTAAGCATTCCTCATGATGAAGATTTAAATTTTTTAAAACAGGGACTATATGTAATGATAGAATATTGTTGCATTTGTCTCAATAAATCTACCATACAGAGTATTTTTGGAGGGTACAAAAAGACCAGAGGTGGAACATTGAGGTCTCACTAAATGACTGTTGTGTGCTATGTGTCAAGTTGCCAAGAAATGGTGTCATATGTGGCAGAATTTGGACTGAGATTTGCTCCTGTTATAAGAGAATTGCACTTCTCAGTGGCAAGCCCCTGAGTTCTCAGAATGTGTGCATTTAAATTGAAGTAGGCTAGTTCATTATATCAGATCTTAGAAATGATACACCCAACCATTGGCTCTTTCTTATTTCTTTTTCTTTTAAACTTGACTCAAGACAAAGAAAAAAAGTTAGTCCCTTTAATTAAGAAGAACCAGAGCTGTGAAATAGAAGGCCTCATAAACTATGGCATAGTAATTTGAAATCTTTTTTCAGTGCTTATGGCTGCATCACAATATATCCTCAAATCACAGATATATATCAACTGAAAAATAAAATTTATAAGCTTTATTCATGTATATACATAAATTTAAATATTAAAATATATACTTTAGAGATAAACAACTAAAATCCACGGTAATCATTTGTCGAGTAAATACTTTTAAAAACCTTTTTAATAAGAATAAATTTAAAGACTTAATTTTACCAGGAATCTCCCTAGTTCCTGTCTTAAATGCTGGGTGGTGACATTCTTTAAACTAGGATCTTTAAAACTAGGATATGTTGGTTCTAAGAGGCTTTCTGTATGACTTCTGGGAAACAGCAGAGTACTGACAGACCTGAGCTTCAGGCTACTCAAGGCAAGCAGCAAGGCTATTTCTCCTCTAACACATTAATGTCGCTTGTTTGTTACCCTCAGACTTCATTGTACCTTATTATCTCTCTTTACATTTCCTTGTGCTAAACAATTTAGGGAGATGGGGATTAGGAAATCCTTGGTTGTAGGAACTTCTATATTTATTTCAGAGATCTTTTAAATGCCATCCTTAGAAGTAAGGAAAGTCTTCTCACTAAGGAATGTCAATCCTTTTTCCTAGGCATCCTGGTTTTCATAGCCTTGCAGTATCTTGGCATAGAGCATTGGTTGTTCTTTCCTGATGCAGCAGAAGGTCATGGTTTGTGTTATTCCCTTTAAAGCTGAATGTATAAACTGAGAATCTCCTGCTGCTGTTGGCATTGATTTAGATTTTTTCTTTCTTATTTCTGTTACATCTGCTCGAGATGCACAGGGGATGAGTGAAGATTCAATTTCCTCATCTGTAAAATGCTGGTGATGGTATTAGGTGATCTCTAAGGTCCCTTCAAACTCTAAAATTTTACGACTCTAATAATGAAAGTTTAGACCGCATTAGTAAGAGTAATAGCTTTTCTTAGCCTAATCTGTGGCACAGTTTTCTTAAGTGGCCTACTTCGTTTTAATACTATCCACAAAGCTGCTGCTTTTCCTCTCTGGATTTCCCTCTGTAGTGCGCTGCTCCCACTTCCCAGCCTGGCAATTCCAGAGCTCAGTAGGATATTGAAAATGTTATTAATATGTGTAGCAGACTTCCCTCCTAGGGAGAGGCAGAGTCTGTGATTCACCTTCAGCTCTTGTAGTATGTTGTCTTGCGCTTCACAGCTATTTAATAAAGTCTGTTGAGTGAATGAACACATCACTTCTGTCTCTCACTTTGCAATTTCTCAAGTGTTCTCACTGTCTATTATCTAATGCTGCAGATTTGTGAAATGTAAATTTGAAAGGACTTTAGAGAGATCCCTATTAATTGTTTCTAGTAGGGGGTGATTGTTTCCTGCTTAGCACTGTTTGGAACACATTTTAGTTGCTTTAACTTAGGAATGGGTGCTGTTGGCATCTTGTGAGTAGAAGGTAGACATTATGCATAATACACAGTATGATAACAACGGCAACAACAAAACAACAGCTAGAACAATAATAACAGCAACACTTGCCCTGGAATGTGTATAATTGCAAGTAAGAAATGCTAACCTCATTTTATAAGATAACAAATTTTGAAATGTTGTATGAATTGTCGGGACAATCCAACCCCACTGTTACTGTTTGATAAGTTTATTTGCACTAATTCTTTCAAAATAAAATGGAGGTTCCCCCCACACTTTATAACACAGAATAAAAGAGCAGAATTTGGGACATGTTAGTCAATGCCATGTCAGCTTTGTACCTGTGAATATCATGCTCCATCGTGATTCATGATATGCAGGGGCGAAACACGTTATTTTCTTCTTTCCTAAAGATCATGACCATCACTTGCTGAGCTCCCTGAAAGTTCATTTTGCTCATTATTGTGACTGTACAATTCCTACACTGAACATGAACTTGGAGCTCTATGTCTTCCTGGGAACACTGAGTTGGTAGGTCTGTTTTTATTTCAAGATGTCTGTGATAACATTATTGTCCTATATTTGTCTTCATATACTAGCTGCTATGTTTCTCTGAAGAGATGATTACTTGGCTGTTTCTCAGAGCTTCTCAACCCAAGGGAGCAGAAAATCATTAGTAGACGTCTATATCTTATACGTAGCTCGCTTGTGTTCACATATGTAAAGGGTCTGCCCACTCTACTGAGATGTCTTAGCAAAGAACTAGTTGGCTGTAGCCAACTATTTCCTTTTCTAGCCTCAGGGAAACATCTTATCTGTGAAGATTTTCTGTTAGTATCACATACCTTATTCCATCTTTATTTTAACAATCTTGCCTAAGTCTCTTAGATAAATGCTTTGGAAAACAAAACTCTAAAATCATTAATATAGGAGTAAAGAAACTCAGATCTTAATGGCCTAACTTCAAATAGCCTTTTGGGATAGACATTTGGGAAAAAGAGATTTTATTACAAGGCTAAAAGCTAATCTGTCACGCTCCTCTCCAAAAAAAAAGTGGAAAAAAAAGATAAAATGAACTACAAACAAAGACACATATTCATCTCTTTGGCAGATTATTTTGCCATATTCATTGTTTTAAAAAATCAACTTGGGAGAGCTGGGGGAATCGCTGGATAAAAGAGCGCTGCTCAGTCCCTCACAAATTCCTGGGTTCAAACAACCATAGGAGAATGTCTTTAAAACACAGTGTTGTCAGTTGCTGTATGAACTGACAATATTACTACTTATAATGTCTACAAGCTAAAAAGTACACCTTTTTATTTGACCAACAGTTTTGAGTGTAGTATGCTTTGCTGAGAGTAAGTGAAATGTTATCTATGTGTGCACACCTGTACTTTGGGACTTGGGGAAAGTTTTACTGGCTCTACATTGCCTTAATGACAGGAAATAGTACTTGAAGAATGGTAAGGTATGCAAAAAACGAAATGAGACTTTTGTAGTAGTTATTGCAGATATACAAGCTATTTTACACATATTTAATTTTTTTTACATGTCGATTTATCAAGAAATTTGTGTTTATTAGATCTGAGGAAAGTACTGCTACAAAAATCCTTCCTAAAAAAAGCACATTAATGGCACTGTCTTGCACTATAAAGATCCGTTGTAGCACGTATATTATTTACATGTTTATTCAGGGATGATATTACTTGTGGATAAAATGGTATTATTTGTAATTGTAAGTTTTCATGGCACTACTTACAATATATAAGTTTCATACAAGAAAATATGTTTAGGTGGCCATTGTTTTGATTTTTTTAGTCAGTTTTCTATATCTGGAAATTGTTGTTCCTCAATACATTTTTAGAAAAGTATACTACTTCCCTAAATTTGAGGAGCAATTCCATTGGAGTAAAATATGTATGTGCTATGACCATTCCTGTCATCCATTGTGGTTTTTACTTTATAACATGCATAAAACATTTCAAATGTAGACAATACAAATTAAAAAATACATTTAAAAAACTACATTTTGTTTCGACAACAATTTGATTACATTTAGTAATTTCTAGGGCTAATTAAAGTATTTGTTTTAAATGAAGATATAACTATATTTTTGGATTGAGAACAAATTGACATCTGTCTCTTCAATTTTCTTGGTAGATGTAAATGTATATAAATAAAACATTTTATTTATGAACATTCTGAGACTTTTTCCTTAGCTTTGTTGCTACTTGAGATTTTTCCTTCTGTATTTCTTCGAGGTCATGTAACTGAAGTAATCCATATTGTCTCATGAGAGTGTGTTAGCATGTTTTCACTTCATATATTATTATTTTTTCACAAAACATTTCTCTTATATGTGTCACACTTAAGATTTCCAACCTTCCTATAAGAATAAAGATTCCTTAATAATTGTATTTATGAGTATGACCTTTGAGAAACATAGGTAGCAGTGTTATAATTCTAGTTCCTCTGGGTTCTGTGCATGATTGCACAGATTGCAGGCATGGATCTGCCTACACAAGCTTAATTACTTACAACACATATTTCCCACATTTTCTTGACAGCAAGTGTATAGCATAACTTTTCCTAACTGAAGACTTCAGTTTAAAATGGGAAGGCACTCAGAGTTAATAATTCAGGGCAACACTAAAAAGGTATGGAGATTTATCTGTGCTTTTCACAGTAACTAGTAGTTAGCTCAATTGCTAAAAGGAAGTCCAGGCACACACATTTAATAGGTCAAGTAAGATTGTCAATGGAAATGGTTGAGTTTCATCCAATTTTGCCTACCTTACTTACCCTATTCATTTCTATGTATAACTTAATTTCTTTTATAAAGAAAGTCTTCCTTTATATCAAGTTGCCAATGAAGAAAACTTAAAAGAAATTCCATTCTCCTTGTCATTATTTTCTTGTCTAGACTCATATTTACTGGAACACAGAATTATACTGGCCACAATTTAGAAGTTTGCTTTAGCATGGGCAATTTGTCTTCAAGGGACTATACACTGGAGACATTATCACAGATGTTCTTCATGATTAGAATAGAATTACTAGAAATAATGGTTGCTCTTTGTTTCTGGTCATGTATGCAATCAACTATCAAGACTACATCTGCAAAAGCCTACCATTCTCACACCACTGAGAACATAAGCAGAGACTAGCAAAACCAGGAGGCTACAGAGAAATAAAATCAGATCTTTACTGAATTCTGTCTGATTCCTATCTCATTCATGGATTATTTCTGATCACTTAAGATTGATATCCAAATAACATTAAATTGGTCATTATATTCTCCTTTGCTTGGCCGTGAGTGGATTATGGGATTAGTAAGTGAATTTTCAAATCAAAACTATAACAATGAGGATAGCATTGCTGGATATCAGCTGAGAAAAGTTGAAATTAGGAATTCACAGGAGGACGGAAACTCCAGCTCTAAAGATGGCACAGGGGCCAGGGTTGAATCACCACATCTCCTTTCTCCCCACCACACACACAGATAAAAATAAATAAACAATGGATATGTGTCCTGGGATAAATGGTGGCCCTAAAGATATATTCGTGCATTATAAGAAATGGTTTGAGACAAAAGAGTAGTTGCTGTTTTACATAGCATGTTATCTTACACGTGGTTAAAAGGAAGAGCATATTCTTCATCATTGCAGTGTATACTGCACACAACCACATGGATCCTTATGATTCGTAACTATAGATGACACCTTCTCACATACAAGGCTTTATGGTACTGTCCAGAACAAGACCACAAACCAAGTTGTGACAGCAGCCATAAGAAGCTGAGAGCCAGAGGAGCCACAGAACTTATATTCCTCTAGAGCATCCACAGGAAGCATGGTGGTGCTGGCAGGCGGCTCGGGGCGAGGAAAGCTCCTTTTGTACACCTAGCTTCCAGTGCTGTGAGAGAATAAATTTTTCTAGCTTTAAGTCACAGAATGTGTGGTAATGTTTTTAGAGCAGCCACAGAAAACTAATACAATATACTATTAATAATGGTGCACAATGATGCAATCCAGCATTCTATTTAGAACAAAAGAGATTCCAGTGGATAGACAGAGGGTCCATGTGTTAGATAAATAAAAAGGTATCTTTGAAAGGTCGATATCTCACAGGAAGCCCTGGCTTTATGAACAGCATCCAATTTAAAGTCCAGGATGATGTGCTGCTAAAGGTAAAATGCTATGTTCTCAGTGCAGGGAAGCATTTCAACACCAGAAGCTAAATATGACTCATTGGTGATGGCAAAGACCTTATGAGCTGTGGTAAGTGTTTTTCAGGACAGCTATACAGGAAATTGATAGTTATTAATATTTAATGATTCATTTTATGCTTGGCAGGCTACCTATCTGAGTACAGACAGACAAGTTCAACCACAGAGGAGATTTTTTTTCTTTTTGGTCTTGGAAATATATTTATCCTTGTGAGTATGGGAAATGGAATTATTTTTAATCAGAACATTTTAATCAGTCACTTTGCATAGATATAGCCCAAATGAAATATTCATTATCGGTATTCATTCTTATAACCTCAAAATAGATAGACATCATTAATTAAATATTTATATTTTGCTTTATTACATCAGGGATTTGAAATGGTTATGAGATATAGCAAATTTAATGGGAGTTTTAAAAAACTGGGCAGAAAAAGAAACTCAAAATTGAGAATGTGAAACAGTAGTTCCCACACTACTTATTTAACATAAATGTCTTCATCATTTAGGTGATTTTTTTCACACTTTCTTTTGTAACATCAATTTGTTCAACTGTCTGTTTACTCTGAAATGAATCCTGGTTTCATGTAGATAGTTGCAATTCTGTCATATTTTTATGTTTTTAATTATGAAAGTGTGAATTGGAGATTTTCCTAAAATATCACGGAAAATGTTATCTGTGTTAATGGAATGGGACATAAAATAAGAGGTCTGAATGAACATCCACTTAGTAATTGTCATGGGTTAGGTACGGGATGGCTCCCAAAGACCTGGCTCAGCACCCAGGCAGCGGCAATGCTATGTGGAGCTGGTTGAAACACACCAAGATAGGGCCTGGCTGGGAGATGGAGCCTTGCTCCTTTCACTCTCAGCATGGCCTTCTCTCAAAGACTGCAGTTTACACCTCTTTTTCTCCCTGCTTCCTCCTTCATGTTTTTGTGTCATAGTACATTGACTGCATTGACTTATTACATGCCCCCAAACAACAGATTTATATGACCATGGCCTGAAACCTCTGAAACAAAAACAAACCATTTCTTCTTTCAGTGTATTTCTCAGGCACTTTGCTGAAGTGATAAAAGGTTGACAATCACAGTTAACTTCTCAAGTGAGTAAGTTTAGTATGTACTTATTCAATATCTGAAACATGTAGGCTCCAGAGCTGGAGGAATACGTAAGTCATAACGACGTCCCTGAAGTGCACAGAAGATGGGTGCAGGAATGAGAGAAGACACAGCTGCACAAACGTCCCCCCAGGCCACTTCTCTGGTGTCATTTCTTATCAGCCACATAATGCTTCATTTTCTCAGGAATAGCAACAACATTCCTCCCTTTTGGCTTTGGACCATTTTGACCTTGCCATTTCCTAGGCCTGAGATTCCCATTTCCCTTTTCAGAGGTCAGATTCTCCCAGTAGACTTGGGGTCAAGGAGTCAAGGGCAAGTATTCCCTGTGTAGGAAGCACTGGGGAAGAGTTTCTTGCCAGTGGGCATAAATGGCATTTAGCAAAGGGGCTGAGCTTTCCTCATGGGGTCTGGATATGGGCTTTCAATTACTGAGAGAAAAGGAGGGATCAGTAAGAACTCCCAGATACTGTTTAGGAATTCCCAAGCTGCTTGTATTTTATTCTAGAAGCCCAAATGGTTTGAAGAAGAAAACTGCCACCAAGAAATGGAGGTGTCACTGGAACAAACACCTAAATATTCAGATGCAGATTTGCAACTTGGTAAAGGTTAGAAGAGAGGAGTTCTGAGACTAGAATTAAAAAGCCTTCATTATTAGAAACATCTTTAAATATGATTCCACTGATGTCTATGAGAGAAAAGAATGGTAAAGAAAACCTCATGTATCTTAGAGAGTATCTAGATAGTTGTGAACAAAGTATTGTCAGAATATAGATGATAAAGTTCATGCTGATGAGGACTTACATAAAAGTGAAGAAAGCTTATTGAACAATGGAGGAGAAGTCATCCTTACAATGTAGCAAACAACTTTTGTTGTGGTTGCCCAAATAGGCTTATACATGGACCTCTTGCAGTTTAAATTTTAGTGCAGCAGATATTATCGACAATCATTATGTTAATGCATTATGATAATTTGCAGGATCTGACACTAGTCAGGGAGAGCTTTTGGAGAGAATATAAAGCAGAGAGGAATAATCAAGCACTAGATTTAGGGAAAGTTGAGAAAGGCTTATGTGAAAGAAGTGCCAACTCAAATGAGAATTTTCACAAGTGCTACATAAAAAAGACAAAGACCTTCCTCTTCTTGGTGAAATGAATTTTTCATGAATATACCAGTTTCTAATAATTATTAGAGAGGTGTGCCAGAGGGATGGACCTTAGTTTATTTTTCTGTATGGTCTGGTCAAATAAAACCACACATGAAGGGAAAACAGAAAGGAAATAAAGAAATGCTGTCTGGCTGAGAGAATGCGCAGGCAAAGAACCATTGGTAAGATTATGTATGCTTAGTGGTTTGAAGAACCAGGAAGAAGGAGAGTGTAGCTGAGCTACAGGAGGTAAAGATATTGGTAAGAGAGGAAGTCAGGGAGAAAAATAGAGATTTATAAGCCATTGTAAGGGTTGCAGCTTTTAATCTGAAAGGGAGCATTTTGAGTGGTTCAAGAACACCATCTGATGGGGTTACAACACTTTCAAGATGCTGAAATAAACGTGTAGAAGAAGAAATGAAATCAGAAAGTGTTTAGAAAGCTATTGTAGGTCAAATAAGGCAGTGTATAGAAGAAAGATCAACATTTGGAAGACTGGCAGAAGGATCACAAGTTCAAGGCCAGACTAATCTACATAACTACACCTGTCTCAAAAGCACAATAAACAGGACAAGAGTGTGGCCTAGAGGAAGAGTGCTTGTCTAGCTTGCATGAGGCCCTGGATATGATTCCTGGGTAACACATACGCAGAAAAACGTCAGAAGTGGTGCTGTGGCTCAATTGATAGAACACTGTTCTTGAGAAAGCCCAAGGACAGTGTTCAGGCCCTGAGTTCAAGCTTCAGGGCTGACAATACACCCACATACACACACGCACGCACACACACACACACACACGTGCACAAAATAAAAGGCTATTGGGATGATACAAAAAAAAAAGAGGTAACCCTGGATTGCTAGTACGAGGAGAAATGAGACTCTAGACGAAACATCAGTTAATTCCTGTGAATCCTAATCAACAATTGCAGTGAGGAACTGAGCATGTGTACAGGTTTAGACAGTGCGATTAAAAGGAAAAAGGAATGAGTTTGAGCTTGGAGTTTCTGGCTAGACATCAGGATTAAATTTAATATTAAGACACAGATTTAAAAGACAAAAATGCAAATACACTTAAACTATAACTCAATTCTACTAGTAATGCAACTTTGATAGGAAATTTCAGATATATCACAATATATACCCATTTAGCCAAAGGGAAAAGAAAATAATAAGTCATACATTCTTCTTCTTTGAGGCCCAGAAATAAATTGCTATGAGTCTACATTGTAATTGCTGACTGGTATAAGAGGCTTTACATTTGCTAGAAACATATAAACTCCAAGCAAAGACCAAGAGAATCAACTTTTTAAAAATATAAAGCAGAAGGGCCGGGAGTTTGGCCTAGTGGTTGAGTGCTTGCCTAGCATGCACGAAGACCCGGGTTCGATTCCTCGGTACCACATACATAGAAAAAAGCCGGAAGTGGTGCTGAGGCTCAAGTGGTAGAGCTCTAGCCTTGAGAAAGTCCAAGGACAGTGCTCAGGCCCTGAGCTCAAGCCCAGGACTGGCAAAAAAAAAATGTAAAGCAGAAGTTTTGATAAAAAGGTAATTGAAGGATTTGATAAATTATGTGTTGGCATGAAGATATACATTATATTATCTTGCATGCAAGGTTCTTGGGAATTTTTGAAGTATTTAAAAATATAGATTCCTTTAATCTTAGTTATTTCTAGATATACATGCGTGCATATTTATATGCACATGAATATATACAATGTCTACATCATCTTTCATCTTTTGAGATAAAGAAGCAAAGGATATTAAAACCTATAGCTTTAAAAACTCATGCTAATACCCTAGAATTTTCTTGGCAATCCTCTATTTTTCTTTTCATGGTTAGTACACTTTAGCCACTGATAATGGTATTCTACTATTTCCTCCAGAATATAAGAAATACATTTATAAGTGAGTCTTTAATCATGTTGTGCCAACAACATCTAATTCTCTTGAATGTTTTCATTTACAGTTCCCAAAGTATACCTACAGATGATGTGACAGTGTTCTTAGTTTGGACATTGGTTACATTGAGCAAAAAGTTAAGCTTGACTATCTAAGACTTTCACATACCCTGCTAATTCCCAATTTGCTTTTTATCATTACTTTATATTCTAGGTTTTCTTTCTGTCTCCACAAGCTTATCCAAGCACCGTTGTTTGTGTCTTACCATTTCAAGACAGTGTGACAACCCACTTGCAAGAGAAGGACACTTACACAGTTATTTTAAAAAAGAACAAAAATACTTATTAAAAATAACATGCATCATTTTCTCTGTCCCTCCTCTTACTTAGAGCATTTACCCTGGAGAATGTGCACTTTTTCCTATTGAAATATTTACAGTCTCTTTTGAAGACCAGCTTTTCAGTTTTATCATCTAACAATGATTTTCTCAGGGGCCTGAAATTTATTCTTTAGAAATGCAGTCTTCAAGAAAAGCAATGCTACGATCTCCCAGCTCATATGAGAAGTAAGGAGCCTAACAGCCGTGGAGCTCCTACTGCATGTTACGAAACGACTGTCAGCCATCAAGAAGTCGGACAGAACATCCACCTGTAATAGACGGTGCTGTCAGCTACTCCTACTCAAACACTAGCTATTGCTTGTCTTGGAAATGTGTACAATGGGACATGTCTACTTGGCTGCATAAAAGAGTGAGCTTGCTTTCTGTCATTGCAAAAATCCTTTAGCAGAGTGTCTGTGATGTGTATCACATTTTGCCCTAATGCTTAATCACTAATAAGAGTCATTTTTATCTGTATCTCTATAGAAAACTTTGGGAGGATGGGAAATTTTGTTTCTAATTTCATTTCCCATAACTTTATGTGGAAACTTTATTCTTCCATCTACTTAATTTCTGCCACTTACCTTTAGTAAAGATTGATAACTATCTTATCTTGATTGTCATAATTAACTCTTCTGGGCTTGCATGTTGGCAAAATCCTTAGTTTCTTATTATAATTGCATACACACTGTTCATGGAAGGACACAGCTCAGTGATTCTGCTTTCTTTTTAAAACATACATCCCGGAGCTTTTCATTGCTATCCTCTATTATTTAGATTTTTCTTTTCTGTGACAAATACCTGAATAAAACAGCTTTATGAAGGGAAGATTTATTTTTGTCTCAGTTTTAGAGGTGTCTGTCTATTACATTGTGGGGGAGAGAGGGTACATTAAAGTAAATAAAGGCAAAAAAAGGGAGGAAGGAAGGAAGGAAGGGAGGGAGGGAGGGAGGGAAGGAGGAAGGGAGGGAGGGAGGGAAGGCAGCTGTAAGAGATGTGGAGTAGATGTAAGAAGATGGCAGAGGTATGCATGTAAAGCATAGATATGGAGTGACTGATCACAATTATGTAAGCAGAAATCTCTTGAATATAATTTAAAACTAATAAACAGGTCAAAATATTATTATCAGTGGACACCCAACTGGCCTTAAATATATAAGGAGTAAATTGTTAGAAATGCTTGTTAGGATTGCATTCTTCAAGCACGAACATCCAAGATGAAAAAAAAATGTCCTGGGTATTTGGTATTAACTTTTTTTGCACATCTATGATTAAAACACTTCGGCAGTTTAATAAGAGTGGAAAGATTTATTGCAGTCATAGTTTCAAAGGGTTTATTATATAGTTGCTTTGCCATATGCATTTGGATGGTGTATAATAGAATACAAGTGTGTTGCAGATTTGTAGATAAGTACCAGAAAACATGGGAAGGTCTGGTGGCCACGTTAAAAGTTGTGTGCCTCAGAGAAGTCGCTCTTATATTGTCTCTTGGTTGTTCTCATATTGTTGAAGTATCTTACCTTGTAATCTGGTATTTGCACATAGGTTTATTTGTTTATTTGAAATGGGAAAGGAAGAGGGGAAAGAAGATGTGGGGTAGGGGAGGGAAATGGGGCTGAAACACGAGAAGGGACATCAATGTGTGTGCGTAGTGGTCCTGCTATGTGGAGAAAATAACTGTGACCCCTCTACTAATTACAATACAAACAAATTAAAAAGGAAGAAAGGAAAAATTTATAATTTAAATAAAAAAGAAAAGAAAGGCATTCACACAAAAAAGTTACCTCTCGCCTTCAAAGCTGCCCATCTCACTGAACCATGTCCTCCAAATTAGCCTCCTACCCCAACATTTACATAGCAAAACCATCGATTGAGACCAAGTATTCAACCAGTGAGCCTACGTAGGCATTTCAAATTCAAACCGTACCAAATGGAAAAGGCCATTAAAGCTGGTCTGGATTATTTAGGTGATCAACTATTATTTTTTCCCTTAAGAGCAGGAAAGACTGAGAAAATGTTCACAAACTCACAGTCATTTGACCTGTAACTCAGATTCCAAAACCTAAGTCACAGTGAACATAATGTCCTTTTATAAGCTCAAGAAGGCTATACGTTTCCTATTTGATAGGAAAATATCACCTTTGCAAATAAATGTCATAAAAATGTGAAATTAAATATGGCATTAAATAATTTTAAGTAAACCAAAAAAATTATTATAAGCAAAAAATAGAACTCAGAAAGACGTTTGAAATATATTATTGAAACAAAGCTAAGATACATTCTTTGAAATACCATATTAAAAATAATCTTATGTGAATTAAAACTGAGAGAGGGCTGGGAATGTGGCTTAGGGGTGGAGTGCTTTCCCAGAATGCATGAAACCCCTGGGTTCCATTCCTCAGTACTACGTAAGCAGAAAATGCCTGAAGTGGGCTGTGACTTAAGTGGTAGAGTGCTAGCTTTAAGCAAAAGGAAGCTCAAGGACAGTACCTAGGCCCTGTGTTCAAGCCCCAGAACTGGCAAAAATAAATACTAAATAAAAATAAACGAAAAGGGCACAAATTACTCCAGAAATATTGTTAGAAGTTAAAGAAAGGAAATGACTAACTCATAGAGTGTAAACCACATGGAAATGACAGAATCAAGCAAATTAAGAAATATCTTATGCCACTGGATCCAAATTAAATCATGACAGTATTTATAAATAAGTAAAATAATTAGAAAAACATTGAAGTAATGATATATTTGAGTAAGATGTGCTAATATTAAAGGATAAAATGTTCTAAGGAAGATCCTATCAGAATTACATAATGAAAAAAAATCGAAGACATTATGTGGAGCTCACACTTTGCAAGAATGCTATTAGGAAGATGATATTGTATTATCTACAGCTTCTAAAAGGATATCCACTACATGCTTGTATAAATGCATCCATGCAAATATATAGATCTAAGTTCTGTGACAAATTAATACATGATATTTCTATCTGAGTCTACAGACAGAAGGTTTTCTTCACCAAGTTTTTTCCACTTTCTGATGTTATTCCTCTCAATCCTCAGATAATACCTCTCTGATATTTGTAAGAGAAGTTGACTGTTTTATAGAACATGCTGTTCATTCATATTCTTTATCTGTAACTCTATTATTTCTCATATTATTGAGCAATCCTCAAATAAGCATACCATTTAGTACTGCTGATGGATATTGTGAAGAAAGCTATTATTAACTATTACCATTATATTTGGGCATTATTTTCATCTATATGTAAGCTCTAGAGAAGAATTGCTATATCAGATAGGGAGGGTTTCCTTCAATGAATATAATTCTAATCTACTTTCTATAAGTGCATAAACTATTTTGTACATCTGTTGTCAATGTCTGAGAATTTTACCTGACTCATGTTTTCATCCATTCCTGGGCTTTTCATAAAAGTGGATCTAATAAACAAAAGAGAAAAATGTATACCTATCATAAAGAGTATCTTTCAATGTATCTTATGTTAGAACTTTCAGAATAATGGTATTATGAGCTCACAAAGTCAGCATTGTAAAGTTTAGAGTAAGTTTTCTTTGATACATAATGAAAGCTAAAAGAAAACTGGTAATAACAATAGCTCATAACTAGGAATTTTATTCTTTTTTGGTATTTCTGAGAGTTACTAGTCAGGGCCTTGTGTGTGCTAGGTAGGCAATCTTCTGAGCTTCATTTTCAGCCCTGTTTTAGGATGATGGTGATGACGTCGACAAAGACAGCAATGATCATGATGATTGGTGCCAAGTCTGGGGCTTGAATTCAGAGCCTGGGCACTGTTCCTAGGTGTTATTGTTCAAGGCTAGCCCTCTACCATTTAAGCCCTTACTACATTTCTGGCTTTTTCTGCTGCTGACTGAAGATCAGAGTCTTAGGACTTCGCTGCCTGTGTGGGCTTTGAAACGAAATTCTTAGAATTCAGCCTCCTGAGTAGCTAAAATTACATGGGTGAGCCACCAGTACTCAACTATTCTGATTATTTTTGAGATGGGGCCTTTCTTTCTTCCTCAGCTGTACGTGTTTAAACTCTTCTAAACTTCTGGTTGTCAGTTTTCATTTCCAGCTCTTTGATGAGAAGGGATATTGTGAACCCTGACCAGGCTAGGCTTAAAATATGATCCTTCCAGTCTGAGACTACTAAGGAGCTTGGATTACAGGTGTGAGCAACTGGAAGTTGGCATCATTAGGAAACTTACAAAGGCACTGTAAATTGTTCCAGGACTAAGATACTGTTTGGAAGCACTTATAAATGTTGAAAGTATGGGCAATTAGCAGTACAAAACTAGAAGAGAAACCAAAAGCCTTTAACTTTTTAGTGTATCAAGGTAGGAAAAAAAGTAGATATATTGAATATTTATCTGAGAGAATTTCAAAAAAGTATTAGCAGTTTTAATTGATTAATGTAGTTGAAAATGCCAAGGATAATGACAAGATTAACTACTATTGTCAAAGTTAATCTCAATTCTTGATGTCTCTTCAACATGATAGTTCAACGTTCTAGTATGAAGGGTGGGGAGTTTTACCTAGTGGTAGAGTGTTTGCCTAGCATGCACGAAGGCCTGGTTTCAATTCCTTGGTATCACATACATAGAAAAAAGCTGGAAGTGGTGCTGAGGCTCAAGTGGTAGAGCTCTAACCTTGAGAAAGCCCAAGGATAGTGCTCAGGCCCTGAGCTCAAGCTCAGGACTGGCAAAACATGTGAATGTGTTCTAATATGCTATATTAATCATATTCGCAATATATTCCAATTTTGTGGAAATGTATACATGACCATTAAAATTTTTAGAGAATTGATTACTAGTGGACATTAATGTTTATTTAGAGTTGTTCAGAAGTACCATGCTTCTTACTTGGGTGTTTTCAAAATTCACCCTCTCTATATAAGCATATACATGTGTATTTTCCATATATATATTTACATACATATTCACATATATAAACATAAATATATATTTATGCATTTAGAAACTATCCTCAATATATATTCCATATACATGTATTGCAAATCAGTTGTTATTTAGAGAAAAAATCAACCAGGTTCACACTTCATTTTCTATTTTTTAACAACTTTAGTTCTTTGGTGTGACCATAGGTCAATGTTGCTATTCTATCATTTAGAACATTTTATGCATTTATTGCCAATAGCGTTATGCTTGGTGCTATTCAGTGAAAGCTGAAATTTAATGGAGCTTCCATTAGAGCAGTTTAAACACAAGATGGAACAATAATCCAAACAGAAAGTATTAGAAATGTAAGAGGGGGACAAACTATTCAAATACAAAAACCCTCTTGCTTTGAACAAAACATAATGTACATTCTCAGAACATTAGGCTATGAGTCTAAAGAGTCAAAGTGTAAAGGAAATTATAAAAAGAGGAAAAATTTAGCACGCAGGTGGTTTTGAATATAAGCCAGACTGTTCTTGTATTGAATGTTTTTCCTCTCATTTAGTTGTATTCTAAACTATTTCAATCACTGGCAGATCTAGACAACTATTCATTAGCTCTTCTGAAGACTACAAAGATTTTGTGAGATCTAATTAATAGGTGGAATGTGCATATTATAGTTTCTGGGGATGTGAAGAAAACTCTGGGAGCCACATAGCCCCAGAGCTGTGTTTACCTCTTTCAGACCTGCCAAATCCATCCCTCTTCATGGCATCAGGAAATTGCTACTCGTACTCTGCTCTGTACTTTACTAAATTTGATAATAAGACTATGCCACTTCCAGCTGGGATTTTTGAAGATCACTTACAAATATTATTTCCTGAAGAAAATACATTTTCTTTTTGCCACACAACTTTTAATACTTGAGAAATTAAAAGAAATCAGTTGGTGACAATTATCTGTATGTTTGCCCTTGAAATAATCTATTTTGAACAACTGAATTTCTGCAATGACTTAAAAGAAAAGACAGAGGTAGTAATTATTGACTGATTGCACCACTCTTTCATTTTCTGTATAATAACATTGTACATGGAAGAGCTTTCTCTAAACAGTAAATTTATGTAGGTGTTCAATTCCTATTAAAATATTTTGAATTATCTATGTTTATCTTGCTTTTGTGAAATAATTTGAAGGATTACAAACAATATTAGGCTCAGGTATATAGAGATAAGCTAATAGAAAGTTATCAATCAATCAGTAGAATATTGATATATTAAAATTATGACAAAGTAACCTGAAATAGAGGGGAATATAAATATGCATTTTAAAATATGCCAATCATTAATTATTTTTTTACAAACACCCATTTATGTTTCTGGAACATCTTCCAATGATGGCTCTAAAAAATTTACCAACATATGAAGTTCAAACAACATAGCAGTAACATTTTAATTATCAGTTTAAGTAAAAATTTTTAAAAATTTAAATTAAAATGTTTAAGTAGTTCATTATTCATGTGGTTATATCAGAGTTTCTGAAAGTTCAAGATTGTATTTATAAGTTACTTATGTGTTTATATATACATTAAGTCCCAAGAAGTTAAACATATGGGATATCTAGATAAAACTGCAGAGAGATTCAGTGTGAAATGACAATGCTGGTAGTAGAGACAATCCTATAGATTCATGGACCTGGGACCATGTAAAATTGATGAGTGATACTATCCCCAAACAATGAAAATTGTTGCCTGGGGGAGAAAAGGGAAAAAATAAACCAAACTTATTGGAATATGCCTGAATTTTAACATTATATGTCACAATTATACTTATTGCTATGTAATTTTTAATAGGATTTTCTTGAATACCGCACAAGACACATTGACAGTCAATGCTTGAAAGAGGCACAGACTATGTGGAAGATTAATGCTGCACAATTAGGATGAATAGATGGTGGTATTTGATGAGCTTCTTCTTTTTATTCACAGTATGTACAAGTCACTTCAACAGAGGTGCCAAACACATGATGACTGGCTGCCTTGTTCAGCTGGGAGTATATACTAGATCCTCAGTGCTTTTGTGTGTACTTGGCTTTGGGGATTAATTAAAAACTATTTGTATTTCATTATTTCTCAAACAATAGTCAACCTAAAATTAATTATGTCAGATCTTAAAGAGAAAAAGTCTATGATGCATGATTTTCTAGTAGTTACAAGCTGTTTTCTCATACTAAGCAAAACTAGTAAAGTTCATTAAATCTAACTCTATGCAATGCATTTAATTTTCTATTGCAAATTTGAACCACTGATTAAATTTTTGTCATTGTCCTTGGGCTTTCTCAAGGCTAGAGGTCTACCACTTGAACCAGAGCAACATTTCCAGCTTTTTCTATGTATGTGGTACCAAAGAATCAAAACCTGGGTCTTTGTGCATGCTATGCAAGCAATCTACCAGTAGGCCAAATCCTGGTCCCTGCTTTAAAATTTTGATTACGTGGCTATTATGTATTCTTATTTATTTTTAATTTGCACACATAGTTCTTTTTTATTTTATTTTTTATTGTTGGGGTACTGTCTAGAGGGGTTACAGTTATATTCGACAGATACTTCTCACACATTGATACCCCTTCTCATGTTTTTTTCCTATTTCCCTCCCCCAACCCTCTCCAAATCTTGTTATCCCCCTTCCCATTCCTATTTCAAATAAACAAATAAACATATATACAATATACCAGGTAACAAAGTCAGATACAGTAACACTATGAGATTAACCAAGGGGAAACAAAAAGAGAAGAGAAATAACATAGTACATTAAGAAAAACACACTAGATAAAGCTCTTGTTTCAATATTCTAGGTAAATTTCATTTACCTAAAAAACATTGTACCTATGTTTTGCGCTATTGTAATCCTTTGCTAGGAGATCCCTAGATGTGTACTAATTATTACAAATGAGGGAAACCATTGAGCCTATCTGTATTCTTTGGGTCTGGCTTACTTCACTTTATGTGATTTTTTCCAAGTCTTTCCATTTATTTAAAAATGGGATGATGTCATTCTTTCTGATGGTAGCATAGAATTCCATTGTGTATCAGTACTACATGTTCTTGATCCAATCATCTACTGAGGGGCATCTGGGTTGGCTCCATATCTTCAGTATGGTAAATAATGCTGCAGTGAATATCATTGTGCTAGTGGCTTTAGTATGTCCTTATTTCTGGACCATTGGGTAAATGCCAAGGAGTGGAATTGCTGGGTCATAGGGAATCTTAGTCTTTAGTCTTTTGAAGACCTGCCATACTACTTTCCATAGTGGTGAACAAGTTTGCACTCCCACCAACAGTGTGGTAGTGATCCCTCCTGGCCACATCCTTGCCAGCATCTGTTGTTATTAGATTTCTTGATCATGGCCATTCTAACTGGAGTGAGGTGGAATCTCAAAGTTGTTTGGATTTGTATTTCTTGTGTGGCCAGAGATGTCAAGCATTTCTTCATGTGGCTATAGGACATTCTTATGTCCTCTTCAGAGAAGTCTCTAAGTCTTTGGCCCATCTTTGAATGGTATGGTTTGTTTCTTTGAAGATTTGTTTTGGAGAGATTCATTTTTTTCTGTAGATATATTTTAGATACGAGGCCTTTGCCTGTTATATGGCTTTGAAGATCTTCTCCCTCTCTGTGGGCTTTCTATTTAGACTGCTAGCTATGTCATTTGCCATACATAATCTCTGCAGGTTAATGCAGTCCCACTTATCCAAGCTGTCTTGATTTGTTGTGTTTCTGGGTCTTTATTAAGAAAGTTTCCATCTGTGCTAAGGACAACAAGTGTATCTCCTATTTCTTCTAGTAAAGTTTTCAGTGTATCTGCATTTAAGTCGAGATCTTCGATCCATTTGGAGTTAATCCTGGTACAGAGTGACATAGAAGGATCTAACTTTAGTTTTCTGCATGTGCTTAACCAGTTCTGCCAGCACCACTTGTTGAAGAGGCTGTCTTTCTTCCATTCTATTTTTTGGCTCCCTTGTCAAAGATTAGGTGGCCATCAGTTTGTGGGTTGATTTCTGGGTCTTCAGTTCTATTCCCTTGGTCCTCAGGCCTGTTCTTGTGCCAGTACCAAGCAGTTCTGGTTAATATAGCTCTGTAATAGGGTCTAAATTTTCGTATTGTTATTCCTTCAGCGCTGTTCTTTCTGTTAAGAATTGTTTTTGCTGTATGGGGTCTTTTATTATGCCACATGAAATTTTAGATTGGTCTTCTATTTCCTTAAAGAATGACATTGGGATATTGATGAGTATTGCATTGAATTTGTAGATAGCCCTTGGCAAGATTGCCACTTTTATGTTGTTAATTCTTCCAATCCTGGAGCATGGGAGGTTTTTCCGGTTTCTCAGTTCTGCTTTAATTTTCAGTTTTTTTTTAATTTTCATCATAAAGGTCCTTTACATTCTTAGTTGAGTTATTTCCTAAGTATTTTATTTTCTTTGAGGCTATTTGCACACATAGTTCTACACAAATTTTTATGTAATCTTTTCAGGTTGGTTAGTAGTACATGTCTGTAATCTCATCTAGGAGGAGATAGGCGCATCTCTATCTAAGTCTGACTGGGTCAAAAGCAAAACTATATATGGAAAACAATTAAAGCATAAAATATTAGGGGCATAGTCCAAATAGAATACTTGACTAACAAAGTTCTGAGCTCCAAGCATAAACCTCTCCAATTTAGTTTTCAAAAGCTACTCAGCAAATAAAATAATAAATTAATTCTTAAAATTTTTTATTTCAAAATATTTTTTCATTTTGATCCACTTTGACTATCATTAGCTTTTTCATTTTTGATCTAGATTGCTATCATTAGCTTTTAATTTATTTCTTTTTATGGGGAAAGCTAAAATTCATTGGAGCTAGAGATATGTAGCTTGTGTGTATGACTATACCTTTATATAGCTTTATGTTTTCATAGTGGAGAAAATCCATAAAGGTTCCTAAATTACGTGAGAGTGAAGTAAATGAGAAACACAGATATAACAGTTTAAACATTGGAATATGGGCCCTAGTTGTTGGTTCCAAACACAGAGTAGATGTAAAAGAATATGACATTAGGTTAGGATTAAAAATGAACACATTAGATTTCATTCTCTTGAAGAGGCAAGACAATGGTTAAGTGAAATGAATGCCTCACTGCAGGGGCTGTGACATAGCACAGTGGTTGAGTATTTTCTTAGCAGGGAGTGAACCCTGAGTATAACTGAGAAGGAATAGGTTAAGAAAGTCCCTGAAATTCCAAGTACAACAGAAATATAGGCAGCAATTTCTCCATTAAACCCAATAATTGTGATAAAAACTATAGAAAATGTTTATTTACTACATTTGGCTTTTCAATTTTTCTGTTATTGACTTTAAACTATATGCATTTCAAGACAATTTTTCCTAAATGTTTTCTTATTAAAGAATTTATTAACTTTGATTTTTACATCATATTGCAAATGATGTGTTTAATGAACAGGTATTCAAGAAGGGAATCTATATACAATCACTGGCACTTAGATTTTAGAACATAATCAAAATTAGGCTGAGGGTTTGTATGTCATAGATACATATTAATCTATGTAATAAAACATTATGTCTATGGAGTCATAAGTTTCTTTGTCTATGTAGTTGTGTTTATATTGTGTTTATATTTCTAGCACCATGTCCAGGACCATTGAGTCCTCGCTCTTGTACTGTTTGGATCTAATAGCCACATATTAAGGATACCATGCGCCTTTGTTCCTTTAGTCTTGAATTGTCTCATTCAACATGATTCACTCTAGATTCATTCACTTCCTTGAAAAAACCATTATTTTATCTTCTGTTGGATATATAGAATTCCATTTTACCACATTTTCTGTATCTATTCATCTGCAGTAGGGCATCGGATTCTTTGCATTGCCTGGCTATTGTAAATACTGCAGAGATAAACATAGCTGAGCAGGCATCCTTATCATATCTTGGGTCATGGTATTCAGGATAGATACCCAGGAGTGGTAATGGTGGGATTGTAGGGAAGGTCAATTTTCAGTTCTTTAAAAAACCTCCACACTGCTTTTCAGAGTGGCTGAACTAGTTTAGAATTCCACCAGCAGTGTAGTAGGATTCCTTTTTCTCCATAACCCCTCCAGCATATGTCATTGGCTGAGCTGAAAATCGTGGCCATACTTGTTGGGATAAGATGGTATCTTAGGGTTGTTTTTATTTGCATTGAATAGATTTTTTTGTTCCACTGTATACCTTTGGCTCCTTTGTCAAATACAAGTTGACTATTGGTAAGTGGTTCTGTTTCTGGATCTTCTATTCTGTTCCATTGAACTTCTCATCTATTTTTGTGCCAATACCATGCGGTTTTTGTTATTATGGCTCTATAGTAGTTTGAAGTCTGGTATTATAATATCACCTGCATTGCTCTTTTTGCCTAGAACTGTTTTGGCTATTCTTGGTCTTTTCTTGTTCCTTATGAACGTCTAGATTGTATCTTCTATTTCAGGAAAGAATGTCTTTGGGATTTTGATGGGAATTGCATTGAGTTTGTATATAAATTTTGGCAGTATATCCATTTTCACTGTGTTGGTTCTCCCTCGCCATGAGCATGGGATGTCTTTCCATTTCCTAGTGTCGTCTTTAATTTCTTTTGTTAGACTTTTATAGTTTTCATTAAATAATTCCTTTACATCTTTGGTTAAGTTAATTCCTAAGTATTTTATTCTTTTGGGGGTTATTGCAAACAGGATCTTTTTTTTTTTAATTTGGCCTTCTGTTCATGTATTTTTGGTGTATAAGAAGGCTACTGAGTTCTGAAGGTTAATTTTGTATCCTGACACTTTGCTAAAGTAGTTTATTAATTCTAGGAATTTGGGAGTAGAGCTTATTGGGTCACTCAAGTAGAGGATCCTGTCATCTGCGAGTAGGGAGTGTTTAATTTCTTCCTTTCCTATGTGAATCCCTTTGATGTCCTTCTCTTGCCTTATTGCTCTGGCTAAGGGTTCCAGCACTATATTGAACAGACATGGAGAGAGTGGGCATCCCTGTCTAGTTCCAGTCTTTCACCATTTAGTATAATACTGGCTGTAGGTTTGTCATATGTGGCTCTAATTATTTTAAGGAATATACCTCCTTTTTTATTGTGATTAATAGAAGGGTTACATTATATTCACCAGATAGAAGGTGCATAACTTCACAAACATTGATACCCTTTCTCATGACATGGTCCCAATTTCCCTCTCACCCTCCCCCCACTTATCTTGATTTCCCCCCTTCCCTATCCAATTTCAA
Source organism: Megascapheus bottae (assembly GCF_031878675.1). NCBI lineage: Eukaryota > Metazoa > Chordata > Mammalia > Rodentia > Geomyidae > Megascapheus > Megascapheus bottae. The sequence goes on along the minus strand of NC_143520.1, from coordinate 1,681,279 downwards.
ATAACCAATTAAGCACATATAAAATATATCAGATAACAAGGTGAAAAATTGTAACAATATTACATAACCAAGGGATAGCAAAAGAGATGAGAGATAACATAGTATGTTAAGGAAAACAGTCATTCATTACATGGCTTTTGTTTCCTTATCTTGGAGTTCCTTACATTTAGTGTCGTACTATTTGGCCTAATGTCTCTAGATTTTGTTCTATTGTAAATCTCTGCTAGGAGAGCCCGAGGTTTCTACTGATTATAACAAATGAGGGAGACTATTGGGCCTATGTTCCTTTGAGAGTGGCTTACTTCACTTAATATGATTTTTTCTAAGTCTTTCCATTTCCTTACAAATGGGGCAATTGCCGTTCTTTCTGACAGCAGCACAGAATTCCATTGTGTATAAATACCACATCTTGTTGATCCACTCATCAAATGAGATTCTTCACAGGAATGTACCTCTTATTCCTATTTTTTCTAGTGCTTTCACCATGAATGGATGTATTTTGTCAAATACCTTCTCTGCGTCCAGAGAAATTACCATATGGTTCTTATCGTTAGCTCTATTGATATATTACATTGATGGATTTGAGAAGGTTAAACCAGCCTTGCACCTGTGGGATGAAGCCTACTTGATCGTAATGTATAATTTTTTAAAATTTGTTTCTGGATTCTGTTGGCTAGTATTTTATTGAGGAGTTTTGCATCTGTATTCATTAGAGAGCTAGGTCTGTAGTTTTCTTTTATTGTTGGGTCTTTCCCTGGTTTGGGGATGAGTGTAATATTAGCTTCATAAAATGAGTTTGGTATTTCTCCCTCTGCTTCTATTTCTCGGAAGAGTTTCGAGAGTATAGGTGTTACTTCATTTTTAAACATCTTATAGAATTCCTTAGTGAAACCATCTGGACCTGGGCTCTTTTTGGTTGGCATTTCCCTGATTGCTTCCGCAATTTCATTTTATGAAAGTGGGTCGTTCAATTTTTTTACCTCATCATTTTTCAATGTGGGTAGCCTATATTTATTTAGGAAGTCATACATTTCTACTAGATTTTCTTGTTTCTTTGAATATAAGCCCTATTAGTACTTATTCATAATGGACTGAATTTCTTGGATATCAGTCGTGATTATTCCAATGTGGTCTCTAATCTTGTTTATTTGAGTCTCCCCTCTCCTTTTTTTGATTAATCTTGCTAGGGGGTCTATCAATTCTGTTCACTCTTTCTAAGAACCAACTTTTTGATTTATTAATTTTGTGTATAGTGGATCTTATTTCAATCTCTGATATATTTTTTATTTTTGTTATTTCTGTCCTTCTGTTTTAGAGTTAACTTTTTCTTGCTCCTCTAGGTGCTTCAATTTCCTTTTTAGGTTATTTACATGCTCTTCTTCTGTGTTTTTAATATGCTCTCCTCATTTGATGAATTTGCCCCTTAGAACTACCATTTCTGTGTCACATAAATTCCTTTGTGATGTCTCTTGATTGTTATTACATTCAAGAAAGTTTTGATTTTCTTCTTTGATCTGAATTGCAAGCCAGGGGTTATTCAGAAGTGTGTTGTTCAGCTTCCAAGTATTCGATTGTTTTTTGACTTTTACTGCATTGGTCAGAACTAGTCTGACTCCACTGTAATCAGATAGAATGCATGGGATTATATCAGTCCTCTTGTATCTGCTTAAGTTTCTGTATGAACTATTATATGATCTCTTTTGGAGTGTGTTCCATGTGCTGCTAAGAAAAATGTAAAAAGTTTCGCTGTTGGATGAAAAACTGTGTATATCTGTTAAGCCCAGCTGGGCTATGGTGTCATTTAAATCAATGGTTTCTTTGCATATTTTTTTGTTGAGATGACCTGTCATTTAGAAAGAGTGGTATATTGAGATCTCCCACTATGATTGTGTTTGAGTCTATCTTGTTCTGTAATTCTAAGAGAGTTTGCTTGACGAATTTGGGTGCTCCCGTGTTGGGGGAGTAAATGTTTATAACTGTAATATTGTGGGTATGGATTGTACCCTTTACTAATATGTAGTGGCCACCTTTATCTTTATGTACTGATTTTACTGAGAAGTTAATTTTGTCAGAGATTAAGATTGCTACTCCTGCTTTTTTGCCCAGTGCGTTGGAGTGGAACATTCTTTTCCATCCTTTCACTTGGAGTTTATTTCTGTATTTGGCAGTGAGGTGGGTCTCTTGGAGGCAACATATGGGTGGGTCTTGTTTCTTAATCCGGTCTGTTGTTCTGTGTCTTTTGATTGGATTGTTCAACCCGTTCACATCTAGGGAAATTATGGAGAAGTTGTTAATGTCCTTTGTCATTATTTGTTTTTATTTCTGAACTTCTTTCTCTCTCTCTTTTCTCCTTTTGTGGTTAGTGATTTATAGGTGATTGCTTCTTGATGGGAGTTCTTCTTGATGGCTGTTCTGCAATTTATTCTTGACTATTTAATGTTTTTTTGTAATGCTGGTTTAGTGTGCATGTATTCATATAGCTTCTCTTTGGAAAGATATATTCTTTTTTCTCCCTCAAATGTAAATGCTAGTTTTGCTGGATATATCAGTCAGGATTGGCAGTTGTTGGTCTTCAGGGAATGAGTGATATTTTTCCAAGCTTTTCTTGCATTTAGTGTTTGCAGTTATTCTAATTGTTTTCCAATTGTACTATAGCTCTTTCTTTGTTTTTGTAGCATTTACGATTAGCTCCTTGGTATTCGGGTCTAGTGTTTTTACTATGAGGTGTCTAGACAAGTTCCTTCTTGGATCTTGCCTACTTGGAGGTCTGAAGCCTTCAATACTGTGAGTATTTTCCCTTTTGAGGTTGGGGAAGTTCTCTTCTATGATTTTGGTGAATAAGGGTTGCATTTCTTTATTGATAAACTCAGCCAGTTCATCGATCCATATTATAAGAAGATTAGATTTCTTGGCTGCATCTGTCAGGTCCTGGAGTTCTCTTTGTTGAATTCTGACTGATTTCTCCAGACTGATGATTCTCTGTTCCAGCTCTTGCATTTTATATTCCATTCCTGATGTCCTATTGTCCATCTCAGTCAATCTGTTGCATAATGTATTCATTTTTGCTTGAATTGTGGATACTGAGTTGATCATGTCTGCTGAGAGGCTATTAATCTTTCCTTCCATTTCTCTTTTGAATTCAAGGAGCTCCTTGGTAATTTCCTGCTTATGTTCCTGGAATTGTTTTTGGAATTCTGCTTTAATCTCTGTAGTCATGTCCACAATCATCTCCTTCAATAGAGTCAAGTTTTGTCTCTCTTCAGGTGTCATTTCTTGGGATGGTGACATCTCTCTCATCCCTTCACTTTTGTTTCCTTTTGGACTTTGTGTGGGACTTTGATTATTTATATATGTCATAATTTGTCATTGTGCTTTCCAAGGCATTGAGAACTGTTGTTGTAGGTTCGCTCTGTGGTGGGTACGTGGCGGTCTTTACTTGGTTTGGGGCTGGTGGTTTTGGGAATCTTTATATACATGTGATTCTCAGCTAAATTACTTCCGCCCCTAACTAGGTTAGAGTTTTCAGCTTTTACAGGTGTTTGGCCTGTTCGCAGAGGATGTGTGCTGATGCATAGCTAGCTCTCAGCCCAACCAGTGGCTCCACAGTGGACAGTAGAATGTAGTAGCTTTGATCTCAGCTAGTTTACCAACCGTGTTCCCAGGGGTGGGGCCCAGCCAAGGACGTGGGCTCTGAGGGCGGAACCGTGCGTTTCTGGCTCTCAGAGAGCAGGTTGGGCCCCTGTTGGTCTGCCCTTCAGTTCCCTGCTGTGTTTCAGCAGCTTTGGCTGAGAGTCTTTCTATGACTATGTGGGGGCCCTGTCTTGCTGGAGGCTTCCAGCAGGAGGGAGACTCACTTTGGTTTGGGTCAGTCAGATTCTTGCTTGCAGACTCAAGCACACCCCACCTGCTGTTGGAACACAGGGTCTCAGTGCCCCTCAGTCTCCAGTTTCAGAGGCCTGGGTGAGGAGGCTGTTGGGCAGGTGGGAGCAGGGACATCTCCACCCCGTTTGGTGGGATGCTAGGTCAGTTTCCAGTCAATGGCCTGGGGGAGGGGGCTGTGGGGAAAGGGGCAGGATTCTGAATTCATTGCCCCCATGCACTTGCCAGTCTTTCTTGGGCATGGTGGGAAGGGTCTGGGTTACGTTCTGTAGCTCGGCACCAGCTCTGCTTACCTGATGGGTTTGGGGGAACCTGCTGGAATACTTACTTGTTGGGGTTTGGCTGTGAACTGCTCTGCGGAGTTGGAGGGTCGCCTCCCCTCTAGTCTCTGCTGACATCTGTGCTGCATGCGCTTGGTCTGTGTGGGTTCCTGTGTGTGGATTCTGCCGCTTGCTGGAGTTGCTCGAGATCAGGGCTTCCCGGGCCCAAGCACCCTCTGACGCAGCTTTCAGGACTTGGAGCAAGTGGCAAGGGGCGGGGGAGCAGTCCTCACATTTCAGATTATTTGAGAACATTGGATATAACCTTTATCTGGATTTCTTTTCCAGTTTGTGTACTTCTCCATTGCTTCTTGAATTTGTGATTGTGGATTTCTTAAGGTAGTTGGCTCGTGGGATTCCCTCATTGTCTCTTTTTGTGGGAGAGAAATTAGGCTGGGTCCTTACTTTCTTGGAGCCATCTTCTGACCTGATGTCAGGACAATTTTTGAAGCCTCCTTTTCATATTTGAAAGTATCTTCTCTGAGAAATTTCAGTGTTTGTGACGGAAATTGTAGTATGCTTTTCTTCTGATTCTGTCATCTCTAATCCTGATTTTTCAGTCTCCAACCATTGTACAACATATTACAATGTATCACTTTCATTATACATTTAAAAAATTACTAATGACTCGTATAAACTATGTGTAGTTGGGTTTTGATAATTTTTCAATTTATACTGCTTTGAATTAGTTTATACATTCAATTAAAATGTTATTAAAATATATTTTGTTACTTTGATATTTAAATAACATCCATCATTGTACTAGAGCAACTGAAACTATGGTAACATGAGAGTCCCACAAAACAGTCATTGGAATGCCTAGACCTGGCCGGTAAGCATTCAGTGAGTCTTTTAATATGGATGTCACCTCTAGTGTAGTGAGGGCAGATGATGCAGGAAGGAGGTTTTGATTTGCCATCAAGATCCTCTTATGCAGATACTGGTTGTATCAGTAGGGTTATGAAATTAATAATCTTTGTGTAGCACAATCCCAGGAAGCCAGATAAACATTGTAAGAATGCCTAGGCTATGTTGGTATCTGTGCTTTCATTTAATTTTATTATTTTGCTTTTATGAAAGGAAAATAAAATCATAAAATGGAAAATTTGAGATAATTCTTTTTATTCCTGGCAGGGCATTATATTTTGTCAGTCTTGGAGCTTGAACATGCTTCATACATGTTAGGAAAGCACTCTACCACTAAGCCACATTCCCAGCCCCAATTCTTTTTATTTCACTGAGACATATTTTGTTTAAACCAGTGAAATAATGTGTGGCCATAATGTACCTATTTTCAGCAATCTCAATTAAAAAATTGATGTTAGGAAACTTTCCAAATGCTTGAATATTTGTGGTCTAATTCATTAAAATAAACAGCATTTAAAAATCATTTTCACACCCTGCAACTCATGGAGATTGAACAAGACATTGTTGAATCACCAATGGGTCATCGAGGAGATGAGAACAGAAATTCAACAGTTTATGAAATTTAACAAAAAGGAGCGCACAAAATACCAGCTCCTTTGGGACACAGCAAAGGCAGCACTCAGAGAAATATTTATATCTCTGAGTACTCACATTAACAAATTGGAAAAGTCACAAACGAATAATTTAATGTCCCATGTTAAGCTCTTGGAAAAAGAACAACAAACCAACGCTAATCACAGTAGAAGGAAGCAAATCATTAAAATCAAAGCAGAACTAAATGAATTGGAGTCCAAAAAACTATAGGAAGAATCAACAAAACAAGGAGTTGGTTCTTAGAAAAAAATAACAAAATTGACAGACCCTTAGCAAATCTTACCAAAAAATGAAGGGAGCACACCCAAATAAACAAAATCATAGATGAGAATGGTAATATCATGACAGAAAATACCAAGATCCAGAGCATCATGAGGAAACACTTTTCAAACATTTATGCCAACAAATTTTAGAATCTAGAAGAAATGGATGAATTTCTAGCCAATATTAACATACACACACGGAACAAAGACCTAATTCAACTAAACAGACTGATTTCAAGCACTGAAATAGAGATGGCAATAAGAGAACTTCCATCCAAGAAAATCCCAGGGCCAGATGGATTCACAGCTGAATTCTAAAAGGTCTTTAAAGCAGAGCTCACACCAATACTTCTCAAGCTCTTCAATGAAATTGAAAATGAAGGCGCTTTGCCAAACTCATTCTACGAAGCCAGTATAACACTCATCCCCAAAACAGACAGAGATTCATCAAAGAAAGAGAACTGTAAACCCATTTCTTTGATGAATATTGATGCAAAACTTCTAAACAAAATACTGGCCAACCATCTTCAGCAACTTATCAAAAAAAATTATACACTATGATCAAACAGGATTCATCACAGGGAGGCAAAGCTGGTTCAACATATGCAAATCAATTAATATAATTCAACACATCAACAGGAGCAAAGACAAGAATCACACATGATTGTCTCAATAGATGCAGAAAAGGCATTTGACAAGATCCAACACCCCTTTATGCTAAAAGCTCGGAGAAACTAGGAATCCATGGAACATTCCTCAGTACAATAAAGGCTGTGTATGACAAACCCACAGCTACTATTACACTTAATGGTGAAAAGCTATAGCCAATTGTTCTAAAATCAGGAACGAGACAAGGATGCCCACTCTCTCCACTCCTTTTAACATAGTATTAGAATTCCTAGCCAGAGCAATAAGGCAAGAAGCAAGCAAAAAGGGATCCAGATAAGTAATGAGGAATTGAAACTTTCCCTCTTTGCAGATGACAAGATTCTGTATTTAAAGAACCCAAAAGACTCCACTCCCAATCTGCTTGAGCTGATTCAAAACCTCGGTAAAGTAGCAGGGTAAAAAAATGAACCCACATAAATCAAGTTCCTTTCTATATGCCAACAATGATAGGAACGAGGCAGCCATCAGGAAAGCAACTACTTTTACAATAGCCTCAAAGAAAATAAAGTACCTAGGAATTAACTTAACTAAGAATGTAAAGGACCTTTTTGATGAAAATTTTAAAACCCTGAAAAAGGAAATTAAAGCAGAACTGCAGAAATGGAAAATCCTCCCCTGCTCCTGGATTGGAAGAATTGACATGGTGAAATGGCAATCGTGCCAAGGGCTATCTACAAATTTAACGCAATACCCATCAATATCCCAATGTTATTCTTTAAAGAAATAGAAGAGGCAATCTAAAATTTCATATGGAATAATAAAAGACCTCATATAGCGAAAACAATTCTTAGAAAAAAGAACAGCGCAGGAGGGGTTTCAATACCAAACTTTAGACTCTATTACAGAGCTATAGTGACAAGAGCAGTCTGGTACTGGCACAAGAACAGGCTGGAAGACTAATGGAATAGAACTGAGGACCCAGATATTAATCCACAGACCTTTGGCTACCCAAAAATAGAATGGAAGAAAAACAAGTTGTGCTGGCAGAACTGGTTAAGCACCTGTAAAAAACCCTGCACCAGGATTAACTCCAAATGGATAAAAAAACCTGGAGGTAAAAGCAGATACACTGAAAACTTTACAAGAAGGAATAGGAGATACACTAGGTCTCCTTGGCACAGGTTGAAACTTTCTTAATAAGGACAACAAATCAGAGAAATTCTGAATAAGTGGAACTGCATTAAAGTGCAGAGGACATAGCTAGCAAACTAACTAGAAAGCCTACATAGTGAGCGAAAGTCTTCACTAACCATACAATGGACAAAGGCCTCATATCTAAAATTTATCAACAGCTCAAAAAATTGAATCACTTCAAAACTAATCTCCAAAGAAACAACCATCCCATTAAAAGATGGGCCCAAGATTTAAAGAGAATCTTCTCTCAAGAGGAAATAAGAATGTACTGCAGACATATGAAGAAATGCTCGACAACTCTGGCCATAAAAGAAATGCAAATCAAAACAACTGTAAGATTCCACCTTACTCCAGTTAGAATGGCCATGATCAAGAAATCTACTAACAACAGATGCTGGAGGGGATGGGGTCAGGAGTTATCAGTACTACACTGTTGGTGGGAGTGCAAACTCATCCAACCACTATGGAAAGCAGTATGGCAGTGCCTCAAAAGACTAAATATAGAACTCCCCTAGACCTAGCACTACTTTGCAATTACCCAACGGTCCTGAAACAAGGCTATACTAAATCCACTAACAAAGCAATGTTCATTGCAGCACTATTTACCATAGCAAATATATGGAACCAACCCAGATGTCCCTCAGTTGATGAGTGGATCAACAAGATGTGGTATTTGTACACAATGGAATTCTATGCTGCTGTCAGAAAGAATGACATCGCCCCATTTGTAAGGAAATGGAAAGACTTAGAAAAAATCATATTAAGTGAAGTAAGCCAGACTCAAAGGAACATAGGCTCAATGGTTTCCCTGTTTATCATAATCAGTAGAAACCTTGGGCTCTCCTAGCAGAGATTTACAGTAGAACAAAACCTTGATACATAAGGCCATATAGAATGACGCTAAATGAAAGGACCTTCAGGACATAGAAACAAAAGCCATATAATGAGTGATTGTTGTCTTTAATGTACTACGTTGTCTCTACTCTCTTTTTCTGTCCCTTGGTTATCTCATATTGTTACAGCTTTTCACCTTGTTATCTGATATATTGTATATATGCCTATTTGGTAATTTGAAATTGGATAGGGAAGGGGGGAAACCAAGATGAGGGGCCGTGGTGATGGGAGGGAAATTGGGACCAAGACATGAGAAAGGGTATCAATGTATGTGAAGTAATGCACCTTCTATCTGGTGAATATAATGTAACCCTTCTATTAATTACAATAAAAATACATAAAAAAATCATTTTCACATTGTCATTTCTTTAAGTTATACAGTACCCAATTATACAACAGCAACAGTAACTTAATGTAAACAATGTTTGGAATTGCTTTTTGAGGCCAGAGGGTTGTCTGTAGACATTCCTTTCACTTTTAATAAAATAACCTTTAAAATTCCACACCAGTTTGACTGTCATCTTTTGCTATGTATGTATGTGTTTATGTAAGTATGTATGTATGTATGTATGTATGTATGTATATTGTTTGCTTTCCATTCAATAAGCTGGTTTTTCAGGATTGGGTATTGAGCCATATCCCTATAATTCCACACAAGGAAAGCGAATGCTTGGCCAGCCTGGAAAGATAGGACAAGTTTTGTTTTCTCATTTTTTTGGTTTTCAAAATAGCAGCAAAAAACATTTTGAATACTGATTAGAATTAGAGGACAAGTTTCATTTCAGGATACTTTTCCACAATATAAAATTATCACAGTTTTCAAATCACTGAAATGTAATTCTCTGATGAATTATGTGTGAGTACTGTGTTAAGAGGTAGTGGTATTCATTATTTTATAATATAGAGGAATATAAATACCTCAAAGCCATATTAAACATAACTAAATATTTCTTAAGGCTCCTATAAACTGAAGGTTCCATCTATGAGAGCGGGAAACCACATGGCCTTTGGAAAATCAAAATGATGTCTAGAGTTAAATTCACCAATAGACAGTGGTTTAATGTCATCACTATTTTAGCCATTAAGAAATAGTTTTTTTCTCATTAACATTCTTTTATTTATACTTTGTTGTAAGTTTAGGGATTTCACTTCATCTTTTCTCACTACCTCTTTCAGCAGTACTTTTATATACTTTCATTATTTTATCTTTTAAAAATCACAGTTGGATTACTTTTGTCTGTTGTCTATTTTTATAGTATCTCTCCAATATGTCATACATGTATTTATCATTTATAAATCATCTGAAATAGTACATTTATTTTTGGATTTTAATCCAAATTCTTTAATATTTAGAACAATTTTTAATGTGAAATGAAGAGCCTGTTGATCCTTTAAATTATTATCCACCGGTCATTACTGGTGTTTTCACTTTTATGGATACATATAGCTTTTTATTTTTAAGTACTCTAAGATTTTATGTAAATTCAAAGTAGACAAAGTTTTCCACAAAATAGGCTGTTTTAGATGGTGCTTTCAAGATAGAAATATATAAATACACATAGACACACACAAAATTTCTACAAGTAGATTAACAGATAGCAACAGATGAGATGGATTTATTAGGAGAATTAATTGAACCTGTGTTATTGGCTGAAAAGTCCCATGATATGGCTAACCACTATGTTCATAAGCTGGCACTATGTAGCATAGCTCAGTCCACGTTCACTCACCTCCAGAGGAAGGAAACCCTTGCTGCAATGGGCTGAAAGCCTGTGAACTTAGGGTGGAAGTGTTCTTAACTCTGGCTCAAGACCTAGTTGAACGTCCAACATTTAAGCTTCAAGAGATGGGAGGCAAGACTTTAGCTTTTCTTTGTCTTTTTATTTCATGTGAGCCCTCAGCAAGATCGATGGTGCCCACTCACACTGAGGGCAAAGCTTTCTCCAGAATAATGTTCTACCTGCTATGGTAATATGCTTTAATCTGGTCAACTTGAAAATTAAAATCAAATATCATGAAGCCATCTTTTTACCTTCTTAGACTTAATCTTCAAATAAAAAAGCAGGGTCTACTTCCACCCATAAGGATAGAAGTGAAAATTATTCTAACACAGTAGGCTTAGGGAAGGCTCTTAGGATTCACTGCCCAGACCTGCCTGTGCCTCTGCCACTGTGCCCTGTGTCCACCCCTATGATCGCTCAGGTGGGTCCAGTAAAGTTTCATAAGGGTATGAGATATGACTTGTGTAAGTCTTATTAGATGATATTATCTTTTACAATAGCTTAACAACCATGATTACTCATTCTGCAGTTGTAATAACAAACATCAGCATGAAGATAGTTCTTCATATCAACATATTGAGATAAAAATAAACTGCCATTAGAGATGGAGATGGCAATGCATGCTTATCCTTATGAAAGAAACTGTGAATAATTTAGAGGAAAGCATTTTATTGCACATTAATGTATATTGTACACTGGAAAAAAATGACATGCCTTTAAACATGAACTGACATGCAAATAATGTAGACATGGGTCTTACTTGATGCTTATATAGTACTCTCTTTTCTTGATCATTTTAGCCATTAAAATATGCTATTAAGCTATCATTGCCAGTAGTTATATATTTTTCTGACAGTCAGTACTGAGATTTGAACAAAGTACTTAATTCTTGCTAGGAAGATTTCTACCACTGAGCAAGGCCTCCATCACCTGTTGTTTATAAATACAACATTCGATTATATTATCTTCTATAAGTCTTGCCATTTTTTTATTGGACTTTTTGTTTCTTTTTCAGGTTCTAGATAAGGGTTGGAATAGACAGGTGGGGCACATGTTTACCAATGTTTCATTAAATTTTTGGTCTTAATTATCTACCTTTAATTTCCCTGTGGACATTAAATAGAATGTTAGTTTTGTTTCTTTCATGTTGAAAAGAAGGGATATTTGTGCAAGATGGCAAATAATTATCAAATTAACCCCTTTTAAAAACATGAGTAGGGCCAGGAGTTGGCCTAGTGGCAGAGTGCTTGCCTAACAATCAACCTGTGTTTGATTTCTTGATACCACATGCATAGAAAAAGGCAGAACTGATGCTGTGGCTCCAGTGGTAGAGCTCTAGCCTTGATAAAGACCAAGACAGTGCTCAGGCCCAGAATTCAAGCCCCAGGAGTGGCAACACCTCCACCCCCCACCCACACACCCACCCACACACCCACCCACACACACACACACATGTAAATTTAAGATTGAATTAAAAGTTGCCATGCAAGACTTTCAGAACTAAATATTTTTCAGTAATTACTTGTGGCATATAATGTAATGATATTTAAATTTTCTATTATGAATAACTGAGATTTTAATTAAAGCTTAATCTAATTAGCACTAATAAGTATAACTTTGATTTACACATTTTGAAGATAGTTTTAATTTAATGTCTTGAATTCCCTTCACAGACATTTGATTAGAATTTAGATTATAGTGATCACATTTTTAATCTCTTCTTATTTGGCAAGTTTTTGAAAGCCATATTTTAGTCAATAATTATTTACTTTTTGTGAATTTCTATATAAATGTGTTTGCCCAGAGATTTTTATGAAGATAAAAATGATGTGTTAGCTGGACGTGGTGGCTCACGCCTGTAATCCTAACTACCCAGGAGGCTAAAATCTGAGGATTTCAGTTCAAAGCCAGCCCAGGCACTAAAGACCATTAGACCCTTATCGCCAGTTATTCACTAGAAAATGGGAAGTGGGGCTATGGCTCAAGGGTCTGGCAGTAGCCAGAGTTCAAGCTCCATAACCCCCCATATATATATATGAGTGTGTGTATGTGTGTGTTGAACTATTTAAAATATCTGAGCAGATGCAGTCACTGAAGAGGGAAAAAGAATGAGGAGACAAGGCTGTTAAAACTTTAACTGCTAAATCCGGCACGGTGGCTCACATCTGTAATCCTAGCCTCTCTGGAGGCTGAGGCTCGAGGTTCAAAACCATTTCGGGCCCTATAAAACGGGAAGTAGCACTGTGGCTCAAGGGATAGGGCTGTAGCCTTGAGCTGAAGAGCTCAGGGACAGAGCCCAGGCCCAGGGGTAGAGGGTGGCCTTGAGGTTAAGAGCACAGGGACCGTGGCCAGGTCAAGTTCAAGACCCACAAAAATACAAACAAACAAAACAAACACTTTAACTGCTCACTTACTTTCCATCATCCCCAAACCCATCTTGCAAATCCTGGGGTCCTCTCTCCATGTTTGGAACACAGCAGTAATTTGTTGGTGATTGGAACGTTGTGAAGCACCCATTGCAGAACTGGATCTATCAGAACTAGAAGGCCTGGGTCTTCCCTGATGTATCTAAAAAGGCAGTGCAGGTAAAATGACTCAACAGACAACCTGAGCATAGCGTGAGGAAAAACTCTGAAAGTGATGTCCTTATGGAGAGCAGCACCTTCAGTTCTGACATAGCTCCCTTTGTCAAGAGTCCACTTCTTCACAATGGATGTGCTGCAAGGCCAAGACTTCTCTCAACCATTCCACTCTTATGACCTTCTTTATTATGCACGTCCCTTCTCCTTTCCACCTTTTAATCTTTTTTCTTTTCTTTATTTTGTTGAGTTGTGCTTGTTCTTTATCTATTTTGCTCAGAACCTCTTAAGCTACAAAGTAAATTGTTCAAGCAGTGGAGAATAAATCACAGGTGTTACACTCCACAGGTTATTCATCGCAGAAAAACCAGGCCTTATGTGTACAGCAGGGCAAAATGGAAAATTTGGTTCAAATTTAACCTGCCTTGAAGATTTCTCATACTACCCTAGTTTCCTGCTCTAGGAAAATACACAAATACTTCCCCAAAAGTGACAACTTTGGAAGTTTTAAATTTGAGATGGTTTGCTACAAAACAGTAGGATTTTTCAGGGGCTGCGGTAGTAAGATTTTTCCTTTTTTGGTCCTGGTTTTTCTTGTAATACATTCTTTCACCCCCCAAAAATTGGAGTATTTTAATAATTAAACAAGGCAATAATAGGTGCTGAAATTAAAAGAGGAAAACAAAATATTTCAGAATTAGTTTCTTTCCTGAGATAATTCTTTTTTTTTTTTTGCCAATTGTGAGGCTCGAACTCAGGGCTTGAGCACTGTCCTTGAACTTTTTTTCTCAAGGCTAGAGCTCTACCTTCAGAGTACCACTTCTAGCTTTTTTATATGTCTGTGGTGCCAAGGAATCGAACCTGGGCCTTTGTGCATGCTAGGCAAGTACTCTACCACTAGGCCAAACTCCAGGCCCAGTGAGATTATTCTTCTAGTCCTCTCTCAATTACTTTGTTGCTAACTGTGGATTGGAAACCTCTAGCTGAGCAAAACATATTTCAAGTTTTAGAAATAAATCTTGCTACTGGGATAATTTGTCAAGCTTCTATTCAGTAACATAGTAAGCAGAGTGTTTGATCCTTAGAGTTTCTCCCTCCTGCATCTGTAATGTGTGATACAGAGTAATGGGTCTCAAAAACTACAATTACTCTTCACTCCTTCCGAATGTATTGTTGCCAGTTTGTTCTTTCCTGTACTCATTTACTTAGTAAGTTTAGTAAGTTATATAGTATGAAGTGATAAACTACAGCATTATGTTTATATAATGTTTTATCTATCTGAGACAATATTTTAAATAAGTTCCTTCTAAAAAATGTATGTAATAAATATTTGTTTTTCGTCACTATGACAAAAGCACTTGCCTAATCAACTTAAGAATATGGAAGGTATTTTTCTGTCTTCCAGTTTGAGAGGCATCCATATATGGCTGTCTGTATTAAATGTAAGTATGCAGTCTGGTCTTAAGCCATGGGGACAGCGCATACTGGGGAGAAATGTGCTTTTCATAGTAGCTAGGGAGCAAGCTGGAAAGCAGCTGGGATAGATTCCCTTTAGGGAATTCCTGTCACCAAAACAGACTTCACCTCTTAAACATGCTACTGAACACCCCACCCCCATCTCCAAAGTCTGGTGTGCAAACTTTTAATATAATGGATTTTTTTATGCAGGTATTCAAACCCAAGCCCTTATATATTATCTCTTTGAGCCTCTGGAAAACTTATCTATTTTGGCTTTTTGTTGCAGAATTCAATCCATAATCACATTTTTGGGAAGCCATATTAATGTTCATAGTGATGCACTCATTTCAGTTTCTTTTTATTCCACATCCTTGCTAGCAGTTGTCCCTGTTTGTGTTCTGAATGTGGATTGGAGGTACATGGATAGAGTTAGAAACCATTGTTTCAAGTTTGCCAAGTTCAGAAAGGCAAAGGTCACATATTTTCTTTCATATGCATAAGCTAGACTTAATAATAAGTTCATAAATAAATGTATTTATGGCCATGTAACATTCATAAAGTAGGACTCTTTGACAAGGTTAGAGGGCAAAGGAATGGAAGACAAAATAATAGCAGATGAATAATAATTAAAACGTGCTGCATTTATTATTATTTTATGAAAACATCTAAGAAAATGGACAGTAAGGTATAGAAAGGCTACAGAAAAGAAGAAAGAAAGAGTAACAGA
Organism: Megascapheus bottae; assembly: GCF_031878675.1. Taxonomy (NCBI): domain Eukaryota; kingdom Metazoa; phylum Chordata; class Mammalia; order Rodentia; family Geomyidae; genus Megascapheus; species Megascapheus bottae. The sequence continues at coordinate 1,666,054 of NC_143520.1, read as the reverse complement.
GGGGTTAATCTGATAAAAGACAACATATGTGTGTTTGAAATACCATGGCAAAAAACCTTTGAACAAAGCCGGGCTTGGTGGCTCATGCCTGTTCCTAGCACTCAGGAGGCTGAGATGTGAGGATCAAGGTTCAAAGCCAGCCCAGGCACTAACAGACCTGAGAGTCTTATCTCCAATTAACCTCTAGAAAACAGGAAGTGGAGCTTGGCTCAAGCCTTGAGCTGAAGAGCTCAGAGACACCACCCAGGCCAAGTCCAAGAACCATGATCTCCCCTCCCCCCAAAAAAAGCCTCTGAACAATTAAGATACACTTTAAACTTGCATGATAGGAATGTTAAAAAAGGTCCAGTTTCATTTTTAAGATATTCATTTTGGGAAACATATAGCTCCAAAAAGAAAATCTGCAATCCATCTCTTATTTTTTATAATTAGTATGCTTAACTGAGGATAATTAACTCAGCAATTTGGGAAGAGATTATGAATTTAAATATGTAATGGCAGAGTAAGCTTAGAATTTTAAGTTTCTGTTTTAAAGTTTGCAGTATTGCCAAGGGATTATTAAATCAGAGTTAACTAAGGTGTTTAAAAGTTTTGGAATGCTGTTTCTTTTTCTTTAGGATTGTTATTTCAAAAAGAAATTAAACAGTGAGACTTCACATTCGAAGCGTTTTGGGGTTAGAATGTTGTAGCAATAAATACTATTTAAAATGATGCAGACAATGAAGTCAATGAAGAATTCCCATTATTTATTTTAGTTCTGTATATGATTTGACACCAAATTGAAGAGAAAGAAAAAAATGATTTAAAACTAAAAACCTAGGAGTAGGACCTGAGTTTCAGGCATACAAGTGTGTAAACCCAGAGATGTAAAGGATGCATGATAAAGTAGGAAATACAAAGAGTTTACAATCTGGGAACAGGGAGTTTTGCCTAGTGGTAGAGTGCTTGCCTAAGCATGCATGAAGATCTGGGTTCAATTCCTTGGTATCACATACATAGAAAAAGCTGGAAGTGGTGCTGTGTGGATCAAATGGGAAAGCCCAAGGACAGAGCTCTGAGTTCAAACACCAAGATGGGCAAAAAAAAAAAAAAAAGAATTTACAATCTGAACAACAACAAAAAGGAGAACTATGTTTGTGTTTCAGTATGATCACCGTATCTTTAAAAGAATCAGTTCATAGTCCTTAAAACATTTATAATAGCAAATATTTATAAAATATTTATATTAATTATGCACAGTTAACTTAGACAACTGTATTTTCTTTTTCAATGATTTATTCACAGCTATTTTGAAATAACTGTAACCTATATTCAACTGATCCTTTGTACCTCTATTTATTGTTGTGGTTTCGGTATGAAGTGTCACAACCAAAACGTTGTATGATGAGGTTTGGTACTTACTTGGACCTATTTGGAGTTCATTGGTGGTTCTGTGGCCTCTGACTTAATCAATAGATTAATTCCTTGATGGATTCATAACATGGTATCATTACTGCAAAGTGAGGCTTAGTTGGTAGAACATGTGATTAAGTGTATGAGATGGTGACATGTACCCTTCTCTTCCTTTCTGTGTTTTCTGCCTGTCATGAGTTGAAGAACCCCTTCCTCCATATTTGACAATGGCAATGATGCTTTGCCTTGCCCAAGGTCCCAACAAGCTGATCCAGACAACCACAGACTGAAACCTATGAAACCATGAGCTAAAACAAACCTTTCCTCTTTTTCAACTGCTTCTCAGGTATTTATCATAACAAAAAAGCCTGGGACACTTCTTCAGTTTCTGACACCTCATATTGACCAAAACCTCTTTTCATTTTTTTCCCCTGGGCTAAATGCTAAATTATACAATTGCTAGGTCCTGCAATAAGTACATGTTTAGTTTCATATGAACATACATTATTTTTTTCCCTTGAGGGGGTTTTATTCTTTTTTATTTTTTATTGCAATTAATAAAAGTGTTACATGATATTTGCCAGATAGAAGGTGCATTAATTCACATACATTGATACCCTTTCACATGTCTTGGTCCCCATTACCCTCCCCTCCACCCCTCCGCCACCCGTCTTAGTTTTCCCCCCTTCCCTCTCCAATTTCAAATAACCAAATACAAATAAATCCAATATATCAGATAACAAAGTGAGATACTATAACAATATGAGATAACCAAGGGACAGCAAAGGAGATGAGAGATAACATAGTACATTAAGGACAACAATCATTCATTATATGGATATGTATTATTATTTAATAGACTTCTCTGTCTTGCATTTCCACCAGTATTTATGATTGATCCAGTTCTGCACGTGTCTATCAGCAGTTTTTGTTTATAGTTGTTTAATTTTGTGGTATCAAGGTTTTAAATTATCTATTGATGCTGGTATCAGTTATAGATATTTTAGTTTTAAAATTTAAATGTGAGACTTTAAGAATATGAAAGAAATTAAATATTTGTGTCTATTAGTCATAATTAATCTAAAACATTACTTATTTTAATTTTGGGGGGGTAGTTCCACAAATATTGTAGAAGAAAGGAGAAATGAATGACCAAGATACCTCTGTTTTGGACAATGCTGGGTAAAGCTTTGCATGGACAAAAGTGACAACTGAATCAAATCTTACACTTTAGACCATTGTAAGTAAACATTAGTGTTTTATTAGCATTGAAGAGATCCTCAGGGTGGGCACTGTGGCTCACGCCTGTAATCCTGGCTACTCAGGAGGCTGAGATCTGAGGATCAAGGTTCAAAGCCAGCCAGGCACAAAAGACCAAGGAACTCTTATCTTCAATTAACATCTAGAAAATGGGAAGGGTAGGGTGCTTTCCTTGAGCTAAAGAGCCCAGGGACAGCGCCCAGGCCCAGAGTTCAAGCCCCATGACCCACAAAAATAAATAAATAAATTGAAGAAATCCTCATTGTCATCAATATCATTTTATTGCTATTGACTTTCTCTGAATATTTCTTCCAGGCTAGTAAGGAAATAAATACTGCTGGAGATTTCATTCTAATTGTAGGCTAGAACTTACTATGAACATGTTTTGCATCCTCTTTGTAATGAAAACTCCAAAAATTAATTTTAGCCACACAATGACATAAACATTAAATTGGGTATTATACCATTTATTTTACTTTAGATAGATCTTTTTGTTTACAATTAGAGTTTACAAAGAATGCTATTTATCAACCTAAATGTCAGATGAACCAAAGGCTGGTCTTAGACACTGCTTTTATTAATTCATGAATCATTTGGCTCTTTATGTAGTGAATTACGTTATTTTTTACAAGCAGCACTAAAAATATTTTAAAGAAAGAATATATATTTAATTACCATTTTTGCCAGCCCTGGGCCTTGAACTCAGGGCCTGAGCACTATCCCTGGGCTTTCTCAAGTCTAGTGCTCTACCACTTGAGCCATGGCACCAGTTCCAACTTTTTCTGTGTATGTGGTACCAGGGGATGGAACCCAGGTCTTTGCACATGCTTGGCAAGTACTCTACAACTAGGTCACACTCCTAGCCAATTAACTACCATTTTTGAAATTTTTTTGAATATTTACTATTAATTTGGCCATGTGGTGGCTCCTCTCTGTTGGAGCTTATAAAAATAAATTAAAAGTTAATTTAGAAATAAATATTATATTTAGCGTTCCATTTTCTTTCTGTATTCATTATTTAGAATTTCTAACTTACTAATTTAAAAATTGCTCATCGAATGAGGCTGGGGCTACGGCTTAGTGGTAGGGTGCTTGCCCAGCATTCGTAAAGCCCTGGGTTCAATTCCTTAGTATCACATACACATTACTCATTGTATATAATGATACATCTGTTTTGATCCTTCTATTCTTTAAGATACAATGGCAGTTCAGAAGATTGTATGCTAAATATAACCCACTTCCTTTTCCCCTCAATATAAGTTTCTCAGGGATGTATTCTTCTTTATTATTTTAACCTGTAACTATGGACCTATAGGGAATTACTTTTGTTATGAAGATAAGAGGTGGAGGAAAAAGTTTGAATGTGCTATCTCTGTGACAAATGCGGCTCTTCATTTTTTTCCATTATCCCATATGTGACTGTTACATCAAACTTGTGCTTACCATACATACATAGACACATACCCTTAATAATCCTCAACAGTAGCATATTACAAACCCCATAAGAAGGAAGAGATACAGTGTTCAGTGCTTCTCACTGTGAAATAAAAATCTCACAGTGGAATTCTAACTTTGTGTATGTATAGGAGATTTAGCTCTCCTTTGCTCATTTTTAATTGTTCATTGAGGAAGGTTTTCTCAGTTTTTGTTATATACCTATTACAACTCCTGCAATTTGGATCATGTTATTGTCACGTGTGGATCCGCTGGGCATCATTTTTTAAAAGATTTTATTAACACTGATTTTTACATCATATTTCAAATGTCCAGTTTAACAAACAAGTACTCAAGAAGGAAATCTCTATATGCAATCACTGGCACATACATTTTAGAACATAATTAAAATTAAGCTGAAAGTTTGTGTGTCATAGGTAATATCGATCTATATAATATAATGTTATGTCTATAGAGTATATATGCCATCATTGATTTTTATATCTGTGTAGTTATGTTTATATCTCCAAGACCACGTCCATAACCTTGGGTACCCGAATACTGAGTCATCAGTCTTGTACTGTTTGGATTTAATATCCACCTATCAAGGAGACCATGTGCCTTTTATGCCTTTGGTCTTGACTTATCTCACTCAACATGATTTGATCTAGTTTCATCTACTTCCCAGTGGATGCTATTATTTTTCTTATCTGTTGGGTATGTAGAATTCCATTATATATATGTATCATATTTTTTTTTGTATTCTGGGTTGTTTCCATCACTTGGCTGAGACGAACATGGCTGAGCAGTTGTCCTTACCATATCCTGGTAGATAGACCCTGGGCACCATTTTTTAAAAAGGTAGACTAGCTCCCTTTCCTTAGTGGTACTGTATAGCCACAAAACTTTGTTAACTAAGTCATTGGAGAGAGCTTCCCCAACAAGGGTATCTCCCTTGCATTTACAGATCTAGTTAGCCTTTATATTTTACAAGAGAGAGTTTGGTGCTACATGCTGTGACCTTCCATCTCCAGGATGCATGAGTGAAGTAGTTTTGATTTCTCTTTCTTTCTTACTCTAGAGATCATAAATCTTCCTCCCTAACACCCTGGTGGCAATAGTCTATATGCACTTTGTGCATATAGTCTCTAGTACCTTATGCTGAGATAACAGCTAATTGTAAGCTCATAATCTAAGAAGATAGGAAACTCGGCTGGGAGTTTGGACTACTGGTAGAGTGCTATCCTAGAATGCCCTAAGACTGGGGTTCAATTCCTTGGTACCACATACATTAAAAAAAAAGCCCAAAGTGTTGCTGTGGCTCAAGTGATAGGGCTCTAGCCTTGAGAAAGTCCAAAGCCAGTGCACAGGCCCTGAGTTCAAGCCCCACAACTGGGAAAAATAAAAAATAAAAAAAAGAAGCACATCAAAAAGATAAGAAACTCAACATTTTACATTTCATTAAAATGATAATAGAGCACATTTTAAATTTGCTAACACCTGAGTAATGACTTAGAAATCAGTTGTCATCTCAATACAGCTTAAACCTTTAGAATTGATTATAATATACTGGATCACAGTAATGGAGCAGGTGTAAGTTTGTGAAAGATTAATCTATACATTATTCTTTTTTACACATTGTCAATACCATTAGATTTATATTTTTATTTTAATTTCATCCTGTTTTTTCTTCTAAGACTGTACCATATTGGTGAAGGGGATTACAATATTCCATAGAGATTAGGGATTTCCATGTTTTCCAGGACACTATCAGCTTGCATAAATATCCCTTTTAGCTATGGATTCTGTATGTGGCAATTTATTACATTGACAACCATTAATAAAAACCCATCTTCTAGCAGTCTTACTGTTAATTACTATGTGCACGGCTGACAAAAATCTTTCATGAGTATTTGCTGCATGAAAAACATTATATTAGGTATTTAAATGTAGATAGTAAAAAAAGAGATACAGTCCAGATAAATCATGAACAAAAGTGTTATGTAAAATAAGCTATAAAGAAGAGTGTTGGCCTATAATAAAAACAAAATATTTTAGCATTGGGGGGCAGCTAAAAAAAGGTAATTTTACTCAGAAACTCCATGTCATAGATATGAGACTTTGTAGGAATTGTATATAAGGGAAATAAAATGTTGAAGCTCCCATGAAGGGTGCCTCCTTGGCATATACATAGATGAATTTTCAGGGGATGGCAGACACAGGAAGGCCTCTGAGAGCTCTCCTTTCTCAAGAATTCTACTTCAGTAAACAGCAGATGCAAATAGGATGTCTGTGAGGCCTCCTTATGTGACTTAACTAGGTCAACATATTTTATCTCAGGATATCATATATTGCTTGGTTATAGTCTTTTGTTAAAATTGTATTTTATTGTGAGGGTAATTTATAAAGGTTACAGTTACATTCGTCAGGTAATGGGTGTATTACTTCTCAAAACTTGATACTCATTCTCATGTTTTTATCCCCCTTTCTCTCCCCCCACCCCTCCCAATCATCTTATTTTCCCCCTTCCTTTCCCTATTTCAAATAAACAAATAAATGGATATACAAAATATCAGGTAACAAAGTCAAAATGAACTCTAGGATATAGAAACAAGAGTTTTATCTTTTGATTGTTGTTCTTAATGTACTATGTGAAGTTATTTTTTTCTCTTTTTTTTTTTTTTTTTTTTGCCAGTCCTGGGCTTGAGCTCAGGGCCTGAGCACTGTCCTTGGACTTTCTCAAGGCTAGAGCTCTACCACTTGAGCCTCAGCACCACTTCCGGCTTTTTGCTATGTATGTGGTACCGAGGAATCGAACCCGGGTCTTCATGCATGCTAGGCAAGCACTTTAACCACTAGGCCAAACTCCCGGCCCCATTTTTTTCTCTTTTTATCCCTTTATGGTTAATCTCATGTGGTTACTGTGGTTTGACTTTGTTACCTGGTTACCTATATATTGTCTTATATATAACCTGTGAACCTTTGTCTGTCCCATGATAGCACAAACTTTGCTCACTGAATATTTTCTCTATTTGTCCTCCCATAACCTGTCACTGTTCCTTACAAGAAGGAGCTTCAGTCCCATATTTGTTTATGGAGCCCAAAATACAAGTTAAGCTCCAACCATCCTGTCTTTTGAGACTTTTAATGTGTGAATGACTTTAGTAACTAGGAAGATATTAATTTTTTTGTGATTTTTCCCCTCTTAGTCTGTCCATTACCAATTCATACACAGAATTTATCAAGTCTCCAAAAATGAAAAAAATTTAAACTTTATTACATAATTTACAGGGAATACAGAATGGATTCTTTACTGTTATGACTAATAATAAGTAATAAGAATTTCTTCATTGGGGGCTGGGAGTTTGGCCTGTGGTAGAGTGCTTGCCTAGCATACATAAAGACTGGTGTACTATTCCTTAGTACTACATACATAGAAAAAGCCAGAAGTGGTTCTTTGGCTCTAGTGGCAGACCACTAGCCTTGAGAAAGCCCAGGGACAGTGTTCTGTCCCTGAACTCAAGGCCCAGGACTGGCAAAAATAAAGAATTTCTTCAATGGTTTTGTAAAGGTCCTAGTTTGACGTAATTGTTCTGAATAGAATTTTAATGTTAATTTTCTCTCTGATTGAGAATTTGAAGAATAAACTGTCGGGCTATACTCACTTCTCCCATTTGTGTTGTTTCAATTGCAAAAATAGACATTTTAACATTATTTAATTCCAACTAAAATTCTATCACTTGCACCTAATTTGGAGTGTACTTAGTCTGTTGGGCTTTCTTTTAAAGCACTGTGCACTTTATTTTATTTTATTGGCAGTACTGTACTCAGTTTTGAGCTAAGGGTCTTGCACTTGATAGACATGTATTCTTCCATGTAAGCCATACTTTTACCCTTCCGTATATTTGTTTTTCAAATAAGTTTTCCTGCTTTTTCTGGTATTAGCTTTGGACATTAATTTTTCTACCTGTACCTTTCAAATAGCCAGCATTAGAAGTGTATCCCACCATAACAAGTCCTAAACTGAAAAATGTGTATTTGTATTATTGTCGCTGCTGGTGGCAACGACACGTCACGTCGGAGTAGTACTGGGAATGATCACAGACTCAAATCGCTGCAAGCAGAGGTCGTTTATTTCTCTCTTCTTTCTCCTCTGCTTCTCTCCCGTCTCCTCTCCCTTCTCTGTCTTTTCTCCCTTCTTCATGTTCCCTCTCTTCTCCGTCTTCTCTCTGTCCTCTCTCTCCCTTCTCTTCTGCCCTCTCTCCGTCCTCTCTCGCTTCTCTCTCCGTCCTCTCCGCAAACCCCACACTATTTATATCCTTAAGCAGCCAATCACAGTAAAGGTCATCTGCAAAGCAGCAAACAAACCTGGAAGAAATCTAGCGATCCACTCTATCCACAAGCATGGGAAAAACAAATCGACAAATGCAAAGAAACTTCCTGGTCAACAAGTACTGACTCATTAGCGAGCTACCAGGTGCCAACATATAATCTTACTTCCTCAGGAGGCTGAAAGCCATGGTCTCCAACATATTATTGCATATGTTGCATTAGATTTTAGCATTCTGCTTAGAAATTATACTATTAAGTATAATAGCATATCACATGCTGAACTAGTTGAATGTTTATCAGTGCTTTCCCATGAATCAGATATTAAATTTTGAATTATGATAAAAATTTTATTTATTTTTTAAAAAATATTTTGTCTACATACTCAAAAATATCCCCAATGATAAATTTGTATTTTCAATTATCATTGACTAGGGATATCTTTCACTTAACCCTAGGCCATTTACTTAGTGTTGCAGTGCACAGTAGAACTTTATTATTTAAATTAGATACATTTAATGTACAATCTTTTAGTTCAGTGCTTTAATATGTAAAATGATTTAAAACTGAGTATCATATTATGGGAATTAATGGGCTAAAATATTAATTTGTTTGAATCTGCATTTCTATTAGCGTCCAGATGAATAGTTACTAGAAATGAATGGCTAATTTTATGTCTCTGAAACAAATTCCAAAGAGCAAAAGAGAGAACCAAAATTTCACATTTCTTATTTTGTTTATTTATTATAAACCAGGAGTTTGTAACTTAATGATACGTAAATATTATTCAACATGCTATTGTGTAGGGCTGGAAGTGGAAGGAAAGGCTTTACTCTTGAGGTTTGTGGAAATGAATACAAACTAGATAAATTACAGGGAAAAGAGATGCACATTGATTTGAATGGCACACAAAATCATGACTCAACATGACATAGAAGCTTTTATATAACTCTTTTTCATATAAAATGGGAGTATAGAAAATCTAGATGATGTTTAGAGAAAGCATGATAGATGAATTTAATTTGATGGAAGATTTCATTGGCTGGGTAAACTTCTTTTGGTCTACAGTCTTGACTCTTCAGTGGTTTTCTTTAGACTACTGAGTAAAAAGAAATAACTATTGTGTTATGTAACAAAAGTCTGTCAAAGTGTACTGTTGAGAACAGAGAAGGGACTTGAGCAATTGTTTCTTTCCAATGTCTGGTTTAGACTTCTTATAGATAGAAGCTACCACAATACATAGGTGTTGTTAAGGTGTTATAAGCACCAGGCAGGAGCTATCAAATTCAAAGCCCAGCAATGAAAAATATTTAAAAGAATAAAAAACAGAAAATAACCAGCCCGCCTGGGTGCTACATGTAGGGTCAAAGTCCTAGACCCTCAATTGCCATTATGATTATGCATAATGACAGTGCATATGATTGTGATTGAGTCCTCTAAACAAATGGATATCAGACAAGTTTCTATGTGTAAGAGATTTGGGCAGAACGCATTGGGGAGGAAACTTTAAAGAGAAGAAATGCGCAAGCTTACAGTTCAGGAATATTCTGTGAAAGAGAGAGGAGGTAAAAAAGCAGTAAGGAGGAAAAGTCTTTGATTGCATACAATTCTAAACGTGTTCAGGCTTGACACAGTAGAATTACCCATAAGAATGAGCTGGTCTTTCCTATTACACTTAGTCATAGTCTGGCATGATGTTGGCCTAGAGGCAGAGGAGATAGTCAGTTGTGAAGCCTTAGTGCAATGAGGTTGCAAACACACATTATAATGCCAGCATGTAGCAAGAGCCCCAGTCCTAAAGCCTAAATAAGAGTGTTTTAATATATCAGGTCCAGCTACAAACCCCAAAGACAGAAAACAAAAAGTAATGAGGGGAAAGGAGGAAAGTATTTTAAATAAAAATGGCTACTTTAGAAAACAAGATGTTTAAGAATTTCAGTCTGTCTCCCCGGCAGTGACATGAGCTTTAGGCTGAAACAGAGGAAGAATTGACTTGATAGTGCATAATTAAGCAGTTTTAGTATTAAAACAACAACAACTAAACAAACAAACAACAACAAAATAAAACACACAAAACTGAAGATCTGACTGGGCATTACCTCAGCCCTGGTTCTTTAAGGTGACTTTAGAGATGTGCTTATGCCTGAGGGAAGATTCTGATTCCTAGGATATCCCAGTTCCTGTTGTGAGGTGACCTCATTATGGGGTGATCTGTCTGTCAAGCTTCATTGATCCTAGAATCCAAGGTGACTGCCGACTTAAGACCATGACTGGAGAATTTCAAGTCCTTTAAAGAACTCTGGAAAAGATGTTGTAAAGACTTTTGTGATTTCATTGTTTAAAAATGGGGTGGTAAGATATGTTTGGTGGTAAGATATGTTTTAGATAGTCATTTCTTGAATGATTATTAAGCCCTCATGCAATTCTGAGTAGGAATAAGACCCCAAGTATTGGAAACAGTTACAAAATGAAGGCAGAGATAACTAAATTTTATCCTACATTTTCTTCCCTTGTGAGTTCAACAAAAGTTGAAAGCAGTCTAAGGACTTATTACAATTATATATAATGTTAGAGGATTAAAAGTCTTTTTACTCTGTTGAGAATCTCTAGATTTTCTTAAGCCTAATCCAGTTTTCCATTTCTCACAAAGTAGAATTTCAAACATGGCAAGTTTTCCTATATTTGAAGTTGTTGCTAGATTGAGTCTTGGAGGATTGAGTTTCAAAGCTAGCTCTAGCAGAAAAGCTCAAAAGACTCTACTTCCAATTAATCAGCAAATTAATCTCAAGTCTTAAATGGTTAAGTGCCAGACTTATAAACAACAAACACAACCACAAAAATCCTTCATCTTCAAAGTTACATATGGGAAAATTAATCCACTTCAGAAGATGATTCATATAACCAAGCAATTCCATTCCTGGGCATTTCTCAAATAGAACATAAACAAGGTTAAAGTCACCAGAACAATCATATTTATCACAGCACTATTCACCATAGCTAAGGTGTGGGATCAGCCCAGATGCCCCTCTATGGGCAAAGTAGATCAAGAAAATGTGGTATGTATACACAAAAGAATTTTACTAGAGAAACAAAGGTTGTCTGACTTCCCTCATTTGTGGTAGGCAGAATATACCTACAAATCTATAAGTAAACATGGTAGGGTAGTATATAAGGAGTTATAAGTGAACTAACTGGTATAATATATTCTATAGAGAGCTCAAATAATATACTCTTTTGGAAAGACTGAGTGAGTCAAAGCCCAGAAAAATCAGTACAGGAAGTACATCCAAGGGGGGGGAGGAGCCAGGGGGCGGGTGGTAGAATGAAAAAAGTGAGGAAGAGGAGGAGAATGTAGTCAAAAAATTCATTGTATATACCACAACATTTTAAAAAGTAAGGAAAGTGGTGGGTCAATTGAGGTGTGCATGTCCAAGGAGGTAAGATTGGTCAAAAATACATTGCATTTGTAAACGGCTTTCATAAGTTGCACTTTCTTTTTACCCAAATGTAATAAAAATGGAGAAAATAATATGGTTTAGTTTTATAACATATTCAAATTGCATAAAAATACTTAAGAGCTGATAGTCTTTGTGAGCACATCATATCAGCAGGCCTGAATCAGACAGACCACAGACTTGGGAAGTTCAGTGGTGAATTATATGTAGTGGCTGAAGGGAAACATCAAGTAACAGAAACTTTGCCTCTGGACTAGAACTCAAATCAGAATTTAGTCCCTGAGAAGTTACCAGGTAGAATAACACAATAGAGGGCAAAGATTATAATTCTAGAGTTTGGGAAGTAAACTATTTTTCAATGCAGAAGTTTAGTGTTTCAGGCACAGGGGACTGAATTAATGTTAATTTAAAAAATTACATGAATAAAATTCAGAGGGAATCAGATGTTTAGCTATCCGAAGAATTTAGTGAAAACAATAGTAGCATGATAGTTAAGAGTTACTGACTCATTTCGGTAACCCAAGTGCTCAGGAGTTTGAGATCTAAAAATTGCAGTTCAAAACCAGCCTGATCAAACAAATATGAGACTCTTTTCCAATTATCTAACAAAAAGGCACGTTTGAAGGTTTGTGTTAAGTTATATGGTACTAGCCTTGAGGAAAACACTAATCAAAGGGCTGGGTGCCCTGAGGTCAAGGCCCAGTACCAGCAAACATGTATGAGAATGTGCACAAACATATATACGCACAAGACTAACAATAACACACGTGTCTCATCACGTTGGGCTCTAAGTTCTTAAATGCCCTGGGCTTTCAGTTGTTTGCAGTCTTAGAGTCAAAAGCCAATCCACACTAGATTTAATATCTTCCTCGTAACTGTAGACAAAGATTGAAAATGGGATAGACCCGAGGTCCTACTTGTAGCTGAGGCTATTATGATCTTATCTTTGTTCTTCCTGTTTCCATTGTGGACTCTTTCAAAAATGAAGAAGGATTTTAAGTAGAGGTATTCTTTCTATCACTCTGTAAGTGATCTTATAGACTTGTCTGATGGTTTCCAGTAGAATTACTGTCCCAATATCACCAGTGATTGGTCATTCAGCACTGCAGCAATGACAGTTAATCTGTTTTCTTGAATACTGTAGAAGGTTATTGAGGCTTCATAAAAAAATATCAGTTATTTCTTACACATCTTGTCTAAACTAGTCTTTATTTTTATAATTTGCAAAGAAATGGCTCTTAGGTTTTCTTCATTAGTTAGTTAATAGAACTATGAGATTCAAAGTCTATAAAATATGTTCAGAACTTTCTAAAGCTATTTAATTTATGCAGTAAAGCTGTTTATGTTTATGAGAGTTCATACCATGAAATTAGAAGATTATCAGCAATATAACTTTTGGCTAATAATGCAGTTGCTTATATATTCTTACTTTTTCCAGTTTTCAAAATGATAATTTATTACTATAATTGACATGTTTATAATCCTGCCACTTGATTATAAAACATTAAAAATTCAGATAATACTAGTTATTCACAAGTTTGTGTGATTCATTTTTTGTCTGATTTAACACAAAACTGTCCTCAAATATACTTATTTGTTGATTTAAACACATTTAAGACAATTTTAGGACAAATACTTTACCAAATGTAGCAAAATGATTTTTACATTTAAAATATGATTTTTGAATCAGCTAATAATTATTTCCATTTAACTTAAAAAGTAGGCTATATCTGATCATGTGGATAATAGTTGTATTTTTAATTTTTCATGCTTTCATCATTGTGTAGTTAACATAAAGCATCTTCATGTCTGGAGTAACATTCTAGGTTTAACACAGCCTCCATTCAGACTATATCCTTACAAGGATGTAAAAAAATGATTTGTGATTTTTCATTTTCAGTTTTATATAATGGGTTTAATGAGAATCCATTATTCTGGAAATTCTTCTGTACTAGAAAATTTCCAGTGACATTATCATAGCATGTTTGAGTATATGCTACATAAAGAAGAGTTCACTGGGTATAGTTGATTTAGGAGAATGTACTTGGATTGATTTTTGGGTTCTCCATATTGAAGCCGTTCTTTAATGAATATGTGGAAGACAAGGGAACAGAGCCACCATCTATTAAAGACAGTTATTAGAGTTTGAAACTTTTTCTGCAAGTGTATTCATTATCTTTTGATAAATCCCCAGGAAATAAGAAATTCTGACAAGATCTTTTACGATTATGTGTAAAAACCTACTTAAGACTTGCAAGCAAAAAGGAGAAATTAAACAGCTTAGTTGTGAGTTATTTTCTTTCATAGAACATTAAGCATTAATAGGATAATATTTCTATTTACAGCCAAGAAACAGTATCTAATTAATATAGTATCACACATATTTGTATGTAACAATTTTCTTGATCTCTAATGAAAATGTTTTATTAGCTAATATTTTTCCCCTTCCACAAATGAAACATTCATTTGTGTATGCTTGTAGTATTTTTCTCAGGAAAACATTATTATTAAAATTAATGTTGCCAGTATTAACATCTTAAGGATGAAAAGAGTATGTTATGTTTAGGCCCTTCTACCTGAAGTTCTCAGCATGAAGAAAAGAGCAGAGATGATTATTTTAGACTGTAGGTCCTTAGCTAGTTGGTTGATAGCCCACTCTCTTAGCATCTGCACAGGGTGCATCTCTCTCTTTGTGGACTAGGCTTGATTTACGAGATTGAATGGCAAGGGGCGAGACAGGTTGGAAAGCAAATAATTAACTACTGGATTTATTGCTCATGCTGAATTGAATGTCAATGGCAGAAGAAATTAGTCAGCAGTTCTAAGTGTTCAATAGAGCAGTGGTGCACAGAGTTTACTGTGCATTCAAATCTTCAGATCTTGTTAAACTGTAGATCCAGGAGGTCAGAGGCGACTGAATTTGCAGTTCCGACAAGCTCACCAGTGAATCCCATGACAGAGAGAAAAATCTGCTGGCAGTGAACATGCAAGCATTGCAAGCCCTGTTCCCTGTGCCAAGAAGCCCTTGCTTCCCATGTCCTTCATCAGAGGGGGCTATACAGACTTCTTTGAAGAATATTTTCTCTTTTCCACTCTATCAAGTGTGTCTTTTTGGAAAGACAATCAGAAATATTTAACTTCGTTTTCTCAGAGAACTATGTATAATTTGCTCAATTCTGACTAGTCTAAAGTTCTATATATTGTCTTTCTCCATTTCTTTATCTGCAAAACAAACAAATAAAAACACTGGCCTACCTCTACAACTACCACAATGTCTCATTTCTATTTAATTCTGATACTTCAAACTCAATCTTTAAAAGATTATGGAAAAGATTATGCTAATATTACATGTAAATACCATACACTTGTCTGGTGAGAGTTTTGCTTTGATTATTCACTTACCTACTTATTTTTAATTTATTTTTATCTTTATGTTGTTGCACAAAGGTGTTGTCATTCAGAAATGTGATATATAAATTCAGTGAATCTTGATCAATGTTGTGCCTTTCATCACTCTCCCAGATTCCTGACCATTTTCTTAATTTTATAGACTGTACCTTGCATTTTGACTACATTTCCTCCCTTCTTTCTCTCTGTCTGTCAACTCATAACCCTGAGTATCTGTTTCCTGGTGTTTATTTTCTTGAACTGTGAATTAGACTCACAGGAATTACCTCATTGGAGTTCTCCCCTGAATCAACCATGCTTTGGTTAATATATTTGTGTACACTTGGATACTTCCCTAAATTGCACAGTTCTGCCCAGAATTTTGAAAACATATCATAAAAGGAAATAAAATGCCCCCAATATTTGGAAAGTAACACTGGGTACAAACGAAAGTTATTTCATAAATATTGTCATTCTCTAAAGATTAATTACCATGCAGATTAGTTTGTGGTGTATAATGTATACATGTAGAGATGAAATTTATTTGTAGATTATTTTTATGTCACAGTCATGTAGCTTATTTTTGTTGATTTGCTTTTATTTTTAGAATTGATAAAGGAAGGGAATAAACCATGTTTCCCAAGTACAGTACTTTATGTGATGATGCTTCTATACAGTATTTTTTTAGCAGTGAATAAGATGCCACCATTATGTTCTTAACTTTGGATAACGCATGTGATTTGTGAAAATAAACTAAAAGATCTGACAATGTATATAGGTCATTCTAGTTTCTCCAGCCCATGTCTTCTGTTTCCTTTCCTCCCTGTGAATACATTTTGGCTCATACCTCATGAAAGTGCAGTTAGTCTTCAGGATTCTTCTCTTGATTTTCTCCTCTTTTCTTTTATTGTTCTAGCTATTATTGACATAGACTTCTTTTCTGTAGATGGAATTATTTTCGGTTCCAAAGAGTACACTCTAATAATTCTTACTTAGGTCAAGGTAACCTTTCTTGAGTTCTGGAAATATATTTTCTTTAGCCACCTCATAGATAACAAAAGTAAGAAAAAAGACTGGGGCTTGGGAGCACTCAATTGATTATAGAGACTAGTAAAACACAGATATAATAGATGCAGTAAATATACTTGCTGCAGTGTAAGCTCTATTAGTTTGAGTTACAGAAGTATGTCTTGGGCTGGCTCCCGCTTCTCCCTTCTGCTTCCAACACTCTGTCTGCTGAGCTGGTAGATGTCCGCCCTGCTTGCCCGCCATGGTGCCCGCAGCCTGCTCGTTCACCGCGGTGGTTATTCTCCTTCATGGACAGGGAGATACTGGGCACAGATGGGCAGAAGTGTTTGCAGGTATCAGAAGTTCACATATCAAATATATCTGCCCACATGCCCCAATTATGTCTGTTACATTAAATATGAATATGGCTATGCCTTCAAGGTTTGATATTACTGGGCTTTCACCAGAGTCCCAGGAAGATGAACATGGAATTAAACTGGCATCAGAAAGTTTTGATAAACGCTTTGATAGATCAAGAGTATTTTCTCAGGAGGAGCTTTAACTTTATACAGTGCTCTCACCACACAGCAGTCACTGCGTTGCGTTGCTGGCTTCCACTTCGGACTTGGTTTCCACAGGGTCCTATAAATGTCACAAATAGACATATTTCTATTCTCCAGTGCCATGGAGCTTGTGACCCTTTCGTTTCCTTAATGTTTGGGTCTCTAACTGTTGAAAACCTGAAAACATTGGTTAATATAGCCAATGTGACTTTGAAAACATAGGAAGGCATGGTTCACAGTTCATGTCAACAGGAAATGATGGATGTCAAGCAATTCATTGATAAACTCCCACTTCCAACTGATCGATATCACTAAGGCCTTGTCTGGAAGTACACCAGCATCACTGTGATCGATTACAAACCTTCTCCCATGCTTGATCTAAAAATCTTCTAATGTTTGCAGTGGAAAAATGTTTTGCCAATACAATAATTCAGACTCAAGAATGTCTCCCCACGGGAAATTTATGATCTTTTATGTTTCTATACATGTATTTGTATAAGATAATCCAGAATATACTAATTTTAAAATAAGTAAAGCCATTAGCTTCTTTTTTTCTCAAAGGTAATTCAGCAAAATAATAAAAGACTGCAATCAGTTTTTATTATATCATTTAAAAATTAGTAATCTTAGTGAAAATTGGTTCACATATAAACAAGAAGTTAAGGTATTAATGAGGTAGTAATGATGTGGCTCAGTCTAGGGAGTTGTTCCACAATTGCTTAGTCCTCACACAATGTCTGTATTCATGGGTATGTAATGATTGTAATACATAAGAATTAGATGGTATTCCATTATTCCTAATACTAGGGATAATGCTTTTAAATGTCAGAAAAGAGTAATACTGCTCTCTTGAATGAATGTCTTTTTATTTAAAGGACTAGGCTCCTTTCCAGATACATTTCTATTTAGCATTCTTCTATCTTTTCAAAAACTAGGTTTGTTCTTTCTTGACTTCCAATAGTAAACCAAATATTGCTTCCCTGCCACAGACATCTACTGTCAAGACATGCTGTAATTTTGTATTGTGAATCACAGATACATGGGTATTTAAAATCTATGTACATTATCAAAGAAGTCAAACATTAACATTCTTATACTATGCATTTCAAATAATTACACCTTAATCCAAATTTAGATCTAATTACTAGAATCTTTAGGTAATAAGAATAATCCCGTGGCTTAATTTTTTGTTAAAAAAAGATATATCATATTCTGGTATGTTTGGAGATGCTTAAGATTGATTTTAAAATCTAATTAGTAAAATGGCTGGGTGTCTGTGTAGCATAGAGTTTAAGTTTACCTTTTCTGCATGTATGTTTGTAACCAAGTACTGCAGAAAATTTTGCATTATTTTCATCTGCCAATATATTTATTTGAAATTTTCACTTTAGTCAAATGAGTTTTCAAACTTAGTTCTTTTGAGCGAGGCAGGCACTAGAGGCTCACACCAGTAATCCCAGCTACTCAGGAAGCTGAGGGTCACTATTTGATGTCACGGGGACATGAAAATATATGAGACTCTTATATTCAATTAAATACCCTAAACTTCCAAAACTTTTAAAATTCAATCTTCTTTCCCCTCTCCCACTCCTCCCTCTTCCTCTCTTCCTCTTCTTCCTCCTTCCTTTTTGGAGTTGAAAGCAGTGGTTTCATTATTGCATTATTGGATAACCATGGGAAATTCTAATGAAAATCACAGCCAATGATTATCACATATAATAGTGAATAGATGTTTTTAGTTCTTGTATTGCTGAACCCTTATCAGTGCAAGTAATTAAACATCTAAGGTGTTATTTGACGTTGATAAATAAGTTGGTGTGAAAACTCAAGCTGTTCGGAACTACAAAATTTGACAGAATACTTTTTATCCGTCTGATAGAAATTAAGTAATGTGAAAGAAAGCAAGGGCCAAAGGGGCACCAAACATAATACTGGTATTATTAGGTTCTCTTTCAAATATTTTTCCTTAGCAGCAAAGCAATAATTACCAAAACTTGAGATTATTTTGTTTCTACAGGTCTGGCATGAAGAGAAAATGTATTTTCTTTGTTCCTATCTATCTTTAGTTCTTCAGATAATTCACATTGTATGAGAAGGTTCTATTCATGACAAAGGATTGGTAAATGTTTGTTGAAACATTCTGCCATACTTTGAAAGCTTTGGGTCACTTATCGCCCATGTGCACCATCTATTCCATATGCTGAATAAATCAGTCCCATTAGGCATCAAATATAAATTCAAATTCCATCAGAAACTTTCCAGAGAAAGCTAAATTTCCCCAAATGCCAAAGAAGAAGTAAAAGTAATTAATAAAAAAATCTGTCTAAAGGAAAATTTACTGCAACCCCTGAATTAGGATTTAACACTGGGTTCTTATTTCACAAACCTATAATACAGTTAATCCATTCAGCACTCAATCCTTAATGAACACTTCTTAAACATAAACCAACTGAAAATATAAAAAGTTTCAGTTAGTAAGTCACAGTCCGTACTGAAGACAAAAGAATAAACGCATCACTTTCACAAACATTCTGGTAAAATTCAAGAACTCTCATGAGCAAAACAAAGTCTTAAGCTGCTAGAGAATCGACAATTGAAGAAGCCAATCTCTACAGGGAAAGAAATTGCACTATTGTTAAACTTTGCATTCACAAAAAACAGATTGAAGTAAGGACATATAGAATGACACTAAATGAAAGGACCTCCAGGAGATAGAAACAAAAGCCATATGAGTGATTGTTGTTCTTAATGTACTATGTTATCTCTCATCTCTTTTGCTGTTCCCTTGGTTATCTCATATTGTTACAGTATCTCACTTTGTTATCTGATATATTGTATATATATATATATATATACACACACACAATGCTTATGCTTATTTGGTTATTTAAAATCAGATAGGGAAGTGGGGAGAACAAGATGAGGGGCGGGAGTGGGGGGAGGGAAATGGGGACCAAGACATGAGAAAGGGTTCCAATGTTTGTGAAGCAATGCACCTTCTGTCTAGTGAATATAATGTAACTCACCTATTAATTACAATAAAAACATATGAAAAAACAAAGTGAAGGCTAGAGGACTTATGTATAAAAGCATGTGAAAGCCTGGTGCCAGTTGCTTATGCATATAAACCTATTCAGAAAGCTGAGATCTGAGGATGGCAGTTTGAAGGCAGCCTAGATAGGTAAGTCCATGAAACTCTTATCTTTAATTAATCACAGATAAAGCTGAAAACTTCTCTGTGTTTTAAGTGATAGAGTGCTAGCCTTGAGCCAAAAGAAGATCAGGTACAGCTTTCAAGCCCAGAGTTCAAGTCCCAGAACCATTAAGGAAAGAAAGAAAGAAGAAAGAAAGAAAGAAAGAAAGAAAGAAAGAAAGAAAGAAAGAAAGAAAGAAAGAAAGGAAGAAAGAAAGGAAGGAAGGAAGAAAGTGAGAAAAGGAAGGAAGTGAGAAAAGGAAGGGAGAGAAGGAAGAGAGAGGGAGAAAGAAAGAAAGAAAGGAAGGAAGGAAGAAAGAAAGAAAGAAAGAGAAAGGAAGGAAAAAAAGAAAAAAGGAAGGAAGGAAGAAGAAAGAAGAAAAGCACATGGAAAAAATGACTATGACATAGTGAATAAAGGAAGAGTCTATTTATCCAATAAAGAGAAACAATTACTAAAAGAAATAAGACAATATTCTTGGACATAAAGAAAAATATTAAAATATTGTCAAGTAATAGAGCAGAGGAGAACACAAACAGGAAAAATACATATTATTTAGAAAACATAGAACTGTTATTTCTGCCTAAAAACATGTGAACCTAGCAAAAATTCTACTTAGAAAATTCTGTAGTCATGGATTTATTTAGCGATTAATTATGATTTTTTATTCTGTGAGTAACTCGAGTGTTTACCCTTTACTGTACATGAGGTCTCTGTTGATAATCTGAGATGCTATCATCCAAATACTGGATTGAAGTAGGATTTCACATGTGCAGAACAGCTCAGTGGTATATTACTAGTGATTTATGTCCTAAAGTCTGTACTATTTCTATTAGCCTCTTTAGCTTTGGTTGCTTGAGTATTTTCATGATGTGCTACCAAGAAAGAATCAACTTCTTTGATGACTTGTGTGAGAAATGACATTCTGACTTACTCAAGACAATCCTGGATTAACATGTGAGGAAAATAATCACAGATGTGAGCAAGATAATGCCATCTTAGAGATTCATGCCCATACATTTCAAATGTTTCCCTAGCCAAATCCTTCTATGAAGAAAACTATTAAAATAAAGAAATAAACTAAATAATTTATCTTAAGAAATGAAGTCAAATCTATAACAAAACACAAATTAGCTCTAATAAAAATGAAATTTAATCTTAAAATTTAAACAGTAGAATTGTAAAGTATTATGTAATCATTTGAAAAAAAAACTCGAGGGGCTGTAGAATGCTTACCTAACATGCATCAACACCTGGGTTCAATTCCTCAGTACCACATACATAGAAAAGCTGGGAGTGGTGCTGTGGCTCAAGTGCTAGAGCATTAGCCTTGAGGAAAAAGCCCAAGGACAGTGTCCAGGCCCTGAGTTCAAGCTCTAGGACTGGCAAAAAAATAAAATAAAAAACCACTCAGGTATGAAAAAAGGGGGAAAGCAAAAATAAATATGACAAATAAGATACGCTTTAAATACATGATAAATGACAAATGTATAACATTAATTTTAATTCAGTAGAATAAAATATCTCAGCCAAATGCAGTGGCTCAAGCCTGTAGTGGTTACTTGGCAGGCAGTTATTAGGGTATAACAGTTTGAAATTAATTCAGGCAATAAATGTTTGTGAGATTCTCCTGATAAATGTCAGAGAAATGTCATGTGTCTATCATCCTGTCTATGGGGGGAATGCAATGGATTAGCACAGTACTGCATGCTTGTCATCTTAGCCATATAGAAAACAATTAACAAAAATGTAATTTATGTTGATCGAGGCAAAAATCACAATTCTGCCTCCAAACTGCCAACACACATGCACACATGCACACGTGCATGCACACACAGTTGAAGGCATAATACAAATGGTATACTGTCTGCCTTAATTATGGAGTGCCTGCCTAGCAAGTGCTTGGCTCTGAGATTAAACTTCTGGAGTGTGAAAAAAAGAAGGAAAAGAAGAAATGAAAAAAGGAAGGAAGGAACAAAGAGAGATGGGAGGGAGGAAGGAGAGAAGGAAGGAAGGAAAGAGGGAAGGAAGGAAGGAAAGAAGGAAGGAAGGAAGGAAGGAAGGAAGGAAGGAAGAGAGGAGAGACGGAGGGAGCAAGGAAGGAAGAAAGGAAGAGAGTAACCAAGGAAAGAAAAGTAGGCAAGAAGAAGGTATTTTCTATGTAAAATTGTATAACATTGTGGTAGATCTATCCATAGACATGTTAATAATTTGAATTTTTAGAGTATGTTCATTTAGACAGGAACCATGCCAAAGAGCTTAACAGACATCTAGATGAACATATAGAAAACACACACACACACACACACACACACACACACACACACACACACACACACACACACATACATTTTGCCAGTCCTGGGACTTGAGGGCCTGAGGCACTGTCCTTGGGCTTTCTCAGGTGTCCTGCTCTAGTACTTGAGCCACAGTGCCACTTCCAGCCTATGTATGTGGTTCCAAGAAATTGAACCCAAGTCTTCGTGCATGATAGGCAAGCCCTCTACCCCTAGGCTAAATTCCCGGCCCAGACATGTATATATTTTTGATTCTTTGCATCATATGTCATTAGGGAAATACAAACTAAAAAGCAGATACTATTATGCTTTTATTAGAAAGCACCCAATTTAGAAAACAGACAATTCCAAATACTGTCAAGGTATGGAGCTCCACAGCAGATATGCTGGTAGATATGGAAATTGGTATGTTCATTTTGACAGACAGTTTGAAATCTTAAACCAAACTAAACAGAGTGTAAGCCTACGTTCAAGCAATTGCATTCTTTGGTATTCCTCTCTTACTTCCTCCCATCTCTTTACATCTGTCCCCCTTCTCTTTTCTTCTCTCCTATATCTCCTATTTTATGCTTTTCTTGCTTTTTGTTTTCCTTTTTTTCTCACCTCACAATGAATTCATTAAAGGCATAAATGTTGTCAGACAATTGCAAAGATATCCTAGTAGGGAGAGATGACCTTTGGCCATTAGTAATATATTTCTAAGCATAGGGTTTAGAGAAACACATTAGAAATCTCCTGACCTGGGATGGTGCCTGCATTGTGCTTATCCAGGATAAATGTAACAGCTCTAGCAGTAGTAGCCAAAATCTTTTAATCTCCAGCTCTCTCTCCTTGATGGATGATTTTTGTCATGTTCCCATACTGCCCTGAAGGTATCATAGTTCTTCATCTGTAGTGAATGGTGAATATATAAAATTTTCTCCTCTGGAAAGTTTTACCTTCATAACAGTAAACAGAATATTTGAAATTGTTCATATTTATTTCATAGCCGTGGGAATGACTCTAAAATTTCCCTCCAATATTCATAGTATTGCCATCCCATTGAGATATCATAGTTGTATTCCAGTTGTCACATGGAACTTCCTTTCCTTTTGGTCTGTGTTACTTTAATTTTTTTTCAGGTCTTCTCATTTCCTTATGAATGGGGCAATGTCATTCTTTCTGATGGAAGCATAGAAGTCTCATGCGTGTGTGTGTGTGTGTGTGTGTGTGTGTGTGTGCACGTGCGCGCACCAAATCTTGATCCATTCATCTACTGAGGGGCATCAGGGTTGGTTTCTTTTCTTAGCAATGTTGAATAACGCTGCAATGAACATCCTTGTGCTGGAAGGTTTAGTATGGCCTTGTTAGTGGTCATTTTGGTAAATGCTGAGGAGTGTGATTGTTGGGTCATGGAGGGGGTATTCTGAGGAACCTCCACACTGCAGAAGTGGCTGAACAGGTTTGCACTCCCTCCAACAGTGTAGTAGTAGTTCTCTTCCGCTACATCTCCTCCAGCATCTGTTATTATTTGATTTCTTGATAAAGGCCATTCTAACTGGGGTAAGGTGGAATGCGATGTTTGTTTTGACTTGCCTTTCTTTTATGGCTAGAGAGGTTGGACATTTCTTCACGTGTCTCTTGGCCATTCTCTGTTCCTCTTCAGAAACAGCTCTCTTTAAGTCTTTCGTCCACTTTTTAATGGGGTGGTTGTTTCTTCGGGAACTCAATTGTTAAGCACATAGGATCATATATAATGCAGAATATTAACATGAACACCAAGAAATAGAAGCAAGAAAACCTTATTATGTCCTGTTTGTAGATAGTTTTGTTTTGTTTTTGCTTTTTGTTTGTTTCTCATAGTTTTCTGTACATTGTGTTTTGTGTACAAGTTTATTCAATCTGTGAAGGGATAGGGAATCATAGGAACTTCAGGACAAAGGATAGATAGTCACTTGATACTCTGTTGGAAATACACTCTAAAACTGGGGTGGGAAGGGGAATAGGGAGGGATAAATGGAAAAAAATGTGGGTTGTGGTAACAGTGTTTAAAAACAAATGTACTCATTACCTTACTTTTGTAACTGTAAACCCCTACTAATGACCTGTTCAATAAAGGTAAAAAATATTAAAGCATATGATATACAAAAAGCATTCATAGTATTCATTTATTGGCTATCTGCAAGAACTTAAGCTTCCAAATCATACACCAAGATTTTAAACCAAGAAACAATTATCTGTGATAGTACATGATTATTTATTTACTATATTTGTCTTTCAACCCTGAGAATCAGGTAAAGGGAAATACACAGCATTTGATTCCTAGTAAGAAGCTATTCTAAAGACAGAAGAGCAAGTAGTAGAAACGGTCAGTGTTTCTAAAAGCTTTGGCTCAAACACAGCATGTACCACACATGTTTGTGCTTCATGGATTGAGCTTAGTCAAATAGATAAGCCTGACATTTTAAAGGAATATATAATTTCTTCACAGAGTTACTGCAAGACACATTGCAAACTGTAGAGATGGCTAATCCTCTCATATTGGAATGAAATAAATGACTGGGAGAGGTAATCAATGGAATTCCATCAATGGAATTCTCCAGTCAGGTAAATGTTTAGTACGGATGTCAGTCTCGATTTGATTATGACTGTTGATTACGGGGTCCTGCCTAAATCTCAAATACTTTTACTGGTAAAGTATGTTAATTTCTATAATGAATGCTCTATCACAAAATACTTATGCTTTAAATTATTTTGAAAATCACTGACACATAGTCACTGTGCAATAATCTCCAAGTATATGAAGATGATTGATCATATTTTTCACAGGGTATATCAACAAGCTTGGTGGTAAGGTTGTGATAGGTATATTCCTAGACATGGTAATAATCTGCATTTTCATAGTACATTTGTTTAGAGAAGAAAATATAACATTTTGACAGTTATATAGGGAATTGGTAGTTAAAATACATAACTCTGAATAATGTTAAATTCAAAAGAATAGACTATATTATAAACTCATACTTGTTTTTACATAAGAATATATAGCTTATGATTTTCATGGAATGACTTCCCTTCAAAAATTTAAAGATTGATTGCTTTATTCAGATTATGAATAATCAGATAGATGCATATTAGTCTCTCTAGTCATTTTTAAGTCTTGCTGAAGCTATCTGAAACATTCTTATAAATCTAAGAAAAATTTTATTGACCATTCTAAATTTCAATCCATTAATTCACCTCTGTGGTAACAACCCTGTATCATTTTTCAAATTAGTCTT
The DNA here is from genome assembly GCF_031878675.1 of Megascapheus bottae. Classification (NCBI taxonomy): domain Eukaryota; kingdom Metazoa; phylum Chordata; class Mammalia; order Rodentia; family Geomyidae; genus Megascapheus; species Megascapheus bottae. The sequence continues at coordinate 1,640,475 of NC_143520.1, read as the reverse complement.
AAACAACTATTGACAAAATGAGTTTTGTGGTTCCTGGTTTTGGAAAAGAACTTGACTATTGACTTTTGTGCTTTTAAGTTTGTTTTTTATTGATTAGTCCATTTTATCTTAGTCCAACTTTGACATAGTTTCTTTAATTGAGAAATAAGTTTTAAGAAAGCACAATGCAATTGCATTAAGTCCTTGATCAGAATTATTTTCATCATCTTTAAATTTCTGTACTCTGGCACAGATTTCTTTTATTCTCTTACTTTGCAATTTATAAGATCCACCAGAGTTTTCCCTCAACACTTGGCAGGGTGGCTGAAAATTTCAGATGTGTATAGTTCTAATTATGTGCCCAAGGATATCTAACTCATCATATTAGCATTCAAGTGAAGAATTTTGAATTAAAGTGATTTTCTTGAGAATGTGTTGCCAGATTAAAAAAGCAGCATTTTGCACAATAAAAATTTCATACTCTATGACTAACCCAGGAGTTATAAGGTAACTATTTTATGTGAGGGTCAAGTGCATTTTTTCCTCCAATTTCCTTCCTTCTTATAATAGATCTAGGGTTCAGTAAAGGTAGATATCTGTAATCTAGATCAGGACAATTGCAGTAACTCATTCATTATGATTGAATGAGCATTCTAATGGTAGGATCCAGAACCATGCAAGAACAAAGAATGCTTTTCTAGATGGCAATGCAGACATAGGAAAAGGAAACTTACATCAAGATCAGTTAGAATCACTCTGCTTAGATATGTTGGTCTAAAATTTTGGTTGCTGCTATTTCCTGGTTCTAATTTTGATGAACTGGACCATGTAACATATCTTTAGATCTAATTAATCAACTAGATCTTTCTGAATTAAGAGAACTGCATATTTTCACTACTGGGTAAGTTAGTTCAAACATTTTGTTTATTGCTACCATATAAATTTCTCCAGGAAATGGTAGAAAAATGAATTTCTTTAACATGAATCTCCTACTTGAGGCATTCACACTCAGTGAGACCACAGTGAGGATAGTCTTAGGAGAGAAATACAAAGGTGCAGTGCCTATGTGTATCTAATAATATAAAATAATACTTACTGAAATGAAATCCAAGAAATGGAAATAGTGAAAAATGCAGTAGTCATACCCACTAGACATTATGTTGAAAATTAAGTATATAATTTATGGATGGGAATGAGATGGAAAACTGGAAGAGAGTGAGGGAGGAGGTGATACAGTTTTAAAACAAAAGTTCTCTTTGTCTGACTTATGTAACTGTAACTATTTTGTACATTACCTGCACGACAATAAAATGCATAAAATATATTATTGTTAGAGCAACAAGAACAAAAGCAATGCAGTAGCATTTTGTTTTAGAGTAAAATATAGTGATTCAGACATATTTTTGTTCACTCTTGGCTATACACACACACACACACACACACACACACACACAAACTAATAACAAAAGAAAGGGAAAAAGAAAGGAAGGAGAGGGAAAAAGGAAGGTAGGAAAGAAAGTAGAAAGAAAAGAAAAGAAAAAATAATGGAAAGAAGGCTGAATGGAATAATGATCAATACTTAATGTATTATGTTTTTCTCTCTCCACTTGTGTTGCCCTTTGGTTAATCTCATATTGTTACCTGGTATATTATATAGATGTTTACTTGATTATTTGAAATAGGTGGGGAAAAATGCAGGGAGGGGGTGCAGGAGGGAAACAGGGACAAAAACAAGAAAACTGGTATCAATGTGTGAGAAGTAATGCACCTTCTCTCTGGCCAAAATAACTGCAAACCCTCTATACATTAAAATTAAAAAAAAGTATGATAGATTGTGTCATGTGACAAAAATTTATTAGAGATGATAAAATAGTATTTCCTAGATATTACATAATGTCATCTATATAATGATAAAAAAATTTTAAGCCCTGTGCCTTGCCCCAGGAGAAGAAGCAGAAAATGAGATGCACAGCTGTAAGAAGATATGGCTGTTTTTCCTTTCCTCCTCCCCCTCCCGTCCCCATCTCCTCCACCTCCTTCTTTTCTTCTTCTTCTTCTTCTTCTTCTTCTTCTTCTTCTTCTTCTTCTTCTTCTTCTTCTTCTTCTTCTTCCTCCTCCTCCTCCTCCTCCTCCTCCTCCTCCTCCTCCTCCTCCTCTTCCTCCTCCTCCTCCTCCTCTTCCTCCTCCTCTTCCACCTCCTCTTCCTCTTCCTCCTCCTCCTCCCTCTTCCTCCTCCTCCTCCTCCTTCTCTTCCTCCTCCTCCTCCTCCTCCTCCTCCTCCTCCTCCTCCTCCTCCTCCTCCTCCTTCCTCTTCTTCTTCTTCTTCTTCTTCTTCTTCTTCTTCTTCTTCTTCTTCTTCTTCTTTTTCTTCTGGATATTCGAACATTAACCTCATGAAAAGCTACAGTAAGCCCAATGACCAATATAGTTCATAGAGAATATCTAATCCATTTTAAGAACATTCTCTTTTTCATATATTTCTATTGTAATTATTAGAAGGGTTACATTATATTCACCAGATAGAAGCTGCATTACTTCACAAATATTGATACCCTTTCTCATGTCTTGGTCCCCACTTCCCACTACCCACCCCACCTCTCATCTTGTTTTCACCCCTTCCCTATCCTATTTCAAGTAAGCAAATATGCATATATACAGTATATCAGATAACAATGTAAAATACTGTAATATGACATAATCAAAGGACAGCAAAAGAGATAAGAGATAACATAGTACATTAAAGACAACAATCACTCATTATATGGCTTTGTCTCTATATCCTGGAAGTCCTATCATTTAGTGTCATATTATATGGCCTAACATACCTAGGTTTTGTTCTATTGTAATTCTTTGCTAGCAGAGCCCAAGGTTTCTACTGGAGAGACCAAGGTTTCTACAAATGAGGGAAACCATTGAGCCTATGTTCTTTGGGCCTGGCTTACTTCACTTAATATGATTTTTTCTAAGTCTTTCCATTTCCTAACAAATGGGGCGATGTCATTCTTTCTGACAGCAGCATAGAATTCCATTGTGTACAAATACCACAACTTGTTGATCCACTCATCAACTGAGGGACATCTAGGTTGGTTCCATATCTTTGCTATGGTAAATAGTGCTGCAATGAACATCATTGTTCTAGTGAATTTAGTATGTCCTTGTTTCTGGACGATTGGGTAAATGCCAAAGAGTGGAATTGCTGGGTATAGGGGAGCTCTATCTTTAGTCTTTTGAATAACCTCCATACTGCTTTCCACAGGGGTTGGATGAGTTTGCACTTGCACCAACAGTGTAGTATTGAACACTCCTGGCCACATCCCCACCAGCATCTGTTGTTATTAGATTTCTTGATCATGGGGAGTGAGGTGGAATCTTAGTGTTGGGTTGATATGCATTTCTTTTATGGCCAGAGATGTTGAGCATTTCTTCATGTGTTCATAGGCCATTTTTGTTTCTTCTTCAGAGAAGACTCTCTTTAAGTCTTTGGCCCATCTGTTAATAGGATGGTTGTATTTTTGGAGTTATTCAATTTTTTGAGCTGTTGATGTATTTTAGATATGAGGCCTTTGTCCGTTGTATGGTTAGTGAAGATCTTCTCCCACTCTGTAGGCTTTCTAGTTAATTTACTAGCTATGTCCTTTGCCATACAGAAACTCTGCAGTTTAATGCAGTGCCACTTATCCAGCCTTTCTCTGATTTGTTGTTTTTCTGGGTCCTTATTAAGAAAGTATCAACCTGTGCCAAGGAGGCCTAGTGTATCTCTTATTCCTTCCTGTAAAGTTTTCAGTGTATCTGCTTTTACCTCCAGGTCTTTGATCCATTTGGAGTTAATCCTGGTGGAAGGTGAGAAAGGATCCAACTTTAGTTTTCTGCAGGTACCAGCAACATTTGTTGAAGAGGCTGTCTTTCTTCCATTCTATTTTTTGGCTCCCTTATCAAAGATTAGGTGACCATATGTCTGTGGGTTAATATCTGGGTCCTCAGTCCTATTCCATTGGTCTTCCGGCCTGTTCTTGTGCCAGTACCAAACTGCTCTTGTCACTGTAGCTCTGTAATAGAGTCTAAAGTTTGGTATTGAAATTCCTCCTGCGCTGTTCTTTTTGCTAAGAATTGTTTTTGCTATACAAGGTCTTTAATAATTCCATATGAAATTTTGGATTGCCTCTTCTATTTCTTTAAAGAATAACATTGATATATTGATGGGTATTGCATTGAATTTGTACACAGACCTCTGCAAGATTGCCATTTTCACAATGTTAATTCTTCTAATCCAAGAGCATGGGAGGTTTTTCCATTTCCTCAGTTCTGCTTTAATTTCCTTTTTCAGGTTTTAAAGTTTTCATCAAAAAGGTCCTTTACATTCTTAGTTAATTCCTAGGTACTTTATTTTCTTTGAGGCTATTGTAAAAGTAGTTGCTTTCCTGATTGCTGCCTTGTTTCTATCATTGTTGGCATATAGGAAGGAACTTGATTTACCCTGCTACCTTACCGAGGTTTTGAATCAGCTCAAGCAGATTGGGAGTGGAGTCTATAGGGTTCTTTAAATTCAGAATCATGTCATCTGCAAAGAGGGAAAGTTTTACTTGCTCTTTCCCTACTTGGATCCAATTTATGCTTGCTTCTTCCCTTATTGCTCTGGCTAGGAATTCTAGTATTATGTTAAAGAGGAGTGGAGAGAGTGGGCATCCTTGTCTCGTTCCTGATTTTAGAGGGAATGGCTTTAGCTTTTAACCATTAAGTATAACGCTAGCTGCGATTTTGTCATACACAGCCTTTATTACATTGAGGAATGTTCCATGGATTCCTAGTTTCTCCAGAGCTTTTAGCATAAAGGGGTGTTGGATCTTGTCAAATGCCTTTTCTGCAACTATTGAGACAATCATGTGATTCTTGTCCTTGTTACTGTTGATGTGTTGAATTATATTAATTGATTTGGGTATGTTGAACCAGCTTTGCCTCCCCGTGATGAATCCTGTTAGATCATAGCCTATAATTTTTTGATGAGTTGCTGAAGATGGTTGGCCAGTATTTTAAAGTTTAGAAGTTTGGCATCAATATTCATCAAAGAAATTGGTCTATAGTTCTCTTACTTTGATGAATCTCTGTCAGGTTTGGGATGAGGGTTATAGTGGCTTTGTAGAATGAGTTTGGTAAAGCACCTTTGTTTTCAATTTCATTGAAGAGCTTGAGGAATATTGGTGTGAGCTCTGCTTTGAAGATCTTATAGAGTTCAGTTATGAATCTATCAGGCCCTGGGCTTTTCTTGGATGGGAGGTCTCTTATTGCCATTTTTATTTCAGTGTTTGAAATAGGTTTGTTTAGTTGGATTAGGTCTTCTTGGCCCATTTTTTTTAAAGAACATTTTTTTAAAGACTCAGCTTAATTTTATTTATTTATTTTGTTTTTCCAAACAAGAGGGCAGACTTTATGAGCTCCCAAGACTCAAACCCCTCAAGGCTCTCTGGATGGCAGTAAGAACATTCTTAAGCATAATTAAATAGCTAAAAGTCAGAAAGGCATAGAGACTGAGCAGATTTTTAGGCATTGTGCTTCATGTGATGGAAATAGTCAACTTACCATTTAGGACTAAGGGATCTATTCTTAGGATGAAGGTTGTTGTGAAAATTTCATGTAGGGAAGAGAATGAGGCAGAAATGTCAACAGAACTCAGACAAATCCATTTTGTAATATAAAAAAACATCATATGAATGAGTGAAAACAGTAAAAGTTAGAATGACTTTTGCATGTTTTCCCCTCGAAGATTTTTCTTTTTCTTTTTCTTTCTCTCTCTTTTTTCTTTCTCTTTCTCTTTCTTCCTTTCTTTTTCTTTTCTCTGCTGGTCTTGGGACTTGATCTTAGGACCTGGGCACTGTCCTTGGGCATCATTTTGCTCCAGGTTAGTGCTCTACTACTTGAGCCAAGGTGTCACTTTTGGCCTTTTCTAAGTATCTTAATGAAGATAAGGATATCATTGACTTTTCTGCCCAGGCTGGCTTACACTGTAAACCTTAGGTCTCAGCCTCCTGAGTAGCTAGGATTACAGGCATGAGCCACTGGTACCCAGTTTTATCATCTCAGTTTCAAGCTCAACTTTCAATTTTGGTTCACATTGGAGAATATGGACTATGAAAAGATTTTTTGTCATATATTTTTTGTTGTAATTAATAGAAGGGTTACATTATATTCACCAGACAGAATGGGCATTACTTCATATATATTGACACCGTTTCTCATGTCTTGGTCCACATTTTCCTCCCCTTCCTTGCCCCTCATCTTGTTTTCCACCCTTCCCTATCCTATTTCAAATAAACAAATGAACATATACACAATATATCAGATAACAAGGTAAAATACTGTAACAATATGAGATAACGAAGGAATAGCAAAAGAGATGAGAGATAACATAGTACATTAAGGACAACAATCACACATTATATGGCTTTTGTTTCTATATGCGTAAGGTCTTTTCTGTTAGAGTCATACTATATGACCTTTAGTATCTAGGTTTTTGGTTTTTTCCATACATTTTTGTTGTAATTAATAGAAGCAATTACATTATATTCACCAGATAGAAGGCACATTACTTCACAAGCATTGATACCCTTTCTCACGTCTTGGTCTCCATTTCCCTCCCCCATTCCCCTTGTTTTTCCCCCTTCCCTATCCTATTTCAATTCACTACATATGTATACATATAGTATATCAGATCACAAGGTGAAATTCTGTAACAATATGAGATAACCAAGGTATCCCTATCCTATTTCAAATAAACAAATAAACATATATGCAATATATCAGATAACAAAGTAAAATACTGTAACAATATGAGATAACCAAGAGACAGCAAAAGAGATGAGAGATAACATAGTATACTAAGGACAACAATCATTCATTATATGGCTTTTGTTTCTATATCCTGGAGGTCCTTTCATTTAGTGTCATATTAAATGTCCTTATATCTCTAGGTTTTGTTCTATTGTAAATCTCTGCTAGGAGAGGCCAAGGTTTCTACTGATAATGACAAACGAGGGAAACCATTGAGCCTATGTTCCTTTGAGTCTGGCTTACTTCACTTAATAAGATTTTTTTCTAAGTCTTTTCATTTCCTTACAAATGGTGTGATGTTTTTCTTTCTGACAGCAGCATAGAATTCCATTGTGTATAAATACCACATCGTGTTGATCCACTCATCAATTGAGGGACATCTGGGTTGGTTCCATATCTTTGCTATGGTAAAAGAATCCCCTCCCCCACCAGCAGACAGCAGTGCCCTCTTGACTGCTTGCAAAGACCCTGCCAAACCAACTGCAGTCAGAGAAATAGTGCTGGCAGTGCCTTCATTCAAAGGGGCAAAGGTTTTCCCAGAGGCAGCTTAGCCAGGTGTTTCCCCTCCCCACTCCAACCCCTCCCGGTGCTAGCTGGAGTACCTCCTCCTCAGCAGGGCCATGCTCCTGGTAAACAAAACCACTGAAGGCTCCACTGGCTTTTTTTTTTCTGCCCAATCAAGCGAACTTATCAGGAAAACTGCAAAGCCAAATTACAGGAGAAAAAGATTTTTAAAGTGTTTGGAACCCGAATTTAGTGGAGACAAAGTTTCTTACTCCTTCCCCTCCCCCCCCAAAGAAACAAACTGAAGAATACTTCCCTTTTTTTCCTTCTTTTTTCATTTGCATTTTATGTGTTCTTACATTTTTATTTTTTTTTCCATTTTACCTCCACTCTTTCTTTTTTTTTTTAATGTTATGATTCTTTCCAGTTTTTTTTCCACTTGCCCTCTGTCATTGTGGTCATTCCTAGAAACATAATGACAGCACTGGGTACAGATTGGATACAAATTATATTTTTATTGATGCAGTCACCTGCTTTTTAATCTGTTGATTCTTAACCCTAGTATTTCTTGTTTGAAAAGATTTTTTCTTAAACTGTATAAACTGTAAAATTTCCTCTATGTCAATTTTCAGTCTTAAGGTCTGGAGGACCAGTCATGAGGTATGAGTAAAATTACCAATGAACATTTGGGCACCCGGTTCTCAGAACTAGAAAGAGATTCTAAGTAACATTAAAATGCACAATAAATGCATATGTAAGGCATTCCTAAAATCCATATCTCCTTCTGAACATATGCATTTTGCTCTGTTTAGTACTTGTTTTTCATGATAGTACTTCTCAAGTTGTAGCATCATAAAGCTAGGGTTATTTTGCAATGAAATATTCTATATACATTTATGTTTGTATAAAGATGAAACTGAGAATTACAATTTATGCCTCTTGAGAGACTTGTGTCAGTCATATTTTTATATGTTTTGTCTAGTAAAAGTAGTATATTAAAAATAATGCTTTACCATTTGTTAGAAATATATATTGGTATATAGCAATATTTAAATATAAATGCTTTGTATTTAGCAGTCAGTACCTACATTAATCCCGTAAGTATGGTGTCTTTATTCTTCTTTGTGCAGATGATGAAAGCTTTCTCAAGTACAGATATTTTGTTTCCTACAAGCAGAACTATGAAAGGACTTGCTCGTGTTCAAGAAGTCTACCTTCAGGCCTTGTGCTTAAACATTAGTCTATATTAGCAAAAAGAAGCAGCATAGAAAGATGGCTAAAAGCCGAAGACATATTGAATTTAATAGTTATGAGTAGCTTGTAATATTTCCCAATTTCACGGTTGGAAAAGGTGATTTAAAAGACAGGAAGTAGAAAGTTATTGAGGACTCAAGCTAGGAATTGCCATAATACCCTTCTGTTATATTTTGTCATATTTTACTAGGTTGAAGAAATAGAGAAACAATCTTTTGTCAATCTTAGGAATCTAAGAGTTTAACCCTCCTCCCACCTTCCTCTTTCACTGCCTTTTCTTCCTGGTTATATACTTTACATTTGAATGATTCTAAACTCTTCATTTTAAAATCCTCTCTTTGCTGCTTGCAGGAGAAATCAAAGAAGTGAAAGGAGAGATCATATTTGCCTCAAATTTAAATAAACATTATTTGTTTTGATTCTTATATCATACGAAATACCCCTTGTTATTTCTTTATCACTAAGTAGATTATGAGTAAGAGATCTTAACTTTCTACTTCCTATCTTTTAAATCACCTCACTCTTGAGTACTGAAGTACCCTCTATATGAAGTTTAACTACCTGAGTAGACATTAGGGAAAGAAACACTGGAAATTCATAGTGAAGGAGATCTCACTAGGCTCACTTTTCTGTCTCCATAGATATCTTTTTTTTTTTTTTAACCAGTCCTGGGCTTGAGCTCAGGGCCTGAGCACTGTCCTTGGACTTTCTCAAGGCTAGAGCTCTACCACTTGAGCCTCAGCACCACTTCTGGCTTTTTTCTATGTATGTGGTACTGAGGAATCGAACCCGGGTCTTCATGCATGCTAGGCAAGCACTTTAACCACTAGGCCAAACTCCCGGCCCCTTCTGTCTCCATAGAAGCTTGAGGAACATGAACAAAGGAATCAGTTGGGATGGATGAAAATTTTCAAGTTTTCAAGCTCAAGCAAAAGGTTTCTTTTTCTTTTTTGCCTTTATTCTAGTTTTTGTTTGTTTGTTTGCTTTTGTGGGTCATGGGGCTTGAACTCTGGGACAGGGTGCTGTCCCTAAGCTTTTCAGCTCAAGGCTATTGCCCTACCCCTTGAGCCTCAGCCCCACTTTGGTTTTCTAGTGATTAATTGGAGATAAGTGTGGAGCTGGCTTTGAGCCATGATCCTCAGATCTCAGCCTCCTGAGAAGCTAGGATTACAGGTGTGAGCCATCCATCGGCTTCATTTTTTTTTTTTTTTGCTTTTATTCTTAGTTATAACATTTTTGCCTCAGTAACCATGTATTAAACAGGGCAAATAATCCTAAATTTAGTTACATCATAGTTAAACAAGCATATCAGTATTAGTTTTGAATGTACGCTTTTATTAGGTGTTTTGTTTTTAAATATTATTTTGCTGGTATCAGAGTTTCACCCTTGCTTAACTTTCTTGTTAGTAACTGGTTAACCACCACATGCTACCAGCTCTCCATTTTGGTGGTTAATTGGAGATGTTGTCTCATGGACTTTTCTGCCTACTCTAGCTTTGAGCCATAATTTTCCAGGTTTCACCTCATGAGTCTCTAGAATTATAGGTTTGAACTACCAGAATACAAATTTGTTTTTTTTTACTTTATAACTCAGTTAAGAGCTTCAATTCAACTTAAGAGACTGTTTTTTTTTCTTTTTTGGTAATTTAACAAATGATTCTAGTTGTCATGAACTAAAAGGGTTTGTTAATTGCCTTATGGAAATCAATATTAGGAAATGCCAAAATATGGTCATTTGATTTTCCCAAGTCTGAGTCTGTGTTATTTATATTGACTGTTCTTTTAGTTAAGCCTCACATATAGATCATATCCACATTCTTTAGAGGAAGAATGGGGGTTATAAACCAAAGTAGCAGACTAGGGTTTTAATGCATTTTGTCTGGCTACACAGCAGACAGATTCAGCTACACTTTATAAGAAGAAAATACTTAGTGGCGATTTCCCCATGGGGGAAGGAAATTGCAGGCTGTGGGATACCATGAGATTCCTTTGCTCTGCAGCTAGTAGCTTTAGTGCCTTGCTGGAGAAGTAGAAGCAATTTTCTCCTGCATTATAGGTCTCTAGATTTTATTATTATTTTTAAACAGCTGCTATTGAGGTCAAGTTTGACCTACTGATAAGATTGCTTTGGTACTCCCCATGCTTCTGCTGGCTGCTTTTATTCTTCACTGCCCAGTCTTCCAAATCACTGGTTTTTATTTTCTAAGTATTCACAGTCTGACTCATTGTTCTTGTTCCTGCGTTTGTTTTGTTTCAAATGCCATTTTAGAATCTTATCATTCTATATAATTACATCTGATATAAACAATTCTACTGAAGACAAACAAACTGAGCAGAAGGGTCCAATCCTCCCTAAGAGAATTTAGTTGGGATTAAGCTTTTATAAGGACAGTCCTATAAGTATGGTAAGACTTCACTGTAAGTACCCTGAAGTACTGTTTCTCCTCAAATCACCTAAACTAGCAGAGCAGACTCTTAGATTGACAAACACCAGATCCTTTTCTCTATACCAAATTAACTTAAATCAATCAGCCCCTTCATTGATAGCCAGTTCAACTATCATCATGTTCCATTTTGAACAACTTACAGACACCTCAAGGAAACTTCATCTTAGCTGTAAGGATCCTGGTAACCTTGGCTTCAGAATTTATAAGCTTCTTTCATTAATGCTCCAGAAAACTTGTGGACATGGTAATATGAAATGAAATATAGATGATCTTTCCTGCAGTCAATCTAGATGGTCCTATCCATTTTACAATAGTACTCATACATTTCCCCTGGTATGTAATCCTAGCTTATTAGGGGGCTGAGATCTGAGGATTGTGTTTCAAGCTAGCCTGGGAAGAAAAGTCCAGGAGATTCTTATGTTCAATTAGCCATACAGAAGTCCAGAAGTGGAGCTGTAGATCAAGTGGTAGAGTATTAGCCTTGAGCAGAAAAGCTCAGGGATAATATCCAGACTCTGAGTTTAAGTCCTAAGACTGGAACTAAAAGAAAGAAAAAAAATGAGAAAAAGAAAGAGAGAAAGAGAGGGAGCCAGGACTCCAGGAGTTTGGCCTAGTGGTAGATTGCTTGTCTAGCATGCCAAAGACCTGGATATGATTCCTCCATACCGTATACACAGAGAAAGCCAGAAATGGTGCTGTGGCTTAAGTGGTAGAGCCTTGTGAAAGCTGAGAGAGAGAGAGAGAGAGAGAGAGAGAGAGAGAGAGAGAGAGAGAGAGAGAGAGAGAGAGAGAGAGAGAGAGAGACAGACAGAGACAGACAGAGACAGACAGAGAGAGACACAGAGAGAGACAGAGAGAGACACAGAGAGAGACAGAGACACAGAGAGAGAGACAGAGAGAGAGACAGAGAGAAAGAGAGAGGGGGAGGGAGGGAGGGAGGGAGAGAGAGAGGGAGAGAGAGAGAGAGAGAGAGAGAGAGAGAGAGAGAGAGAGAGAGAGACAGACAGACAGACAGACAGACAGACAGACAGAGAGACAGACAGAGAGACAGAAAGAGAAAGAGAGGGAGGGAGGAAGGGAGGGAGAAAGGGAGACAGAGAGACAGAGAGAATGAGAGGGAGGGAGGGAAGGAGGGAGGAAGGAAGGAAGGAAGGAAAGAAGGAAGGAAGGAAAGAAGGAAAGAAGGAAAGAAGGAAGCTGTTCTAGGAAGTGACTGGAAGTAGGAATTATGAAGATCTTAGACAACGGAAGATTGTGGAAATAATGAGGATCAACAGTGTAGACCTGGTCACTGCAAGATTTTCAGAAAGCTGCCAAGAGTAAGGAGCCCAAGATTATGATACTCATAGTACAGGATCTGCAATGCTAGCTGTTGGAGAGTAGAATCATATGTTGATATATGATGCATTTCTGCCTTACTTTGAATTCCAAAAGGACTCAGTGAGTGTCAGAGTTAGCAAACATGGGAGAAGGGGAATTCAGATGTTGGCCAAAAGATACAAAGCAAGATTAATGTATCCTAGAAGTCTATAACGCAAGATAGAGTTTATAGTTAGAAGTCTATACTGTGTAGTTAAAATTTTTTAAGAGAATAGATCTTACATTCATTATTCTTACGCAGTAATAAAGATTAAGGCAGAATTTTTTCTTTTTTTTGTAATGAACCAATACTGGCATAGTATAAACTCCATGCTTTATTCAGATTTCAATTTTTTGCTCAATATTATTTTCTGTTCCTGGATCTCATGCACCATCCCTCATGTATTTATGTTTTATCTTTTAGCTCTCCAACATATGACAATCTCTTGAGCTTCTTTGCTTTTTGATGTTGACAATGAGAATTTTGAGGAATCCTGGTTAGCTACTTAGTAGACAGTTCTTAACTGGGATGTATCTGATGTCTTTCTCATGATTACATTGGCGTGAGGGTCTTGAGAGAAAACCCAAAAAAGGCAAAATGCCATTTCAAGATTATAATATCAAGGGTATATATGTGACTTGCACCAGTGATTTCGTAAGGCAGAATTTTTGTTGAAGTTTTTTTAATGGTGCTGGTTAGGTTGTCGATGATGGTTGTGCCTGTGTATATTTACCATGAAAGTCATTGTATGGTGCATATTAATATATAAAACCTTTTGTATTGTGCTTGCTTCGGCAGCACATATACTAAAATTGGAATGATACAGATGCGCAAGGATGACATGCCAATTTGTGAAGCATTCCATATTAAAAAAAAAACCTTTTGTATTCATTTATACCAAAAAACAAGCATGCAATAATTATATTTACCGTTAATGACCATTCAATAGTCATGTGTATATTTTGTATACATGGTATACATGTATGTGAATATATACACATATATCTATACATTTACATGCATAAAGAAACTAGATAAGAGAATTTACACACATCTAGGTGCTAGTTATATTGTAAAGAAGGTAAAATTAGAGAAGGTTAAAAAATAACTTTATTCATTCATGTTCAATTGCACCATTTTATTTAAATGAACTGTTTCTGTTCAAATGTCAGTATGGTAAGTATAATGCTACAAATGTCAGTGTAGATAAAAAATCCAATAATAAAGAGCAGTCCTATAGTTAGATTAGATTTCTTTTTATTTTCATGATACCCTACTCCTAGCTTTTATGTGTTTTAGATGAATCTCACAGAAAAATCAACTTCTTTGATTTATCTATGACATCTTATATGAACAGTGTTAGTGAAGAAGGTAAAGATCTGCACACCCCACATCCAACAGTCGAGCACATGAACACATATTACACATTCACACAGCCATATTTAAAGTAGAAATATTTTATTGCATTTTGAGTTCTTGAATGGTTATTTGCTAATAGTTTCTCAGACATCATTTTAATATTTGTCATTAGCATTTGTGAAAGTTATTTACAATAGCCTCCAACTCAATGTAGGATTGATTCTGAACACTTCTTACAGATGCGCAAGTATTTTATTATCTTCAGCTCAGTTAATTTTGAATACTACACAGCCAACACTGGCCTCCTGGCTGTTTTTACAATTAACCTCAAGCCTATTGACAGCAGCACTTTTAATTATTATGCCCTGTATTTATGAAATGGTCTCTAAAATAACAGGCTATTGATTCCAGTTGCCACTTTAATACAATTGAAAATCAAATCATTTTTGTTAAGCTACTGAATGTTTATTTATGTTTGTGCTTCATCAATACAAACCCTGCTTTATCTTTAAAAAGTTTGATACTATTTTATTCAGCATTCATTAGATAGAAAATATTGGCACCAAATTTTTATTATTTCAGCAAGAGATTGCCTTTTTGGAACATCTTATTTTGTTCCTTTTAGTATAATTTATCAACTTATATTTGAAACTCCATGTGATGGTAGAATATATGTCTGTTTTAATTACCTAAATTCACCAGGCTCTGTCTGACTCAATACTTAGAAGATTAGATATAAGGGTATTAATTCTGTGATGCACTGTTATATTTTATTTGGTTAACTTAGGTGATAGCTGTTATAAATAAATGCTTCACATTTTTCTAGGTTTGTTAAGAAATGTTTAAAGTAAGCTGAATTATCACATTGGGCTTGTCAGTTAATAAAATACTTTAATAAACTAAGAATTTCCTTTTAACAATTGGTATCACTAATCAATATTTTGGTGGCATCACAGCATTATTTCTGTTTTTCTATGTTTGTGTTACAGAGGAATCGAACCCAGGTCTTCGCACATGTTAGGCAAGCACTCTACCTCTAGGACAGACTCCTTGCCAGCCATATTTATATTCATAGCAAAATTGCCCAGGTTTTTTCACATCAGTAAATTAAATTGTGTACATTGATGCAGAATAAAAACATAATTAAAGTCAAGTATTGTACTCTAAACATGGAGAATAGAATATGTACATAAGCAGGAGTCAGTAGCTTATGTTTGAAATCCTGGCTACTCAGGAGTAGCCAGCCTGGGCAGAAAAGTCTGGGAGTCTCTTACCTCCAATAAGATACTTAGAAAAAGCCAAAAGTGGTGCTTTGGCTCAAGTGGTACAGAACTAGCTTTGTAGGCTTGAGCACAAAGAGGCTCAAGGGCAGTGCCCAGGCCCTGAGGTCAAGCCCCAAGACCAGCAAAAAAAAAAAAAAAGAATATATATGAAATTATTTGAATTATTTGTGACTTATTATCTACTTTCTACTTGCCTATGTATTTAAGTGTAAAATAAGTGACAAGTCTCATCCATTAGCTATATTTTTACTTGATATATATTGTGTGTCTATCATTGTATTGTAACTACTGCTTATACAAAATGAATCATAAATTATGACCTGAAGGAACTTTATGTTTAGTACTGTAACTGAATTATCACTGCATTTTATTTTAAATATAATAGAATACAGAATGGAAGGAATAACAGTATAGAAGGACCATGTGCAATTATGGTTCACTCACTAGCAAAGAGATTCATCAGCAGATGAAAAGACAAACAAAAATCTAAACATAGCATTATGCAATGGGACCTAAAATATTTGATATGGAGACATTGTAGGTATCCAATATAATTGAAATCTTAGATTCAAGAGGAGGATTAACAGGCAAGGAATTATATTAGATAAATAAGAGGGGTGCAGTGTAAAAGTTCTCTATTTGCCAAACTGAGGAACTGGGATTCATATTTTAGTTGTTAAGGAGACAAAGTAGTTAAATGGCCAACATAAAATTTGAAAAACTTAATTTTGGAAAGATAATGAGAGAATAGATAATGACAACAAGGGGAAACAGCAAAGCATTAGCCAGCTAAGAGAGATTAGTGATGAATTATAGTGAGGAATAATATGTAGATCATATTAATTAGCAGTCAGGTTTGAAATGAGCACATATTGGTAAACTTCTATAAGAAAGGTTTTGTCATATGTAGGATGAGAGGAAGAAAATGCAAGTATATAAGCCAACAGGAAAAGTCTAAGATGATCTTCGGGTATTGGGGCAGGGTACTATTATGTCACACTAGAACTTCAGGTGTTTATAACCCATAAATTACACAGAAAATCCAAGAGATGAGTGCAGGGTAAGATGAGTTCAGCATTGTACATATTAACCTGAAGTATTAAATGAAATAGCTAAATAGAAAATTAGGAAGTCTGAAATTCCATCTTGAAACTGAGGCTTGATGTGAGACGTTCAAAATAGGTATACCATTGAGATACGATAGAATATTATCAGTGAAAATATGAAGCATTACATTAGGATATATTGTGGAACAGACAAGAAAAATACAATAATAGCTTTTAATAGGTAGGTACAAGAAATGTTGAACCAATGATAGTGGTACTTTCTGAAGGTTTGATGAGCAAACTATGTCTCAGAAATCATGAGGCCAGAAAGATGTAGATGAGAGGCAAAAGAGTGGACCAGAGAGAAGACAAGCCCTTGAGACAGACTATCTTGATTTTAATTGCAGTTCAGTGTGATCTAAAGCAAGACATCATAGCAAGTCACTTTATATGAGTCTCATTTCCTCAGCTATAAAGCTGGAACAGTAATGCTTCCTACATCTTATTAGTTATCTTAAGGATTAATAAAACACAATACTTAATGCATCGTAAGTAGCTAACAAATACTTATTATTATTAGGAAGAGATGGTCAATCATTCTAAAATTTCAAGCAAATTAAGGTGAGAGACTTCTTTGCCTTATTTATTTTATTTTACTTTCTTTTCATTGACAATACGGTATAAAATGAAATCCAAAATAGTAATATATAAGGCTTTTGTATTTTATTTTTGGAAGAGAGAAATTTAATCTAATTCAATATATGATTCAAAGAGATGAGAAGGTCTCTTGTTTGGATGAATATGTAGCGATGGATGTAGACATGAGAAACACATCTGCTTAACACCAAATCAAATGTTCCATTGTCACCTACTAGCAAAGGTAATGTTTCACTATAGAATTCTATAGTCTAACAAAAAAGTACATCGGCAAAACCAGGTAATAGGAAAATAAAATTCTGACAAGAATTCAAGAAGAGATGAAGACCACATTTTTACACTTGTTTGTAAAAGATATTTTCAGCATGTACATAATACAAAACAGGAAATTTACATAAAAGTGGAACATACACTTGTTAAAATTTGTCTGACGAATAATTATTATATAAATGATACATTATTCTTTAGTCTTCATTATTAATTTTCCAAGTCATGATATAGTTATGGCGTTATATACTGCAAGATAGGAAAACACAAAGTTTACTTATTTTATTAGACAGATTGGCAGAAAAGGAGGAGGTGTTAAGAAAGCTAGCATAAAGTTTGAGAGGCTTCTCAATATGAATAACAACTCTTTGCCTTCCAAAGACTATGCTAAGTATACTAATATGTTTTTGATACAAGAATAATGGACAATTTAGTAATGCTCTGCAGAAAATGTAAAGCCACAGAAAACATTATTTGCTTGATAATTCTGTTGTTTTTCTATCAGTCCTTTTGCATTTTTTTCCTTGTGGATATAAGTTTTACAAGGCAGAAAAAATTAGTAACTAAACCAAACTTGTTTTTTTTTCTCTTACTTGGTTGACAGTGATTGCTGTTCTATGCATGATTATTTTTTCTAATCAAGGTTGAAGAAAAATGAGAAGCCTTGGCTCAGCTGTATTTCTAGTACCAACTCACATGAGAAATAGAGGAAAGAGTTGATTACCTCCAAACAGCATTTAATATTTGATGTTTGAGTTTCATATGTATAAATTAACCTTAAAGAGTTGTGTAATAAAAATTTTAAAATGTAGTATATGTTCTTTGAAATGGGACAGAATTATGAACATCTTGTGACAATCTGGCAAAATAGTATTCATAAAGCAGTAATATTTAACCTGTTCATTCTACATATAGAATTTTAAAAGGAAGATGAAATTAGTGTTTTTCAGGTCTCAATAGCTGTATAACACCATTATCTTTAATTCAAGACTTTTCAAGTGAACAAAAGGTTTAATGAAGAGTGAACACATCCACATTATAGAATAAAATCACTATGCTACTTATGCAAATCTGATTATTCATTTTATGAGTTATAATTACCACATGGAGCACTTACCTTGTATGTGCTGAAAATACCTTGTTCAGACAAGGTTGAAAGCATGATTTTATCTCATCCTAACAATACAAAATTTCCTTATTGTCAAGTTTTGTGGATTTATTACTTTTTTTTCTTTTTGGAGCTTATGCTATTCTACAGTGAAATGTTACTTTTGTTTCTCAGTGTAAAATAATTGGTGTGAGGGGAGGGGATGGGGGAGGGAAATGGGGACAAAAACATGAGAAAGGGTAGAAATGTTTGTGAAATAATGCACCTTCTATCTGGCGAATATACTGTAACCCTTCTATTAATTACAACAAAAATGGAGAAAAAAATTGGTGTGAATGTTGGGCAGACTTTTGTTGCTATTGACTGTTGTCAAGACTTTGGTCAAGTCCTGTCATAAGCTTTAGCTACAGGGAGAGGCAAAGAGAGTGTAGGTCGGACTTAAATATTCAAAGACCAAATAAAACAATGTCTGTACTTTGATTGTTATCAGATTTTTTATATCATTATATATATATGAAAATTTTGATAATTTTTCAGTTATATAATATACTTAATCTCCAATACTGGCTATGTTCACTGTGCGTATTTTATATAATAAAGTCATTCATTCCTGTTAGGTTTGTTTTCTTTATTAGCTTTCTTACAATTCTTAAGGCCAATTGCTTATCATTTACAAGACTGATTCCAAATTTATATCCATCTATTTAGAATTTTTTCACTTTCTTCCGTTCATATTTTGTATGTTCCTTCCTCTTTACCGGACTCCTCAGAGTTCTGTCCTTTCTGCAGTGGTATCCATTAGTTTACAGATTTCCCTTTGGGATAAAAAGAATGATTTTTAGTCTGCACCTATTCTTAGAAAATAAAATGAACCCTCTCATGTTGAAGAAATGTAAGTGCATTATTATTATATACTTGCTGTGTTCCAATAACACTGTTTCACTCTTTAATCATTTCATTTCTGTAATAAAATAGTCTGTACAGACAGATCCTTATTTTTTCCAACTACATTCTATTATTCATTTTTAATTTTTGCTGTTTTTTTATTTTTCAGAAACACAGCGGGAAAAGGAAAATTCTGAGATAAAGAGATGAGAGAGATCATTATGAAAAGACACCAGTGTTTTCTTCTTGTTATCTACTCAGTGGCAATGTTGCTTTACTGAGACAGCAGAATTTTTTTATTCTGGATTTTTAAAAATTTGTTTTGGCAGTGATACTGCTTTAGTTTCCCCAGAGGGAAAGTGGCAAAGGGCTATTTTACAAGGCTGCTGATTTAACTATAGCAAAGGAATAACTAGAGCCTTGTTCTAGACATGATTGATGATGCGTTTTCAAGGAGTAACCCAAATTATCAGTGAGAAAGACAAAAGGGTGTGACTTTCTTTCCCTGATATGGCTGGATCAGCAAATTACCTGACAGGGTGTGTTCTTCTAAGTTGCTCATTCTTATGTAGAAAACTTAAGTTTTTGGCTGTTTCAGCATTGAAGAAAATGGACATTTAAAAAGGAATTAAATGAAACAGGGTGATACTATTAGGACATTCAGGTTAAACTGAAGATGTTATGATTCGTGCATTATTCAATATTGATTAGCTGATTGCATTTTCTTGATGTGGCTACATTTTTTTTTTAGTCATCAGCACTTATGCCATTTTTTTTGTAATAGCATCATAATATTTGTTTGTTTCCTTGGATACTAGTTAACAAGAAAAATTCATCAAATAGAACATTTTATAGATATTTCTAAAAAAGTACATGTTTTGTCTGTGTGAAATATTTTTATTCATTGATTCTCAGTTCTGATGAAAATAAACTATTGCCCTCAGAAAATACCTTATTGATTTATACAAAAAATGTATTATTTGATTAGTTATTTAATCTGAAGCTCAGATCTACCAAAAATATTTTTTTAGCATCCTAACACTTACTACTAATAAATTTATTTCCACATTTTTAAAACAATAATTTCTTGGATCTATTATTAATTGTTGATTAATATTATGCACACTATCAATTTTTTGGTCCTCTTCAAAATCATTGTGCAACATGTTGGAAAAGAGATACCTTTAGTAAAATGTGTTGTACAAACAAAAGCTGAACAGAAAAATTGCTGGAAGGGTTTAATCAATAAAAGCAATATTAAATGTAACATTTTGATGTATATAGAACAGGCTCTGAGTTACCCATAGTTTTAATTCTAGAAATATGCTGTCACTTACTGCCTTGAAACTGTAATTAGACTATAACTAGGATATGTGTTTGCTGTTACACATATTTATTGGTATAATTTTACCATACTCCAGATATAGTTATTCCTCAGTCATGGGAAATTGCTTCTATGATGCCACAGATACTCATTTCTCATGGTCAATGAGTTAGTATTTATATATAAGGCATATACATCCCCTTGTATAATTTAAATCACCTCTGGATTACTGATTACCTAATATGATATAAATGTTATATAGCAAATATATAAAAAGTTTTTTGAGGATATTGAGTATAAAAAGCCAATCAAAACACAATTTACTTTCCATAACTGTTTGATTCCATATTGTCGCACCAACAGATTCAGAAGGCTTGATGGTACTAGTCTCTATAAAATACATATTCAAAGATACTGCTTGAAGTAGAATTATAGCAGTAATTTGTACTTCATATGTAAGGAAAGGGATACCCAGAAAGTGAAATAATTATCTATGTTCATAAATATAATAAGCAATATATCCGGGAATCAAATAACGTAATTTTGCTATAGACATTGGTCTTTACAACTCTGTTAATATATTAAGTAAGGCTGCCACAAATCTTTAGAAAATCTGTTAGGAAGATGTCTTTTGGATCTGGCATCAGATGGTTTGTTATTGAAAGGTATGCCTTCTCTGAGTTAATAAGAAAGCCAGGATTTAATTAAGTTTTAATGCACATAACATAAATTTTCATCTATTGTTTTTGTTACTAAAACATCTAGCCTTAGGTTATAATTTGTTTGGTTATATGAAGTTTCATAAAACTGTACAGTAGTTATTTCTGTCTAATTATTTGTATATTCCTAGCACCATTTTTGTGAGCTATTTCAAAATTAAACTAATTTGTGACAAAAAGAAAAGAAAGCCAGGATTTAGTTCTCTAACAACTCTTGTTTAATTCTAGTGTTGTTTCTTTTACTAAGAAAAGGTAAGAGCACGTAAACTGTTACTACTGTCTGTTTTCATTCCTTCTAGAAGGATTGATGATCTCACTAATTTAAATGAGGCATAATTCTTTCTTAAGTCTGAATTTTGGATTTGCATCAAGTGTTAGGCATGTTATTTTGAACTGGAGGCCTTTGTCTGTGTCCCACATAGGGGTTCAAGATGTCCTACTTGAACTCCTAACACATGGCTTTGTGTTGCTGAATTTGTGGCTGGTAAAATCCACTCACAATTCCCTTGGCTTCAGAAACTGCACAGAATGTACCATGGATATAGATTAAATTCTGTGCAGTATTCTCCTTCTCAGGTGCTCCTCAAGTTTAGTCCCTCTCTAGTAATCATCACTTGATTTTATTTTCACTGAGTGATTAAAATGTACTTTAAATACATTATCAATGGAGAATATTTGACTTATTTGTTTTTCACTTTTATTTGACTCTTATTTATTTGTTTATTTATTTTATTTGACTCTTAAACTAGAAGAAACCATGGTTCAATAGGGCAAGAAGGGAGATAATTAGGAAAATGTAGAACTGTGTGCGTGCATCAAAACCACTAGTAGCACTGCCTAAGCCATATGTCTGGGTGCCATTCCTGAGACAGTTTCTAAAATGTTTCCAAGTGATGTTGATGCTTCTATTTCTGAAATCCCAGTAGATGCCGTAGAGTTTTTACATTATCAGGACACGTAAGTGGAAATTGTACCCATTATTTTAGATTTGTTTTGGTAATTTAAGAGAAGCAGAAATCTATCATTTCCAAATTTCTCCAAATATAACTTTTCATTAGTGAGTCAATATTTGTACATATTTATGATGTAGAGTATGATGTAATGGTTGGATCTGTGTATGTATTGAGTAGTGATCTACAGAGTAATCAAAATAGATTTCACCTTAAAGTTTTATCACTTCTTTATTATGAATAAAAGTCTTAATCCTTCCTTTTAATTATATTCAAATAAGCAATGTGTTGTTTTATATTTACCCTAATGTGTGACAGGATATTAGAGCTTCCTCCTCCTATCAAACTATAGAATTTTATCTGTGTTCAAGCTCTCTGTATCCTTTCCTTCCCTCCCTCCTCTTCCCAATCTTTAGTATTCACCACCATACACATATGCATGTTGTATGTGTTTGTGTATGTGTGTGTATGTATGTGTGTGTGTGTGTGTGTGTGTGTGTGAGAGAGAGAGAGAGAGACAGAGAGAGAGAGACAGAGAGAGAGAGAGAGAGAGAGAGAGAGAGACAGAGAGAGAGACAGAGGCAGAGACAGAGACAGAGACAGAGGCAGAGACAGAGACAGAGACAGAGACAGAGACAGAGACAGAGACAGAGAGTCAGTCCTTGGTCTGGAGCTCAGGTCCTAGGAGCTGCCCCTGGGATTTTTGTTTCAGGATAGCACTCTTCCATTTGAGCCACAGCTCCACTTTTGGCTTTCTGATGATGAACTGGATGTAATAGTCTCATGAACTTTCCAGCATAGTCTGGTTTCAAACCCAATCCTCTGATTTCAACCTCCTAAGAAATTAGGAATGTAGGCTTATTCTACTTGTGTCCAGCCACTCTCAACTACACATAGATCAAGTTTTTCTATTCTCCATATGAGATCATGTCATTCCTGTGTCTTATTTCACTTAACAGCTTTTATTCTACAGGTAATTAAGCGTTGGGGTGTGGGCAGAGTGAGTCAGAGGTGAATTGGTGGGTAATGATGCCTTAGGGGTCTTTAGAAGTTCACTGCATTAAAATGTATTCAGCATGTGGGCGGTTTTCAAGAAGCAAAAAAGCTAACTTTTAAAGACTGATTTATGCAGGTACTTTTCTGTAAAAACAATATAGTAAGAGTTAGGAAATATTCCAGAAAGTAAATTTTGAGAAAAATTAGAATAAGCGGGATCACAATATTTAGATAAAGAAATTAAAAATGCGTTCTCAAATCATAAAAGAATTTTCCACATTTTTTAAGCTTAATAGTATTTGTTGCTTCTGTTTTCATTACATAAGGTCATATAGGATGAGGCTAAATGAAAGGATCTCCAGGATATGGAAACAAGAGCTTTATCTTGTATGAATGTTGTTCTTAATGTATTATGCTATTCCTCTTCTTTTTTTGTTGCCCTTTGGTTAATATCATATTGTTACTGTATCTGAATTTGTTACCTGGCATATTTTATATACGTTTATTTGTTTATTTGAAATAGGAAAGGGAAGGGGGGAAAAGAAGATTAGGAGGGGTAGGGGGAGGGAAATGGGAAACATGAGGAGTATAATTGTGTGAGAAGTAATATGCCTACTATCTGGCGAATATAACTGTATCCCCTTTATACATTACAATTTTAAAAAAGAAAATATGAAAAACAGAAAAAGAGTGTATTGCAACCTAATTTTGTCAAATTTTAATCTGAATTTATATTATCTGCTCAATAAATAAATCTGGGCATCCATTCTGTCATAAGGTATGGTAGATTCTGGACCACTATGCTCAACATATTTATAATCAAATTCTTTAGAATATTGCTTGAACTATAGAAGCTGCTTAGCAAAATATTTTTTTAACAAAGTAGAAAATAAATTAATGAAATAAGCAACTAAAAAGAATACCTGGTTAGTTTCATAACGGTACCATAGGAAGAAGAAATATTGTGGAGTCAAATATCCTTGAGACATGGGATTGACCTACAAGGCAGGACAGTAAGGCCTCAGTAATGGTGTATTTTCTACACGTAGGCCAGTGCACTAAGATGTGCTCAGACATCTGACTCTTCTGAGCCTCAGTCAATGTCTGCAGAAATTCACATCGCCTTCATGGCAGATTCTCAAGCAAGAACTGCTTTTCAGCTTTGCTGTTGAAGCAGTTACTTGTGCACCATTTCATATGGGGAGCTAACCTTTTCAAAATGTCAGCACACTTACTTTACCATCTTCACAATCACTAGCTATTTACACTGATTCAGTAGCTTCACAGCTTGAGTGCTGTGTAAAGTTCTTTTATTCTCCGAGATACCATGCTCCAAAAAGACTTTTCCACCTCCCGTTGAAGGTAGTTATGCATAGCTGGCACATATTTTTGTGTAAGCACTATAGACTATTTTTCAACGACCTATCACCTGGGGATAGAATGCTGTCATTTTTGGGATAAGTAAGACTTTCAAAATGACTATCTACTCATAAGTTAATTGCAAGCATATGGGGAGTTGACGTTGATTAAAGCTGACATGTGTGTCTTTTAAAATTTATATTCTTAAAATGAAATGTTCCCTGTGAAGATTATTGAAAGAAAGTTAGAGGACTGGGTTTCTAGAAAACTTTACAGAACATGACCATGTAATTCAATTAATACCCCCTGAATAATTACATGGTATAGATCTAACTCCTATTTCTGCAATTCTCAGAAAGCTAAATAACATCAGGTTGCTCTTGTGGCAAGTCAATAAAAGACTTCGACAGCTTAAAAATAAATAACCACTTTCTAGAGTTTCAACTTTATGGAGACATTGGAAGACTTGAAGTCATTAAGAATTTCAAAATGAGCGATCTCATGTGAGAGTCATCTCTAAGACATACCTTTAAATTTTTGAGGCCTTTTCTATAACTAAGATTTCTATTCATTTTGCCATTGTTTTTCAATCAGAAAATTTTTTAATTTTTAAGTTACCTTTATTTGAGAACAAAGTTCTTTGAGCGGTGTGAATAGTGATTTATTTCTACCTCAAATGAAGATCCAATTTGATTAGACAAATTGTACTGCTAAGATGGTCAGCACTGTCCATATTTGCTCAAACTCCAATATGCCTCTTTCCTAGATCTAAAGGAAATGGAAAGGGTAGATTAAAAGTAAAATGTTATGTCCTCAATGTTTATGACAACACTGCTATGGGGTTCTTCATTACTCTGGAAGTCTAGCAGAGGAAAAAAAGCCATCATATCAGAATAACTGAGCCATTGGTCTTCTCTGCCACCCTTACAATTTAATGACAATGCGATTCATTAGTTTTATAAAACTGAAGATGTTTCTTTGCTTATTATTTTATTTTCTTCTCCTTTAAATTTTAATATACAAGTTGGTTAAAAATAACCTAATTATCACTGCTTAAATTTTAATATTTTCTGACACAATCTATAAAACGTATACACTGTCTGCTTTGCAGAATAATAGCAAAGACACCTTTTAGCCATTTTTCAACACAGTTAACACTAGAGGAGTAGTTTCACTATTTATACTTCTTGCATAAAATGCAGTGAAAATCGTTACATAGAATGTAGCCCAGAAGATTATTAATCTTCTCTCTAAGAATAAATATCACTTTAGATTTAACTATACTCTCAGAAATCAAAAGATCTACTGCCAGCAATATCTAAAATCCTATTGTATTGATTATTGTACTAATATGTACATAATAAAATTTATTGTCATTAATACTAGGTATTAATATTAATTAGTACTAAAATTACTTAGCTGCTAATAGTAGATAATATTAATTATTAAACACCAATTACTTTAATTAGAAATATATTGGCCCTGATCAAGAAATCTAATAACAACAGATGCCGAAGAGGAAGTGGCCAGGAGGGATAGTGATCCCTACACTGTTGGTGGGAGTGAAAACTCGTTCAACCACTGTGGAAAGCAGTGTGGCAGCTCCTCAAAAGACTAAACATAGAGCTCCCTATGACCCAGCAATTCCACTACTAGGCATTTACCCAACCATCCAGAAACAAGGACATACTAAATCCACCAGCACAACAATGTTCATTGCAGCACTATTTACCATAGCAAAGATATGGAACCAACCCAGATGTCCCTCAGTTGATGAATGGATCAACAAGATGTGGTATTTATACACAATGGAATTCTATGCTGCTGTCAGAAAGAATGACATCACCCCATTTGTAAGGAAATGGAAAGACTTACAAAAAAAATCATATTAAGTGAAGTAAGCCAGACTCAAAGAAACATAGGCTCAATGGTTTCCCTCATTTGTCATAATCAGTAGAAACCTTGGGCTCTCCTAGCAGAGATTTACAATAGAACAAAACCTAGATACACAAGGCCATATAGTATGACACTAAATGAAAGGACCTCCAGGATATAGAAACAAAGTCATTAATGAGTGATTGTTGTCCTTAATGTACTATGTTATCTCTCATCTCTTTTGCTGTCCCTTGGTTATCTCATATTGTTACAGTATTTCACCTAGTTATTTGATATATTGTATATATGTTTATTTGGTTATTTGAAATTGGATAGGGAAGGGGGGAAAACAAGATGAGGGGCAGGTTGGGGGGAGTGAAATGGGGACCAAGACATGAGAAAGGGTATCAATATTTGTGAAGTAATGCAACTACTATTTGGTGAATATAATGTAACCCTTCTATTAATTGCAACAAAAATATATAAAAATGAAATATATTGGCCTATTTCCAATACTCTTAAGAACTTAAATACTTTAAAAATCATTTTTTTTCAATTTCATATCTTTTTATTTTGTTGAATTATTTCAAAGTTCTTTAGCATTCAAACCTAGAGACTGTTCCAAGTCAATTTCATGATGGCATTATATGAACTTATTATTAACATGTTGTAATACTAAAATATTGATCTATCTACTTGTTTAATTAAAACACATTTGATTATCACATTAGATTGTTAAGGACAGAATCTTTGTCTTCTTACTCTGATTAGGCTTTAGGATGATCACTTTAATGTCACAAAACAGTCCATTTTCCGTTTCCTAACACATGGATATTATAGTTGTATTTTAGATCTGATTAGAACTTCATTGAATTTATGGATGATAGTAGAAAGAAGATGCTATATGAATGTATTTTTAATTCTCTCAGAGATTGCCTTAGGAAAGAGAGGGGGAGGGAGAAGAGAGGGAGAGGAGAAAAAGAGAAAGAGAAAAGGTAGAAAGCGGGTTTTAGGAGGAAAAATGGGAGAGGGAGAGAGAGAGAAGAGAAAACTGGAGCGAGAGGGAGGGGGGAGAGGTTGGGAGAGAGACTAGGCTGTTTTAAATCTTGATCATTTCATATATTTTAAAGTGATGTAAGATCAAGATCTACTTTTAGTGCTATGGGTTTACTTTATAAATCAGTAAAATTGTGCACAAGAAAAGATATTTCAAACTCAAGGAGAAAACTGAAACATATATCTATTTTTATCTGATTTTTAGGAAGCAGTTATATTCTGTCTCCTTGAGCTAAGTACAGAGAAGATTTGATGATTCCTTTCCAATTAAAACTCCTTACAAAGATATCAAAGACAATTTTGGTTTCATTCACTTTGTCTTGTTTCAAAAGTAATGTATTGACAACAATATTCTCTGTCAAAGTGATGTAAGCTTGCAGAAACCCAATGCACTTAAGTTAAAGAGACTCAAGTACAACGGTTTGAGCACATATAAATCTGTATGTCCATCTACCAAATTCGTGGCACTTAACATCAGCTACCAACTTGAATAGCGCACTACTGTAAGTTTAGGCTCAATACAAAAATAAGAAGCTTAAAAAAAGATTAATTGAGTGTATATGCCTGTTTTGCTGGCTATGTAAGCCAGGATCTTGATCATACTGAGCAAGTCCTCCACTAGTGAATATATTTATTTCCATGAGTTTTAGTTGGTATTTATAAAGATATGTCCTTTCTTTTTAGTTCCCATCAAGAAATACAATGTATTTGACTTCAGGTAAAAGTCCCTTCCTTGAAAGAGGTAAGAGTAAAAAGAGTTGAAGAGATAGTATTCTTATAATCATCTCACTGAGAGAATTCCTACTGAGATGATACCTAGGGTCATAACACATCTCTTTGTGTGCACTAAAAAAGATCTGGCAACCTGGCTTTCACCTCAATGATGGATGACCTGAGGTCATTGCCCTTTAACATTAATATATCATTCTGCTCAAAGACAACAGTGTCCACAGTACTGAAAAAATAATTGAAAACAAAAGAAGCTATTGCAAATTGTTTTTCCTGCCAGAAAAATCTATATCAGTAAGCATTAATATGGTATTTGTATTGTGTTTAAAGACTATGTTGTGACTGGAATTCCTTATTTGGTAGATGATATTGGTTTGTAATCAGGTAAAATGTATAAAATGTTTGAGGAATATAAAAAAGCTTAACAATGACAAACTTCCTAATTAAGAACAGTGACAATTCTATAACTTTAACTTCAAATCCAAATTTTAAAATGATTATTATTGGTAATTACACACTCCAAGCATTTATAGCTGAGAACTGAATGTAAACACCCCAAGCAAATATCCATAATCCCAACAGACTCTCAAGGTACAGAAAAATGAATAATGTCAGATACATGTCACCATGAAATTCTATCAGCTACAGTGTTTTGTACAGGGAGTTAAATTAGACAGAGGTAAAGAATAGTGGGGAGAGTTAGGAAAAAATTAGGTTATGAAAAAAATTTCCTTTGTTTGCCATTTCATCTATTTCTTCATTCTAGGTCTTACAGTTGATTTGTCTATGCATAGGAATAGTACCTCAAATTCTCATGTGCAGGTAGGGTAATAGGCAGGCTTTCACATTCTAATCACAAAATCTGGTGAGAAAAACAAATTTTTACCAAAATGAAATGAATACCTAAGATACAAAGTGATCTTACAATGGAAATATACTAAGGAAATATTAGTATCAAAAGCTTATAAAATGAACTTCATTATTTTAAAGTCAAAACTCTATGCAAATTTTACGTGGGGGTTCTTTGTAAAAGATGTTTTATATTCCTTGACATGGTACAAGCACATCATTTATATGCTCATGATACTTTTCTCTTGCTTTGCTTCTGCTGTAGATATCAAGGAAGAAATCAAAAGGAAGTTGCACTTTGCCATCACTATTCACAACAACTAAACAGATGTGCTGAATAACATTGCTTGACATTGCTGTTTCATTGTTTATCAATGAGACAGACAAGGTTTGTAACCAGATATGGTAAACATTGATGGCTCTGGGGGGGGGGGAGTAACTGTCAGTAAAGATGAAAGGAACAGTAGGAACTCAGAAAGGACAATTATTCCATGGTACTAATGCAAAATAAAATGGAGACTAAACAAAAACAGCACCCAAATGAGCAGCTGTTTTGTATATAGGTGTATTCATGTACATTTATCATTGTACCACTCCATTAAGAAAATTGTTTCATTTGCATCTCTGAAATCTGACTATAAAACAACTCCCTCATTAGAAAACACATCATAAGAGATTGCAAAAGTCTTGTAAGTTGCACTTTCTGAACACCATTCCAAGTATCAAATACCACTGTGTTTCTCCAGTGATGGCATGCAATTATATTCAAGCCTCAAGGCACAATGAAATGTTGAACGGTTTAATCAAGTAGACAGTATTAGAGCATGTTCTCAGCAATGTGTCCCTTTACAATCGCTTATGCTTCTACAGATCCTGACTGCAGTGGTTATTTGGCTCTTCTTCATCTCTGAAAATCCCAGTGATTTCCTCTGAATGATCATATTTAGATGGCACTCATTGGGGTTGATTGGCTCTCCATGAGATGTTGTCAAGAGTGTCTACACAGGAGAGTCTGGTACGATCTCTTAAAAACATACTTTTTATGTTTAGTTTACTTGCTAAACCTTTGTCTTCTATTTCCTAGTGTCTAATCTGTCGCAACCTTATCATTAGAACAACTTTCTACATTCCTTATTCTCGATTTATCATGGAAAAAAGGATAAAAATTACTACTTGATGCTGATTATTTTTAGATGCAACTTATTTATGATGTTTGTCTTTTTAAGTTAGAGAGACACAGAGAGAGAGAGAGAGAGAGAGAGAGAGAGAGAGAGAGAGAGAGAGAGAGACAGAGAGAGAGAGAGAGAGACAGAGACAGACAGAGACAGAGAGAGACAGAGACAGAGACAGACAGAGACAGAGAGATTTTGTGTGTGTGTGTGTGTGTGTGTGTGCGTGTGTGTGTGTGTGTGTCCTGGTCCTGGGGCTCAGACTCAGGATCTGGACACTATTCCTGAGCTTCTGTTATCAAGGCTAGAAGTCTACCACTTGAACCACAGCTCCGCTTCTGACTTTTTTGATTGTTCATTGGAGATAAGACTGATGGACTTTCCAGTCTTCAGATGTCAACTTCCCAAGACGTTAGGAATTTAGGTGTGCACCTCCAACACCTATAAATTCAGAATATATTTCTATAATCACTTAAAATGTCTAACAATTTAATGAAGGCCAACTGTAGGTTGCTGAATAATATTTCTAATTTGAGCACCTGCCAGCACTTGGTTGAAATTTTCTATGGATATTATTAGACTATAGCACTTTCTAAGATGTATTATCTTTCTAAGGTATTTACAAGATTTTATGATGTATACATTATCATCCTAAAAGTGTAAAGAGCACAAACAAACCTAAGGAACTATTGTAAGGAACAATCACTTTGAAATTACATTTTGACACTTTCCTCATGTGATTTTTATGGGATTTAACATAGAGCCTGTAATTACATGCCCTTAAAATCAAGTCTGAGAATGAAATAATTGTCACTTAAGGTCAGTTCTTGTCATGTGGACTATCTTAGCCCCCAGACATTTAAAAACTAAGATTTGTTATATCCATCTATTTGGAAAAGAACAACAAATAAAATATGGTAGGATAAAAATAAAAAAAACCTAAGATTTGAAATATACTCATAACATTAAATTCATTCCTAGTTACAAATGATGATGCTGATGCTGGCTCTATTTATGCCCGCTTTTCTTTATTTCATAATGAAGTATTATCAGGCAAACCAGTCAAGATGATAACTGTCTTCATAATTACCACTTGATAATTTCTGTGCAATACTCGTGGATCAGCTAATTCTTAGTCATAGTAAGGTAGCAGTGAATACTGGTTAGTGTATTACATGATTTATTTACTGCAGGCTAAAATAGTTGCTTCAGTGTAATAAAAAGACCACTTCCGGTGGTTAGGAAGATTCATGCTATACTTTCTGCATTATACTTGTAGTTTGTAATATGTCTAACCCCATAAATGTATTTGTTTCAAAATTATTATAAACATAAAATATTTTAAAATGTGGAATCATTATCAAAGCCTTCAATCCTCTAACATATTAACTGTGATAATTCCTCTGTGGAATTGACATTTTCCAAATTTGTGTTGTGATACCAATCTTCTCATTTCCGTTTTCTGACCTCACAATCTAAAAGGTAGTGTTTTCTGACATTTACAAATAACTGGATTGTTATAGCTATTGCCTTTTCTATATCAAGTTGATCTAGCCATTTTCTTCTTTCTCTGCAGTCACTAGTTTTATCCAAGCCCTTGCTATCATTCACAACAAATGCACCAATGAAATTGAAG
Organism: Megascapheus bottae; assembly: GCF_031878675.1. NCBI lineage: Eukaryota > Metazoa > Chordata > Mammalia > Rodentia > Geomyidae > Megascapheus > Megascapheus bottae. The sequence goes on along the minus strand of NC_143520.1, from coordinate 1,608,842 downwards.
ACCTTTGTTTTTGGTCACCATGCTATCTTGGTTATATATTGTTGCTGGAGATTTCTATAACAATTTTCCAACTGCACAACAATAAGCCAATTGTTATCAAATTTGATTATAAAGGGTAGTGCACCATCCTAGCACATAGGCTGAATTCAAATTCCAGAACAGCTCCGCAATTATGAAATTGCATATAACATAATTAAATTGTTGAATTTATAAGTATTTTACAAATATAATCATACATATACAAGTATATGTAATATTCTTTGTCATATCCTATTTTAAAGACTTTCCTTTGAGTTTTACCTTTAACCTTGGTGCTTATGCCTTTAACCTTGGTTCTTACACATACTTTTCTATACCCAATAAACAATTTATTTCATTGGTAAGAAATTATCTGTGGTACTTGGATAAGTCTGAGTGGTCTTCCAAGAGCTTAGAACAAAGTTATTTGTAATACAGCTCTTTATTGTTCAAAATCAGTTTACTGAGACCCATTCTAACATCTTACTCGTGGTTTTTCTAAACATGAATTCTTTTAAATTGCCTGTTTCTTTTCTCCTATTTTTCTCTTCTATAATCCTTTATTTGTAATTATATTTTTATTCTCTTTATGTAGTTGTTCAAAGGAGTTACTACTCAACAAATCAGTTTAGGAATACAATGCATGTTAATCAGTGTCATCACTTTCACCATTCTCCCTGATCCCTCTCAACCCTACACAATCCATTCACCTTTTCTAGTTTCATAGGATATGCATTCAATATCATATATGACTGGATTCTCCCTCCATTATTCTCTTCATTTGTCTATTGGCTTTCATTGACATCCCCAACTTTCAATGTACAGTTTCCAGGTATTCATTTTGCTGGACTGTGAGTTTAGTTTTCTAACAAGTTACATGGTTTGAATTCTCCCTTGGAAATGCCATATTTTGATCAATACATTTTATATTCATTTTATAATCCTTCATTGATTGTTCTTTACACTTTACGAATTGTGCATACCCTTTCCTGTGTGAAGCACAATGGAATGAGTTGGTTTTTGAAAGGGCTTAATGTTCTTTTGCAAGCCTTATTATTTTAACATTAATTTTTTTATGTCCTAGCATTTGTTCATATATAAATTTAAATTAATCAGCATTTTTTACTTTAGTGTTCTTGAAGTCAAGAGAAGGAATTTAAGTATTTTTTCAACTCTCTGGTATTGAAGGCAAAACCTATTTTGGTTTCTATATGTGAAGATAGTAGTTCTTGAATTTTTATTCTTCAAAGAAATCTACTTCTCCAGATAAGAAACTCATTTTAAATGTACAATCTCTGATGTATTTCTAAGATTTCTATCTGAAAAAATCTGCATATTGATGGGGCTGCCATTACTATAGAAAGAGAATGCCACTCTAACCCATTTATGATACTTCATAGTGTAGATGCAGACAAGACAAAACCAAAGGGAACAACTTCATATTTAATGTACATAAAGTACTCTAATAAAAATGAACTAATTGTTTATATACATGTATGAATATTTTTTACTTTTTTCCATACATATTGAAAAAGTATATCTTTTATTTCCTTTTACATGATAATTTCCTTCAAAGTATTCATAATGTCACAGTTTTTGATCCAAAATTCAAATTTGTCTGCTAATTTGATGCTCTCTCCAAATAATGGTGAATAAACATAAATTGTGAGTTTGGATTAGGCCCCTTTTGGGGAGGAGTTAGATTACATTATTTTAAATTGCTAAGGGTTGGTACTTGGCCATTGCAAACCATAGTCATAGAAATTTAACAACTATATTTTGGTGGTTAACATAAAAATGACCCCAATAATGAGAGAGAGATGATGACTTATGCTTCTAAATAATGGTATGTATTCATTATACTTAGATGAACACACACAAGTGGGGTATCTATATTGGTAAAGGTTTTTTCTTTGTTGTTGGTGTTGAAGATGCAAATATCCTATAGTTTTAAGGAAATGAATTCTGTGGATAAACTCAGGGGCTTTGGAAGCAAGTTCTTCCCATTCAGGCTTTCAGATAACACCCCTGCCCAGGTGAACTCCTTACTTCCAATCTTGTGAAGTTTCAGTGGAAGACACATTTGGACTGTGTAGTCTCCTGACTTTCACAACAGTGAAAAAATGAATATTCATTATTTAATCCATTGTGTTTTTGCAATTTATCATATAGTAATAGAAAAAATATAGTTTGGTTTTGTTCTTGTCCATCAAGTCTAATAAATGATTAAATCACCCAATACTAAAATTTTCAGTCTCAAGAATATATAATCTGAGATAGCAATTTTTTTCTTAACTTCGAATTCCATTATCTGAATGAATATGCCTTATTTTATTGCGCTGACACTAGGCATAGTAAGTAATTAATTTTCTTTTCTCTTTTTGTTCCTTTTAGCCCCATAAACCCTTCATTAATTGACTAAGCATAACTACATGCCTCAGTGAGCCTATTTTATATTAGCTTTTTTACTTCATGCTCCCCGAAGCATTTTTTTAAAAATGGTTTTCAACATCTAGTAAACATATCCATAATGCATTTCCCCTCTTATTTAAACTTACAAACATTTCCTCAAGTTCATTAAACTAGAACTCAAGGGAGCTATTGTTTCCCTGGCACTCTGCTTTATGACTATAATTTTCAAATAACTAAAGAAGAAGAGGCTACTGCCAATAAAACTCCTGCCCTCTGTCATCTGTTCTTGGGTCCCTAATATCTTATAAAATCTATCCATTAGAACATAATATTTGATATTTAATTAAAAGATAGAAGGACATTGTATGTGTGCACATGTAAAGGAAGGAGAGAAAGAGAAAGGCTGAGATTTATTCTAAGGTGTTAGCGCTGGAGGACACAAGAAAGCTGAAAAGGCATTGAAAAGCTTGAAATGCAAGTCGGCTAGTAGTGTAGATTTTAGTCTAGATCTGAAAGCCTGAAAATAAGGAGCAATGAAGGCAAGAAAGAAGATCAGTGTCATAGTACAAATAATTAGGCAGAGTAAATTCAGAAGCAAATCTCATTTGGTTCATGGCAGGTTGAGTTAAATTCCTGTAAAGGCTTTGTTAATATCTATCTATCTAACGACAGATTTTCATCTTCTACTTCAACCAACATAATAAATTGGTGCTGACTGAATGCAGAAGTAGATCCTCTATTAAGCTTGACATTAAAGAAGTTTACGACATTTAAACACTGCTGCTTCTGACTAAATCCTTTGTGACTCGGAGGATATGCGCTTCCAAAGGGAACTAAGATATGTGGATACGTAATGACACTACTGTTGATCTTTCAAAGGAATTAATAACTGCAAATCAAAATGACTGCATTTTAGTTGATAATGCGGTAAATCTTGGTAACTATGACCATATAAGCAAAAGCTGTTTGGGTAGGTGTGTGTGTCCGAGCGTGCGCTCACGACGCAGTGCTCTTCACGAGGCGTTTTTCGGTCCAGGCTGGCACTTTACCATTGGAACCCCACGATCACGTTCACTGTTAGCCTCGCCACTCGAAGCTGAGGCCTGAAGATTGCTGTTCAGAGTCAGTACGGGCACTAGAAAGCCGGACAGACTCACCTCCGATTACCATCACACACCTGGAAGTGGTGCTGTGGCTCCGGGGACAGGACAGTAGCCTTGGGCAGAAGAGCTCAGGACGGTGCCCAGGACCCGAGTTCAAGTCCCGCCAGCAGCCTAGTTTTGAGACCTGCTCTTGTGCCTCTGTGAAACTAAGGGAATCTGAGGGTGCTCCTGCTGCCCCTCTGGACCCGATCAGCGACCACCGACCTCGACTCGTGTCTGCTCAGTGCCGGACGCCTCCACGCGTCTCCATCACACCGCCCGGGGAGGTGCGATGACCATTTATTTAACTAGTCAACAGCCGCCAGAGACGTCTGATTGTCTTCATTTCCAGCTCAGTTCCTTCAGGAGTCTTCCTGTAAGAGGTGCTTGGTCCTCAGGTACCTTCTCTGTGTCAGCTCCTCCCACGGGCCTGTCCCACTCTGTTAATTCACTCCTTTCTATGACTTACTGCCCCTCCCTTCAATGCGTGCCTTCTTCATCACAAGGAATTCCTTCCAAACTTTATCTTGAACTGTCACCCATTCAGGATCTTTTTTCTTTCGTAATCCAGACATATATTAAAGCAATTCTTTTTTCTGAAATCTTTCTCACATGGAGTTTTCTGCAAACTCTGACACCTATATTTCTCTAAAACAGAATTTGCCTCAATGGATGTTCATCTTTATTCCTGGCTTATGAAATCTCATACTGTGTAATGGTTAATTTTTAAGGTAATATCGCTAGCATTTAACTTTTTTTTTCCTACACACTGGTTCTAAGCATAAGTAAATAAAACAATTGTAGCTTTAGTTACATCAAGATTTGGGATTCATTACTGCCTAGAAGCTTCTACAGTGGAGGTGGGAGTAGAACTAGAAATTGCAAGTTAAATTAAAAATGTTTTTATACGCAGCAGCATCTTGTGGGAACAGAGACATCCAGTATTGGATTTAATGGAGAGTTCCTGCTGCCTGGTGAAGATAACACTGCAGATTAAGAAAGGAGGCAAATTTGTCCTCCTATTAGCAGAAGAATTTCTTCTGAATTAGGTCAGGTAAGTCTACAAGATGCAGCAGGCAGTGATCAACATCTCACTACTGCATATTTATTTGAATTTTTTTCTCCTGAATTTTAGCTATGTTTCTTATCTCTCATCCTATTCTAGTCCTCTTTGTCAGCTCTACTTGATTCTGGCATGAGCTCTTTTATACTGTGTCACTGGGCTGGCTCTTTTCTGTAACAGTATGTACATCCCTTGTCATCATAGATTAAAATGTGATTGATATGAAATTATTAACTATTATCACTCTTCTAGAACATTACAGTAACCTAAATAAAGTCTCTTTTTTCTTCTTCCTCGTTTTGGAAACGGTATGTCATCTCCTCCTTAGAGATTCCCTCCTTCCTGTGGAGGAATTATACGTATAGGATCTTATGGCATCAGTCTTTACTCCTGGGCCTACTCTGGTCAGTGAAATGTATACAGAAATACACAAGATTTTTTGAGCAAAAACCTTTGAGGGGAAAGCTTATCTACCCTGCCTTTTGCAAGTGTCATGAACTCATCAGTGTTCCAAGTACCAACTGCTTTCTCAGTCTAGGTTTCAAAGAGAAGGCACTCTATAAAATAGGAGCCACAGTGTAAAGTGAGTGAGGAAAAATAAATCTGTTTTTCCTTTGGTTTTTGTTTCTCTGAATTCTTATGTTTCATGCAAATACAGTGCAATGCATTTTATGATATATTATTCCCTTTATCCCCCATATTATTTCAAAGACAATTTTGATAGAAGAGTTGATTATTAGAATTTTCTTTGTTACTCTTTGATTTCTCCCACCTCCCTGCCCCCTTGAGTGTGTGGTGTGTGTGTGTGTGTGTGTGTGTGTGTGTGTGCATGTTTGTGTGCTTAGTAGGATTATCAGAGCCCAACTAACAACTTTTTAGTTCTTACTACAAGACCACGTATTTCTATTTTTAAAATTTCAGAGAAATATATAAGCAAAAATAACAATTTAACATTCATATGAAGGTGAAAATTTGGTAATCACCATAAACTTTATGATTAGTAGTGACTCAATATATGGCTTATCTCTCTTATCCCAATAAACTCTCAAGAGAATACAGAAAAATGAGGGGCAGTGTTATCTCCCTTTCAGGAAAGGAAAATGGATTGCTCTAAAGTTTTTGTGCAATTCTTCAATTGTGGAGCCTCCTGGGTAGTGGTGTAGAAGCCCAGGTTGCTATATGTGCTTCCGAGACTCTGTGTGGATAGGCACGTACATTCCTGGGCACACCCAGTGACCTGAGTGGTCTGGATACAGAGAGCCCTGGCTCCTCCTGCCTGGAGCAGGAGCTCATGGATACTCCCAGCAAGTGGGGCATGTTTCAGGACACCATTGGCTGATGGTCTCATTCAGGAAAGACCCAACAACTGCTGCTAGTATGACTTGTCCTCCTCCTGATCTCTATTTTAGCGAGCACTTTTTCAAAAATAAAGTTAGATCTGCACCTGGTCTCCAGAGTCTGTGTTCCCAGGATTATTCGTGGGCTTTGTTGCCATTTTATCCCCCTTTCAGATGTCTGAGAAGGACCCCAACATGCAATGGAATTCTCATTTACCAAATCAGTTCTTTGCTTCTTCATTAAACTAGACAGAAATTGGAAAGGTATATGATGAGGATTAAAATCATTGAATCAGTAGGGGATGCATTAGTTTAAAAAGAAGGGCATTTGATATGACAAGCATGAGGCTAGTTGTACAGGAGAGGTAAG